>NW_026734388.1:0-300000 GCF_949786415.1 Peromyscus eremicus | reverse complement strand
GACTGAAGAGGAGCTACTGTTCTTGTTGGTTTCCTAAGCAGAGTTGAACTAGATATGGCCCGTGTGTGTAGGAAGCACAGTTATTTTTTTCTGTGCAAACTCACTGTTCGGACCCCATAGGAAACACAGTAGAGTAGAAGAGTGCTCTTTTCTCAAAAGCAGAGTGTGTTTCATGTATGCGAGCTAGCATTTGTTTCCCAGTCCTAAATGGAGTTGAATCACATGCAGTTTCTGGTCCTACGAGCAAGAGTTGTTTTCTGGTAAGGAAAGTAACTATTGCGCTCCCATTGCCATACACAGTGCAAATAGCCCTCATGTCTGTTCCCAGCAAGTACAGTGTATTGGACTGCAAAGGAGCTACTGTTCTTCTCAGTTTCCTAAGCAGAGTTGAACTAGATATGGGCCGTGTGTGTAGGAAGTACAGTTCTTTTTTTCTGAGCAAGCTCACTATTCTGGCCCTATAGGAAACACAGAAGAGTAGAAGAGTGCTCTTTTCTCAAAAGCAGAGTGTGTTTCATGTAAGGCGAGCTAGCATTTGTTTCCCAGTCCTAAATGGAGTTGAATCACATGCAGTTTCCGGTCCTACGAGCAAGAGTTATTTACTGGTAAGGAAAGTCACTATTGAGCTCCCCTTGCCATACACAGTGCAAATAGCTCTCGCGTCTGTTCCCAGCAAGTACAGTGTATTGGACTAAAGAGGAGCTACTGTTCTTCTCAGTTTCCTAAGCAGAGTTGTACTAGATATGGCCCGTGTGTGTAGGAAGTACAGTTCTTTTTTTCTGAGCAAGCTCACTGTTCTGGCCCTATAGGAAACAAAGTAGAGTCGAAGAGTGCTCTTTTCTCAAAAGCAGAGTGTCTTTCTATTAAAGAGAGCTAGAGTTTGTTCCCCAGTCCTAAATGGAGTTGAGTCACATGCAGTTTTTTGTCCTACGAGCAAGAGTTGTTTTCTGGTTAGACAAGTCACTATTGTGCTCCAATTGCCCTACACAGTGCAAAGAGCACTCGCGTCTGTTCCCCGCAAGTACAGTGTATTGGATGGAAGAGGAGCTGCTGTTCTTGTCAGTTTCCTAAGCAGAGTTGAACTAGATATGGCCCGTGTGTGTAGGAAGCACAGTTCTTTTGTTCTGAGCAAGCTCACTGTTCGGACCCCATAGGAAACACAGTGGAGTAGAAGAGTGCTCTTTTCTCAAAAGCAGAGTGTGTTTCATTTAAGGCGACCTAGCATTTGTTTCCCAGTCCTAAATGGAGTTGAATCACATGAAGTTTCTGGTCTTACCAGCAAGAGTTGTTTTCTGGTAAGGAAAGTCACTATTGCGCTCCCATTGCCATACACAGTGCAAATAGCACTCGCGTCTGTTCCCAGCAAGTACAGTGTATCGGACTGAAGAGGAGCTACTGTTCTTGTCAGTTTCCTAAGCAGAGTTGAACTAGGTATGGCCCATGTGTAGGAAGCACAGTTCTTTTGTTCTGAGCAAGCTCACTATACTGGCCCTATAGGAAACAGAGTAGAGTAGAAGAGTGCGCTTTTCTCTAAAGCAGAGCGTGTTTCTTGTAAGGTGAGCTAGCTTTTGTTTCCCAGTCCTAAATGGTGTTGAATCACATGCAGTTTCTGATCCTACGAGCAAGAGTTGTTTTCTGGTATGAAGAGTCACTATTGCGCTGCCATTGCCATACACAGGACAAACAGCACTGTTGTCTGTTCCCAGCAATTACAGTGTACTGGACTGAAGAGGATCTACTGTCCTTGTCAGGTTCCTAAGCAGAATTGAACTAGATATGGCCGTGTGTAGGAAGCACAGTTCTTTGTTCTGAGCAAGCTCACTGTTCTGGCCCTGTAGGAAACACAGTAGAGTAGAAGAGTGCTCTTTACTCAAAAGCAGAGTGTCTTTCTTGTAAGGCGAACTAGCGTTTGTTTCCCAGTCCTAAGTGGAGTTGAGTCACATGCAGTTTTTTGACCTACGAGCAAGAGTTGTTTTCTGGTAAGACGAGTCACTATTGTGCTCCAATTGCCATACACAGTGCAAATAGCACTCGCGTCTGTTCCCCGCAAGTACAGTGTATTGGACGGAAGAGGAGCTACTGTTCTTGTCAGTTTCCTAAGCAGAGTTGAACTAGATATGGCCCGTGTGTGTAGGAAGCACAGTTCTTTTGTTCTGAGCAAGCTCACTGTTCGTACCCCATAGGAAACACAGTAGAGTAGAAGAGTGCTCTTTTCTCAAAAGCAAAGTGTGTTTCTTTTAAGGCGAGCTAGCGTTTGTTTTTCAGTCCTAAATGGAGTGGAATCACATGCAGTTTCTGGTCCTGCGAGCAAGAGTTGTTTTCTGGTAAGAAGAGTCCCTACTGCACTGCCATTGCCATACACAGGACAAATAGCACTGGCGTCTGTTCCCAGCAAGTACAGTGTATTGGACTGAAGAGTATCTAGTGTTCTTGTCAGTTTCCTAAGCAGAGTTGAACTAGATATGGCCGTGTGTGTAGGAAGCACAGTTTTTTTGTTCTGAGCAAGCTCACTCTTTGGAACACATAGGAAACACAGTAGAGTAGAAGAGTGCTCTTTTCTCAAAAGCAGAGTGTGTTTCTTGAAAGGCAGCTAGCGTTTGTTTCCCAGTCCTAAATGGAGTTGAGTCACATGCAGTTTTTTGTACTATGAGAAAAAGTTGTTTTCTGGTAAGACAAGTCACTATTGTGCTCCAATTGCCATACACAGTGCAAATAGCACTCGCGTCTGTTCCCCGCAAGTACAGTGTATTGGACGGAAGAGGAGCTACTGTTCTTGTCAGTTTCCTAAGCACAGTTGAACTAGATATGGCCGTGTGTGTAGGAAGCACAGTTCTTTTGTTCTGAGCAAGCTCACTGTTCGGACCCCTAGGAAACACAGTAGAGTAGAAGAGTGCTCTTTTCTCAAAAGCAGAGTGTGTTTCTTGTTAGGCGAGCTAGTATTTGTTTCCCAGTCCTAAATGGAGTTGAATCACATACAGTTTCTGGTCCTACGAGCAAGGGTTGTTTTCTGGTAAGAAGAGTCACTATTGAGCTGCCATTGCCATACACAGGACAAATAGGAACTGGCGTCTGTTCCCAGCAAGTACAGTGTATTGGACTGAAGAGGATCTACTGTTCTTGTCAGGTTCCTAAGCAGACTTGAACTAGATATGGCCGTGTGTGTAGGAAGCACAGTTTTTTTGTTCTGAGCAAGCTCACTGTTCGGAACATATAGGAAACACAGTAGAGTAGAAGAGTGCTCTTTTCTCAAAAGCAGAGTGTGTTTCTTGGAAGTGGAGCTAGCGTTTGTTTCCCAGTCCTAAATGGAGTTGAGTCACATGCAGTTTTTTGTCCTACGAGCAAGAGTTGTTTTCTCGTAAGACAAGTCACTATTGTGCTCCAATGCCATACACAGTGCAAATAGCACTCGGGTCTGTTCCCCACAAGTACAGTGTATTGGACAGAAGAGGATCTACTGTCCTTGTCAGGTTCCTAAGCAGAATTGAACTAGATATGGCCGTGTATGTAGGAAGCACAGTTCTTTTGTTCTGAGCAAGCTCACTGTTCGGACACCATAGGAAAAACAGTAGAGTAGAAGAGTGCTCTTTTCTCAAAAGCAGAGTGTGTTTCTTGTAAGGCGAGCTAGCATTTGTTTCCCAGTCCTAAATGGAGTTGAATCTCATGCAGTTTCTGATTTTAAGAGCAAGAGTTGTTTTCTGGTAAGGAAAGTCACTATTGCGTTCCCCTTGCCATACATAGTGCAAATAGCTCTCGCGTCTATTCCCAGCAAGAACAGTGTATCGGACTGAAGAGGAGCTACTGTTCTTGTCAGTTTCCTAAGCAGAGTTGAACTAGATATGGCCCGTGTGTGTAGGAAGCACAGTTCTTTTGATCTGAGCAAGCTCACTGTTCGGACCCCATAGGAAGCACAGTAGAGTAGAAGAGTGCTCTTTTCTCAAAAGCAGAGTGTGTTTCATGTAAGGCGAGCTAGCATTTGTTTCCCAGTCATAAATGGAGTTGAATCACATGCAGTTTCTGGTCCTACGATCAAGAGTTGTTTTCTGGTAAGGAAAGTCACTATTGCGCTCCCATTGCCCTACACAAGGCAAATAGCCCTCCCGTCTGTTCCCAGCAAGTACTGTGTATTGGACTGAAAAGGAGCTACTTTTCTTGTCAGTTTCCTAAGCAGAGTTGAACTAGATATGGCCCGTGTGTGTAGGAAGTACAGTTCTTTTTTTCTGAGCAAGCTCACTGTTCTGGCCCTATAGGAAACCAAGTAGAGTAGAAGAGTGCTCTTTTCTCAAAAGCAGAGTGTCTTTCTATTAAAGCGAGCTAGAGTTTGTTCCCCAGTCCTAAATGGAGTTGAGTCACATGCAGTTTTTTGTCCTACGAGGAAGAGTTGTTTTCTGGTAAGACAAGTCACTATTGTGCTCCAATTGCCCTACACAGTGCAAAGAGCACTCGCGTCTGTTCCCTGCAAGTACAGTGTATTGGATGGAAGAGGAGCTACTGTTCTTGTCAGTTTCCTAAGCAGAGTTGAACTAGATATGGCCCGTGTGTGTAGGAAGCACAGTTCTTTTGTTCTGAGCAAGCTCACTGTTCGGACACCATAGGAAACACAGTAGAGTAGAAGAGTGCTCTTTTCTCAAAAGCAGAGTGTGTTTCATGTAAGGCGACCTAGCATTTGTTTCCCAGTCCTAAATGGAGTTGAATCACATTTAGTTTCTGGTCTTACGAGCAAGAGTTGTTTTCTGGTAAGGAAAGTCACTATTGCGCTCCCATTGCTATACACAGTGCAAATAGCACTCGCGTCTGTTCCCAGCAAGTACAGTGTATCGGACTGAAGAGGAGCTACTGTTCTTGTCAGTTTCCTAAGCAGAGTTGAACTAGATATGGCCCATGTGTAGGAAGCACAGTTCTTTTGTTCTGAGCAAGCTCACTATACTGGCCCTATAGGAAACACAGTAGAGTAGAAGAGTGCGCTTTTCTCTAAAGCAGAGTGTGTTTCTTGTAAGGTGAGCTAGCTTTTGTTTCCCAGTCCTAAATGGTGTTGAATCACATGCTGTTTCTGATCCTACGAGCAAGAGTTGTTTTCTGGTATGAAGAGTCACTATTGCGCTGCCATTGCCATACACAGGACAAACAGCACTGTTGTCTGTTCCCAGCAATTACAGTGTACTGGACTGAAGAGGATCTACTGTCCTTGTCAGGTTCCTAAGCAGAATTGAACTAGATATGGCCGTGTGTAGGAAGCACAGTTCTTTGTTCTGAGCAAGCTCACTGTTCTGGCCCTATAGGAAACACAGTAGAGTAGAAGAGTGCTCTTAACTCAAAAGCAGAGTGTCTTTCGTGTAAGGCGAGCTAGCGTTTGTTTCCCAGTCCTAAATGGAGTTGAGTCACATGCAGTTTTTTGTCCTACGAGCAAGAGTTGTTTTCTGGTAAGACGAGTCACTATTGTGCTCCAATTGCCATACACAGTGCAAATAGCACTCGCGTCTGTTCCCCGCAAGTACAGTGTATTGGACAGAAGAGGAGCTACTGTTCTTGTCAGTTTCCTAAGCAGAGTTGAACTAGATATGGCCCGTGTGTGTAGGAAGCACAGTTCTTTTGTTCTGAGCAAGCTCACTGTTCGGACCCCATAGGAAACACAGTAGAGTAGAAGAGTGCTCTTTTCTCAAAAGCAGAGTGTGTTTCTTGTTAGGCGAGCTAGCATTTGTTTCCCAGTCCTAAATGGAGTTGAATCACATGCAGTTTCTGGTCCTAAGAGCAAGAGTTGTTTTCTGGTAAGAAGAGTCACTATTGAGCTGCCATTGCCATACACAGGACAAATAGCACTGGCGTCTGTTCCCAGCAAGTACAGTGTATTGGACTGAAGAGGATCTACTGTTCTTGTCAGGTTCCTAAGCAGACTTGAACTAGATATGGCCGTGTGTGTAGGAAGCACAGTTTTTTTGTTCTGAGCAAGCTCACTGTTCGGACACCATAGGAAACACAGTAGAGTAGAAGAGTGCTCTTTACTCAAAAGCAGAGTGTGTTTCATGTAAGGCGACCTAGCATTTGTTTCCCACTCCTAAGTGGAGTTGAATCACATGCAGTTTCTGGTCCTATGATCAAGAGTTGTTTTCTGGTAAGGAAAGTCACTATTGCGCTCCCATTGCCGTACACAGTACAAATAGCACTCGCGTCTGTTGCCAGCAAGTACAGTGTATCGGACTGAAGAGGAGCCACTGTTCTTGTTGGTTTCCTAAGCAGAGTTGAACTAGATATGGCCCATGTGTAGGAAGCACAGTTATTTTGTTCTGTGCAAACTCACTGTTTGGACCCCGTAGGAAACACAGTAGAGTAAAAGAGTACTCTTTTCTCAAAAGCAGAGTGTGTTTCATGTATGCGAGCTAGCATTTGTTTCCCAGTCCTAAATGGAGTTGAATCACATGCAGTTTCTGGTCCTACGAGCAAGAGTTGTTTTCTGGTAACGAAAGTAACTATTGCGCTCCCATTGCCATACACAGTGCATATAGCCCTCCTGTCTGTTCCCAGCAAATACAGTGTATTGGACTGCAAAGGAGCTACTGTTCTTCTCAGTTTCCTAAGCAGAGTTGAACTAGATATGGGCCGTGTGTGTAGGAAGTACAGTTCTTTTTTTCTGAGCAAGCTCACTATTCTGGCCCTATAGGAAACACAGAAGAGTAGAAGAGTGCTCTTTTCTCAAAAGCAGAGTGTGTTTCATGTAAGGCGAGCTAGCATTTGTTTCCCAGTCCTAAATGGAGTTGAATCACATGCAGTTTCTGGTCCTACGAGCAAGAGTTGTTTACTGGTAAGGAAAGTCACTATTGAGCTCCCCTTGCCATACACAGTGCAAATAGCTCTCGCGTCTGTTCCCAGCAAGTACAGTGTATCAGACTGAAGAGGAGCTACTGTTCTTGTTGGTTTCCTAAGCAGAGTTGAACTAGATATGGCCCGTGTGTGTAGGAAGCACAGTTATTTTTTTCTGTGCAAACTCACTGTTCGGACCCCATAGGAAAAACAGTAGAGTAGAAGAGTACTCTTTTCTCAAAAGCAGAGTGTGTTTCATGTATGCGAGCTAGCATTTGTTTCCCAGTCCTAAATGGAGTTGAATCACATGCAGTTTCTGGTCCTACGAGCAAGAGTTGTTTTCTGGTAAGGAAAGTAACTATTGCGCTCCCATTGCCATACACAGTGCAAATAGCCCTCATGTCTGTTCCCAGCAAGTACAGTGTATTGGACTGCAAAGGAGCTACTGTTCTTCTCAGTTTCCTAAGCAGAGTTGAACTAGATATGGGCCGTGTGTGTAGGAAGTACAGTTCTTTTTTTCTGAGCAAGCTCACTATTCTGGCCCTATAGGAAACACAGAAGAGTAGAAGAGTGCTCTTTTCTCAAAAGCAGAGTGTGTTTCATGTAAGGCGAGCTAGCATTTGTTTCCCAGTCCTAAATGGAGTTGAATCACATGCAGTTTCTGGTCCTACGAGCAAGAGTTATTTACTGGTAAGGAAAGTCACTATTGAGCTCCCCTTGCCATACACAGTGCAAATAGCTCTCGCGTCTGTTCCCAGCAAGTACAGTGTATCAGACTGAAGAGGAGCTACTGTTCTTGCCAGTTTCCTAAGCAGAGTTGAACTAGATATGGCCCGTGTGTTTAGGAAGCCCAGTTCTTCTGTTCTGAGCAAGTTCACTCTTCTGGCCCTATAGGAAACACAGAAGAGTAGAAGAGTGCTCTTTTCTCAGAAGCAGAGTGTGTTTTTGTAAGGCGAGCTAGCATTTGTTTCCTAGTCATAAATGGAGTTGAATCACATGCAGTTTCTGGTCCTACAAGCAAGAGTTGTTTTCTGGTAAGAAGAGTCACTATTGTGCCGCCATTGCCATACACAGTGCAAATAGCCCTCCCGACTATTCCCAGCAACTACAGTGTATTGGACTAAAGAGGAGCTACTGTTCTTCTCAGTTTCCTAAGCAGAGTTGAAATAGATATGGCCCGTGTGTGTAGGAAGCACAGTTCTTTTTTTCTGAGCAAGCTCACTGTTCTGGCCTTTTGGAAACACAGTAGAGTAGAAGAGTGCTCTTTTCTCAAAAGCAGAGTGTGTTTCTTGCAAAGCGAGCTAGAATTTGTTTCCCAGTCCTAAATGGAGTTGAATCACATGCAGTTTCTGGTCCTACAAACAAGAGTTGTTTTCTGGTAAGAAGAGTCACTATTGTGCCGCCATTGCCATACACAGTGCAAATAGCCCTCCCGACTATTCCCAGCAACTACAGTGTATTGGACTAAAGAGGAGCTACTGTTCTTCTCAGTTTCCTAAGCAGAGTTGAAATAGATATGGCCCGTGTGTGTAGGAAGCACAGTTCTTTTTTTCTGAGCAAGATCACTGTTCTGGCCCTATTGGAAACACAGTAGAGTAGAAGAGTGCTCTTTTCTCAAAAGCAGAGTGTGTTTCTTGCAAAGCGAGCTAGAATTTGTTTCCCAGTCCTAAATGGAGTTGAATCACATGCAGTTTCTGGTCCTACAAACAAGAGTTGTTTTCTGGTAAGAAGAGTCACTATTGCGCTGCCATTGCCATACACAGGACAAATAGCACTGGCGTCTGTTCCCAGCAAGTACAGTGTATTGAACTGAAGAGGATCTACTGTTCTTGTCAGGTTCCTAAGCAGACTTGAACTAGATATGGCCGTGTGAGTAGGAAGCACAGTTTTTTTTTCTGAGCAAGCTCACTGTTCGGAACATATAGGAAACACAGTAGAGTAGAAGAGTGCTCTTTTCTCAAAAGCAAAGTGTGTTTCTTGGAAGTTGAGCTAGCGTTTGTTTCCCAGTCCTAAATGGAGTTGAGTCACATGCAATTTTTTGTCCTATGAGCAAGACTTGTTTTCTGGTAAGGAAAGTCACTATTGTGCTCCCATTGCCATACACAGGACAAATAGCACTGGCGTCTGTTCCCAGCAAGTACAGTGTATTGGACTGAAGAGGAGCTACTGTTCTTGTCAGGTTCCTAAGCAGAATTGAACTAGATATGGCCGTGTGTGTAGGAAGCACAGTTCTTTTGTTCTGAGCAAGCTCACTGTTCGGACCCCATAGGAAACACAGTAGAGTAGAAGAGTGTTCTTTTCTCAAAAGCAGAGTGTGTTTCTTGTAAGGCGAGCTTGCATTTGTTTCCCAGTCCTAAATGGAGTTGAGTCACATGCAGTGTTTCGTCCTACGAGCAAGAGTTGTTTTCTGGTAAGACGAGTCACTATTGTGCTCCAATTGCCATACACAGTGCAAATAGCACTCGCGTCTGTTAACCGCAAGTACATGGTATTGTACTGAAGAGGATCTACTGTTTTTGTCATTTTCCTAAGCAGAGTTGAACTAGATATGGCCCGTGTGTGTAGGAAGCACAGTTCTTTTGTTCTGAGCAAGTTCACTGTTCGGACCCCATAGGAAGCACAGTAGAGTAGAAGAGTGCTCTTTTCTCAAAAGCAGAGTGTGTTTCATGTAAGGCGAGCTAGCATTTGTTTCCCAGTCCTAAATGGAGTTGAATCACATGCAGTTTTTTGTCCTACGAGCAAGAGTTGTTTTCTGGTAAGAAGAGTCACTATTGCACTGCCATTGCCATTCACAGGACAAATAGCACTAGCGTCTGTTCTCAGCAAGTACACTGTATTGGACTGAAGAGGATATACTGTTCTTGTCAGGTTCCTAAGCAGACTTGAATTAGATATGGCCGTGTGAGTAGGAAGTACAGTTTTTTTGTTCTGAGCAAGCTCACTGTTCGGAACACATAGGAAACACAGTAGAGTAGAAGAGTGCTCTTTTCTCAAAAGCAGAGTGTGTTTCATGTAAGGCGACCTAGCATTTGTTTCCCACTCCTAAGTGGAGTTGAATCAGATGCAGTTTCTGGTCCTACGATCAAGAGTTGTTTTCTGGTAAGGAAAGTCACTATTGCGCTCCCATTGCCTTACAGAGTACAAATAGCACTCGCGTCTGTTCCCAGCAAGTACAGTGTATCAGACTGAAGAGGAGCTACTGTTCTTGTTGGTTTCCTAAGCAGAGTTGAATTAGATATGGCCCGTGTGTGTAGGAAGCACAGTTATTTTGTTCTGTGCAAACTCACTGTTCGGACCCCATAGGAAACACAGTAGAGTAGAAGAGTACTCTTTTCTCAAAAGCAGAGTGTGTTTCATGTATGCGAGCTAGCATTTGTTTCCCAGTCCTAAATGGAGTTGAATCACATGCAGTTTCTGGTCCTACGAACAAGAGTTGTTTTCTGGTAAGGAAAGTAACTATTGCGCTCCCATTGCCATACACAGTGCAAATAGCCCTCCTATCTGTTCCCAGCAAGTACAGTGTATTGGACTGCAAAGGAGCTACCGTTCTTCTCAGTATCCTAAGCAGAGTTGAACTAGATATGGCCCGTGTGTGTAGGAAGTACAGTTCTTTTTTTCTGAGCAAGCTAACTGTTCTGGCCCTATAGGAAACACAGAAGAGTAGAAGAGTGCTCTTTTCTCAAAAGCAGAGTGTGTTTCATGTAAGGCGAGCTAGCGTTTGTTTCCTAGTTTTAAATGGAGTTGAATCACATGCAGTTTCTGGTCCTATGAACAAGAGTTGTTTTCTGGTAAGGAAAGCCACTATTGCGCTCCCATTGCCCTTCACAAGGCAAATAGCACTCGCGTCTTTTCCCAGCAAGTACAGTGTATTGGACTGAATAGGAGCTACTGTTCTTGTCAGTTTACTAAGCAGAGTTGAACTGGATATGGTCCGTGCGTGTAGGAAGCACAGTTCATTTGTTCTGAGCAAGCTCACTGTTTGGACCCCATAGGAAACACAGTAGAGTAGAAGAGTGCTCTTTTCTCAAAAGCAGAGTGTGTTTCTTAGAAGTCGAGCTAGCATTTGTTTCCCAGTCTTAAATGGAGTTGAGTCACATGCTGTTTTTTGTCCTATGAGCAAGAGTTGTTTTCTGGTGAGGAAAGTCACTATTGTGCTCCAATTGCCATACACAGTGCAAATAGCACTCGCGTCTGTTCCCCGCAAGTACAGTGTATTGGACGGAAGAGGAGCTACTGTTCTTGTCAGTTTCCTAAGGAGAGTTGAACTAGATATGGCCCGTGTGTGTAGGAAGCACAGTTCTTTTGTTCTGAGCAAGCTCACTGTTCTGGCCCTATAGGAAAAACAGTAGAGTAGAAGAGTGCTCTTTTCTCTAAAGCAGAGTGTGTTTCTTGGAAGGTGAGCTAGCTTTTGTTTCCCAGTCCTAAATGGAGTTGAATCACATGCAGTTTCTGGTCCTACAAACAAGAGTTGTTTTCTGGTAAGAAGAGTCACTATTGCGCTGCCATTGCCATACACAGGACAAATAGCACTGGCGTCTGTTCCCAGCAAGTACAGTGTATTGAACTGAAGAGGATCTACTGTTCTTGTCAGGTTCCTAAGCAGACTTGAACTAGATATGGCCGTGTGAGTAGGAAGCACAGTTTTTTTTTTCTGAGCAAGCTCACTGTTCGGAACATATAGGAAACACAGTAGAGTAGAAGAGTGCTCTTTTCTCAAAAGCAAAGTGTGTTTCTTGGAAGTTGAGCTAGCGTTTGTTTCCCAGTCCTAAATGGAGTTGAGTCACATGCAATTTTTTGTCCTACGAGCAAGACTTGTTTTCTGGTAAGGAAAGTCACTATTGTGCTCCCATTGCCATACACAGGACAAATAGCACTGGCGTCTGTTCCCAGCAAGTACAGTGTATTGGACTGAAGAGGAGCTACTGTTCTTGTCAGGTTCCTAAGCAGAATTGAACTAGATATGGCCGTGTGTGTAGGAAGCACAGTTCTTTTGTTCTGAGCAGCTCACTGTTCGGACCCCATAGGAAACACAGTAGAGTAGAAGAGTGTTCTTTTCTCAAAAGCAGAGTGTGTTTCTTGTAAAGCGAGCTAGAGTTTGTTTCACAGTTTTAAATGGAGTGGAATCACATGCAGTTTCTGGTCCTACGAGCAAGAGTTGTTTTCTGGTAAGAAGAGTCACTATTGAGCTGCCATTGCCATACACAGGACAAATAGCACTGGCGTCTGTTCCCAGCAAGTACAGTGTATTGGACTGAAGAGGATCTACTGTTCTTGTCAGGTTCCTAAGCAGACTTGAACTAGATATGGCCTTGTGAGTAGGAAGCACAGTTTTTTTGATCTGAGCAAGCTCACTGTTCGGAACACATAGGAAACACAGTAGAGTAGAAGAGTGCTCTTTTATCAAAAGCATAGTGTGTTTCTTGGAAGTCGAGCTAGCGTTTGTTTCCCAGTCCTAAATGGAGTTGAATCACATGCAGTTTCTGGTCTTACGAGTAAGAGTTGTTTTCTGGTAAGTAAAGTCACTATTGCGCTCCCATTGCCTTACACAGTGCAAATAGCACTCGCGTCTGTTCCCAGCAAGTACTGTGTATTGGACTGAAGAGGAGCTACTGTTCTTGTCAGTTTCCAAAGCAGAGTTGAACTAGATATGGCCCATGTGTAGGAAGCACAGTTCTTTTATTCTGAGCAAGCTCACTCTTCTGGCCCTTTAGGAAACACAGTAGATTAGAAGAGTGCTATTTTCTCTAAAGCAGAGTGTGTTTCCTGTAAGGTGAGCTAGCTTTTGTTTCCCAGTCCTAAATGGAGTTGAATCACATGCAGTTTCTGGTCCTACAAGCAAGAGTTGTTTTCTGGTAAGAAGAGTCACTATTTCGCTGCCATTGCCATACACAGGACAAATAGCACTGGCTTCTGTACCCAGCAAGTACAGTGTATTGGACTGAAGAGGATCTACTGTTCTTTTCAGGTTCCTAAGCAGAATTGAACTAGATATGGCTTGTGTAGGAAGCACAGTTCTTTTGTTCTGAGCAAGCTCACTGTTCGGACCCCATAGGAAACACAGTAGAGTAGAAGAGTGCTCTTTTCTCAAAAGCAGAGTGTGTTTCTTGTAAGGCGAGCTAGCATTTGTTTCCCAGTCCTAAATGGAGTTGAATCACATGCAGTTTCTGGTCCTACGAGCAAGAGTTGTTTTCTGGTAAGGAAAGTCACTATTGCGCTCCCATTGACATACACAGTACAAATAGCCCTCCCGTCTGTTCCCAGCAAGTACAGTGTATTGGACTGAAAAGGAGCTACTTTTCTTGTCAGTTTCCTAAGCAGAGTTGTACTAGATACGGCCCGTGTGTGTAGGAAGTACAGTTCTTTTTTTCTGAGCAAGCTCACTGTTCTGGCCCTATAGGAAACAAAGTAGAGTAGAAGAGTGCTCTTTTCTCAAAAGCAGAGTGTCTTTCTATTAAAGCGAGCTAGAGTTTGTTCCCCAGTCCTAAATGGAGTTGAGTCACATGCAGTTTTTTGTCCTATGAGCAAGAGTTGTTTTCTGGTAAGACAAGTCACTATTGTGCTCCAATTGCCCTACACAGTGCAAAGAGCACTCGCGTCTGTTCCCTGCAAGTACAGTGTATTGGATGGAAGAGGAGCTACTGTTCTTGTCAGTTTCCTAAGCAGAGTTGAACTAGATATGGCCCGTGTGTGTAGGAAGCAAGTTCTTTTGTTCTGAGCAAGCTCACTGTTCGGACCCCATAGGAAACACAGTAGAGTAGAAGAGTGCTCTTTTCTCAAAAGCAGAGTGTGTTTCATGTAAGGCGACCTAGCATTTGTTTCCCAGTCCTAAATGGAGTTGAATCACATGAAGTTTCTGGTCTTACCAGCAAGAGTTGTTTTCTGGTAAGGAAAGTCACTATTGCGCTCCCATTGCCATACACAGTGCAAATAGCACTCGCGTCTCTTCCCAGCAAGTACAGTGTATCGGACTGAAGAGGAGCTACTGTTCTTGTCAGTTTCCTAAGCAGAGTTGAACTAGATATGGCCCATGTGTAGGAAGCACAGTTCTTTTGTTCTGAGCAAGCTCACTATACTGGCCCTATAGGAAACACAGTAGAGTAGAAGAGTGCGCTTTTCTCTAAAGCAGAGTGTGTTTCTTGTAAGGTGAGCTAGCTTTTGTTTCCCAGTCCTAAATGGTGTTGAATCACATGCAGTTTCTGATCCTACGAGCAAGAGTTGTTTTCTGGTATGAAGAGTAACTATTGCGCTGCCATTGCCATACACAGGACAAACAGCACTGTTGTCTGTTCCCAGCAATTACAGTGTACTGGACTGAAGAGGATCTACCGTCCTTGTCAGGTTCCTAAGCAGAATTGAACTAGATATGGCCGTGTGTAGGAAGCACAGTTCTTTGTTCTGAGCAAGCTCACTGTTCTGGCACTATAGGAAACACAGTAGAGTAGAAGAGTGCTCTTTACTCAAAAGCAGAGTGTCTTTCTTGTAAGGCGAGCTAGCGTTTGTTTCCCAGTCCTAAATGGAGTTGAGTCACATGCAATTTCTGGTCCTACGAGCAAGAGTTGTTTTCTGGTAAGACGAGTCACTATTGTGCTCCAATTGCCATACACAGTGCAAATAGCACTCGCGTCTGTTCCCCGCAAGTACAGTGTATTGGACGGAAGAGGAGCTACTGTTCTTGTAAGTTTCCTAAGCAGAGTTGAACTAGATATGGCCCGTGTGTGTAGGAAGCACAGTTCTTTTGTTCTGAGCAAGCTCACTGTTCTGGCCCTATTGGAAACACAGTAGAGTAGAAGAGTGCTCTTTTCTCAAAAGCAGAGTGTGTTTCTTGCAAAGCGAGCTAGAATTTGTTTCCCAGTCCTAAATGGAGTTGAATCACATGCAGTTTCTGGTCCTACAAACAAGAGTTGTTTTCTGGTAAGAAGAGTCACTATTGCGCTGCCATTGCCATACACAGGACAAATAGCACTGGCGTCTGTTCCCAGCAAGTACAGTGTATTGAACTGAAGAGGATCTACTGTTCTTGTCAGGTTCCTAAGCAGACTTGAACTAGATATGGCCGTGTGAGTAGGAAGCACAGTTTTTTTTTTCTGAGCAAGCTCACTGTTCGGAACATATAGGAAACACAGTAGAGTAGAAGAGTGCTCTTTTCTCAAAAGCAAAGTGTGTTTCTTGGAAGTTGAGCTAGCGTTTGTTTCCCAGTCCTAAATGGAGTTGAGTCACATGCAATTTTTTGTCCTACGAGCAAGACTTGTTTTCTGGTAAGGAAAGTCACTATGGTGCTCACATTGCCATACACAGGACAAATAGCACTGGCGTCTGTTCCCAGCAAGTACAGTGTATTGGACTGAAGAGGAGCTACTGTTCTTGTCAGGTTCCTAAGCAGAATTGAACTAGATATGGCCGTGTGTGTAGGAAGCACAGTTCTTTTGTTCTGAGCAGCTCACTGTTCGGACCCCATAGGAAACACAGTAGAGTAGAAGAGTGTTCTTTTCTCAAAAGCAGAGTGTGTTTCTTGTAAGGCGAGCTTGCATTTGTTTCCCAGTCCTAAATGGAGTTGAGTCACATGCAGTGTTTCGTCCTACGAGCAAGAGTTGTTTTCTGGTAAGACGAGTCACTATTGTGCTCCAATTGCCATACACAGTGCAAATAGCACTCGCGTCTGTTAACCGCAAGTACATGGTATTGTACTGAAGAGGATCTACTGTTTTTGTCATTTTCCTAAGCAGAGTTGAACTAGATATGGCCCGTGTGTGTAGGAAGCACAGTTCTTTTGTTCTGAGCAAGTTCACTGTTCGGACCCCATAGGAAGCACAGTAGAGTAGAAGAGTGCTCTTTTCTCAAAAGCAGAGTGTGTTTCATGTAAGGCGAGCTAGCATTTGTTTCCCAGTCCTAAATGGAGTTGAATCACATGCAGTTTTTTGTCCTACGAGCAAGAGTTGTTTTCTGGTAAGAAGAGTCACTATTGCACTGCCATTGCCATTCACAGGACAAATAGCACTAGCGTCTGTTCTCAGCAAGTACACTGTATTGGACTGAAGAGGATATACTGTTCTTGTCAGGTTCCTAAGCAGACTTGAATTAGATATGGCCGTGTGAGTAGGAAGTACAGTTTTTTTGTTCTGAGCAAGCTCACTGTTCGGAACACATAGGAAACACAGTAGAGTAGAAGAGTGCTCTTTTCTCAAAAGCAGAGTGTGTTTCATGTAAGGCGACCTAGCATTTGTTTCCCACTCCTAAGTGGAGTTGAATCACATGCAGTTTCTGGTCCTACGATCAAGAGTTGTTTTCTGGTAAGGAAAGTCACTATTGCGCTCCCATTGCCTTACAGAGTACAAATAGCACTCGCGTCTGTTCCCAGCAAGTACAGTGTATCAGACTGAAGAGGAGCTACTGTTCTTGTTGGTTTCCTAAGCAGAGTTGAATTAGATATGGCCCGTGTGTGTAGGAAGCACAGTTATTTTGTTCTGTGCAAACTCACTGTTCGGACCCCATAGGAAACACAGTAGAGTAGAAGAGTACTCTTTTCTCAAAAGCAGAGTGTGTTTCATGTATGCGAGCTAGCATTTGTTTCCCAGTCCTAAATGGAGTTGAATCACATGCAGTTTCTGGTCCTACGAACAAGAGTTGTTTTCTGGTAAGGAAAGTAACTATTGCGCTCCCATTGCCATACACAGTGCAAATAGCCCTCCTATCTGTTCCCAGCAAGTACAGTGTATTGGACTGCAAAGGAGCTACCGTTCTTCTCAGTATCCTAAGCAGAGTTGAACTAGATATGGCCCGTGTGTGTAGGAAGTACAGTTCTTTTTTTCTGAGCAAGCTAACTGTTCTGGCCCTATAGGAAACACAGAAGAGTAGAAGAGTGCTCTTTTCTCAAAAGCAGAGTGTGTTTCATGTAAGGCGAGCTAGCGTTTGTTTCCTAGTTTTAAATGGAGTTGAATCACATGCAGTTTCTGGTCCTATGAACAAGAGTTGTTTTCTGGTAAGGAAAGCCACTATTGCGCTCCCATTGCCCTTCACAAGGCAAATAGCACTCGCGTCTTTTCCCAGCAAGTACAGTGTATTGGACTGAATAGGAGCTACTGTTCTTGTCAGTTTACTAAGCAGAGTTGAACTGGATATGGTCCGTGCGTGTAGGAAGCACAGTTCATTTGTTCTGAGCAAGCTCACTGTTTGGACCCCATAGGAAACACAGTAGAGTAGAAGAGTGCTCTTTTCTCAAAAGCAGAGTGTGTTTCTTAGAAGTCGAGCTAGCATTTGTTTCCCAGTCTTAAATGGAGTTGAGTCACATGCTGTTTTTTGTCCTATGAGCAAGAGTTGTTTTCTGGTGAGGAAAGTCACTATTGTGCTCCAATTGCCATACACAGTGCAAATAGCACTCGCGTCTGTTCCCCGCAAGTACAGTGTATTGGACGGAAGAGGAGCTACTGTTCTTGTCAGTTTCCTAAGGAGAGTTGAACTAGATATGGCCCGTGTGTGTAGGAAGCACAGTTCTTTTGTTCTGAGCAAGCTCACTGTTCTGGCCCTATAGGAAAAACAGTAGAGTAGAAGAGTGCTCTTTTCTCAAAAGCAAAGTGTGTTTCTTGGAAGTTGAGCTAGCGTTTGTTTCCCAGGCCTAAATGGAGTTGAGTCACATGCAATTTTTTGTCCTACGAGCAAGACTTGTTTTCTGGTAAGGAAAGTCACTATTGTGCTCCCATTGCCATACACAGGACAAATAGCACTGGCGTCTGTTCCCAGCAAGTACAGTGTATTGGACTGAAGAGGAGCTACTGTTCTTGTCAGGTTCCTAAGCAGAATTGAACTAGATATGGCCGTGTGTGTAGGAAGCACAGTTCTTTTGTTCTGAGCAGCTCACTGTTCGGACCCCATAGGAAACACAGTAGAGTAGAAGAGTGTTCTTTTCTCAAAAGCAGAGTGTGTTTCTTGTAAAGCGAGCTAGAGTTTGTTTCACAGTTTTAAATGGAGTGGAATCACATGCAGTTTCTGGTCCTACGAGCAAGAGTTGTTTTCTGGTAAGAAGAGTCACTATTGAGCTGCCATTGCCATACACAGGACAAATAGCACTGGCGTCTGTTCCCAGCAAGTACAGTGTATTGGACTGAAGAGGATCTACTGTTCTTGTCAGGTTCCTAAGCAGACTTGAACTAGATATGGCTGTGTGAGTAGGAAGCACAGTTTTTTTGATCTGAGCAAGCTCACTGTTCGGAACACATAGGAAACACAGTAGAGTAGAAGAGTGCTCTTTTATCAAAAGCATAGTGTGTTTCTTGGAAGTCGAGCTAGCGTTTGTTTCCCAGTCCTAAATGGAGTTGAATCACATGCAGTTTCTGGTCTTACGAGTAAGAGTTGTTTTCTGGTAAGTAAAGTCACTATTGCGCTCCCATTGCCTTACACAGTGCAAATAGCACTCGCGTCTGTTCCCAGCAAGTACTGTGTATTGGACTGAAGAGGAGCTACTGTTCTTGTCAGTTTCCAAAGCAGAGTTGAACTAGATATGGCCCATGTTTAGGAAGCACAGTTCTTTTGTTCTGAGCAAGCACACTCTTCTGGCCCTTTAGGAAACACAGTAGATTAGAAGAGTGCTATTTTCTCTAAAGCAGAGTGTGTTTCCTGTAAGGTGAGCTAGCATTTGTTTCCCAGTCCTAAATGGAGTTGAATCACATGCAGTTTCTGGTCCTACAAGCAAGAGTTGTTTTCTGGTAAGAAGAGTCACTATTTCGCTGCCATTGCCATACACAGGACAAATAGCACTGGCTTCTGTACCCAGCAAGTACAGTGTATTGAACTGAAGAGGATCTACTGTTCTTGTCAGGTTCCTAAGCAGACTTGAACTAGATATGGCCGTGTGAGTAGGAAGCACAGTTTTTTTTTTTTTTTCTGAGCAAGCTCACTGTTCCGAACATATAGGAAACACAGTAGAGTAGAAGAGTGCTCTTTTCTCAAAAGCAGAGTGTGTTACTTGTAAAGCGAGCTAGAGTTTGTTTCACAGTTTTAAATGGAGTGGAATCACATGCAGTTTCTGGTCCTATGAGCAAGAGTTGTTTTCTGGTAAGAAGAGTCACTATTGAGCTGCCATTGCCATACACAGGACAAATAGCACTGGCGTCTGTTCCCAGCAAGTACAGTGTATTGGACTGAAGAGGATCTACTGTTCTTGTCAGGTTCCTAAGCAGACTTGAACTAGATATGGCCGTGTGAGTACTAAGCACAGTTTTTTTGTTCTGAGCAAGCTCACTGTTCGGAACACATAGGAAACACAGTAGAGTAGAAGAGTGCTCTTTTATCAAAAGCAGAGTGTGTTTCTTGGAAGTCGAGCTAGCGTTTGTTTCCCAGTCCTAAATGGAGTTGAATCACATGCAGTTTCTGGTCTTACGAGCAAGAGTTGTTTTCTGGTAAGTAAAGTCACTATTGCGCTCCCATTGCCGTACTCAGTGCAAATAGCACTCAAGTCTGTTCCCAGCAAGTACAGTGTATCGGACTGAAGAGGAGCTACTGTTCTTGTCAGTTTCCAAAGCAGAGTTGAACTAGATATGGCCCATGTGTAGGAAGCACAGTTCTTTTGTTCTGAGCAAGCTCACTCTTCTGGCCCTATAGGAAACACAGTAGATTAGAAGAGTGCTCTTTTCTCTAAAGCAGAGTGTGTTTCTTGTAAGGTGAGCTAGCTTTTGTTTCCCAGTACTAAATGGAGTTGAATCACATGCAGTTTCTGGTCCTACAAGCAAGAGTTGTTTTCTGGTATGAAGAGTCACTATTGCGCTGCCATTGCCATACACAGGACAAATAGCACTGGCGTCTGTTCCCAGCAAGTACAGTGTATTGGACTGAAGAGGATCTACTGTTCTTTTCAGGTTCCTAAGCAGAATTGAACTAGATATGGCCCTGTGTAGGAAGCACAGTTCTTTTGTTCTGAGCAAGCTCACTGTTCGGACCCCATAGGAAACACAGTAGAGTAGAAGATTGCTCTTTTGTCAAAAGCAGAGTGTGTTTCTTGTAAGGCGAGCTAGCATTTGTTTCCCAGTCCTAAATGGAGTTGAGTCACATGGAGTTTTTGGTCCTACGAGCAAGAGTTGTTTTCTGGTAAGACAAGTCACTATTGTGCTCCAATTGCCCTACACAGTGCAAAGAGCACTCGCGTCTGTTCCCCGCAAGTACAGTGTATTGGACGGAAGAGGAGCTGCTGTTCTTGTCAGTTTCCTAAGCAGAGTTTAACTAGATATGGCCCGTGTGTGTAGGAAGCACAGTTCTTTTATTCTGAGCAAGCTCACTGTTCGGACCCCATAGGAAACACAGTAGAGTAGAAGAGTGCTCTTTTCTCAAAAGCAGAGTGTGTTTCATGTAAGGCGACCTAGCATTTGTTTCCCAGTCCTAAATGGAGTTGAATCATATGAAGTTTCTGGTCTTACCAGCAAGAGTTGTTTTCTGGTAAGGAAAGTCACTATTGTGCTCCCATTGCCATACACAGTGCAAATAGCACTCGCGTCTGTTCCCAGCAAGTACCGTGTATCGGACTGAAGAGGAGCTACTGTTCTTGTCAGTTTCCTAAGCAGAGTTGAACTAGATATGGCCCATGTGAAGGAAGCACAGTTCTTTTGTTCTGAGCAAGCTCACTATACTGGCCCTATAGGAAACACAGTAGAGTAGAAGAGTGCGCTTTTCTCTAAAGCAGAGTGTGTTTCTTGTAAGGCGAGCTAGCATTTGTTTCCCAGTCCTAAATGGAGTTGAATCACATGCAGTTTCTGGTCCTACGAGCAAGAGTTGTTTTCTGGTAAGAAGAGTCACTATTGAGCTGCCATTGCCATACACAGGACAAATAGCACTGGCGTCTGTTCCCAGCAAGTACAGTGTGTTGGACTGAAGAGGATCTACTGTTCTTGTCAGGTTCCTAAGCAGACTTGAACTAGATATGGCCGTGTGTGTAGGAAGCACAGTTTTTTTGTTCTGAGCAATCTCACTGTTCGGAACATATAGGAAACACAGTAGAGTAGAAGAGTGCTCTTTTCTCAAAAGCAGAGTGTGTTTCTTGGAAGTCGAGCTAGCGTTTGTTTCCCAGTCCTAAATGGAGTTGAGTCACATGCAGTTTTTTGTCCTACGAGCAAGAGTTGTTTTCTCGTAAGACAAGTCACTATTGTGCTCCAATGCCATACACAGTGCAAATAGCACTCGGGTCTGTTCCCCACAAGTACAGTGTATTGGACTGAAGAGGATCTACTGTCCTTGTCAGGTTCCTAAGCAGAATTGAACTAGATATGGCCGTGTGTGTAGGAAGCACAGTTCTTTTGTTCTGAGCAAGCTCACTGTTCGGACACCATAGGAAAAACAGTAGAGTAGAAGAGTGCTCTTTTCTCAAAAGCAGAGTGTGTTTCTTGTAAGGCGAGCTAGCGTTTGTTTCCCAGTCCTAAATGGAGTTGAATCTCATGCAGTTTCTGGTCCTAAGAGCAAGAGTTGTTTTCTGGTAAGGAAAGTCACTATTGCGCTCCCGTTGCCATACATAGTGCAAATAGCCTTCCCGTCTGTTCCCAGCAAGTACAGTGTATTGGACTGAAGAGGATATACTGTTCTTGTCAGGTTCCTAAGCAGACTTGAACTAGATATGGCCGTGTGAGTAGGAAGTACAGTTTTTTTGTTCTGAGCAAGCTCACTGTTCGGAACACATAGGAAACACAGTAGAGTAGAAGAGTGCTCTTTACTCAAAAGCAGAGTGTGTTTCATGTAAGGCGACCTAGCATTTGTTTCCCACTCCTAAGTGGAGTTGAATCACATGCAGTTTCTGGTCCTACGCTCAAGAGTTGTTTTCTGGTAAGGAAAGTCACTATTGCGCTCCCATTGCCGTACACAGTACAAATAACACTCGCGTCTGTTCCCAGCAAGTACAGTGTATCGGACTGAAGAGGAGCCGCTGTTCTTGTTGGTTTCCTAAGCAGAGTTGAACTAGATATGGCCCGTGTGTGTAGGAAGCACAGTTATTTTGTTCTGTGCAAACTCACTGTTTGGACCCCGTAGGAAACACAGTAGAGTAGAAGAGTACTCTTTTCTCAAAAGCAGAGTGTGTTTCATGTATGCGAGCTAGCATTTGTTTCCCAGTTCTAAATGGAGTTGAATCACATGCAGTTTCTGGTCCTACGAGCAAGAGTTGTTTTCTGGTAACGAAAGTAACTATTGTGCTCCCATTGCCATTCACAGTGCATATAGCCCTCCTGTCTGTTCCCAGCAAGTACAGTGTATTGGACTCCAAAGGATCTACTGTTCTTCTCAGTTTCCTAAGCAGAGTTGAACTAGATATGGGCCGTGTGTGTAGGAAGTACAGTTCTTTTTTTCTGAGCAAGCTCACTATTCTGGCCCTATAGGAAACACAGAAGAGTAGAAGAGTGCTCTTTTCTCAAAAGCAGAGTGTGTTTCATGTAAGGCGAGCTAGCATTTGTTTCCCAGTCCTAAATGGAGTTGAATCACATGCAGTTTCTGGTCCTACGAGCAAGAGTTGTTTACTGGTAAGGAAAGTCACTATTGAGCTCCCCTTGCCATACACAGTGCAAATAGCTCTCGCGTCTGTTCCCAGCAAGTACAGTGTGTCAGACTGAAGAGGAGCTACTGTTCTTCTCAGTTTCCTAAGCAGAGTTGAAATAGATATGGCCCGTGTGTGTAGGAAGCACAGTTCTCTTTTTCTGAGCAAGCTCACTGTTCTGGCCCTATTGGAAACACAGTAGAGTAGAAGAGTGCTCTTTTCTCAAAAGCAGAGTGTGTTTCTTGCAAAGCGAGCTAGAATTTGTTTCCCAGTCCTAAATGGAGTTGAATCACATGCAGTTTCTGGTCCTACGAGCAAGAGTGTTTTCTGTTAAGAAGAGTCACTATTGCACTGCCATTGCCATAAACAGGACAAATAGCACTGGCGTCTGTTCCCAGCAAGTACAGTGTATTGAACTGAAGAGGATCTACTGTTCTTGTCAGGTTCCTAAGCAGACTTGAACTAGATATGGCCGTGTGAGTAGGAAGCACAGTTTTTTTTTTTCTGAGCAAGCTCACTGTTCGGAACATATAGGAAACACAGTAGAGTAGAAGAGTGCTCTTTTCTCAAAAGCAAAGTGTGTTTCTTGGAAGTTGAGCTAGCGTTTGTTTCCCAGTCCTAAATGGAGTTGAGTCACATGCAATTTTTTGTCCTATGAGCAAGACTTGTTTTCTGGTAAGGAAAGTCACTATTGTGCTCCCATTGCCATACACAGGACAAATAGCACTGGCGTCTTTTCCCAGCAAGTACAGTGTATTGGACTGAAGAGGATCTACTGTTCTTGTCAGGTTCCTAAGCAGAATTGAACTAGTAATGGCCGTGTGTGTAGGAAGCACAGTTCTTTTGTTCTGAGCAGCTCACTGTTCGGACCCCATAGGAAACACAGTAGAGTAGAAGAGTGCTCTTTTCTCAAAAGCAGAGTGTGTTTCTTGTAAGGCGAGCTTGCATTTGTTTCCCAGTCCTAAATGGAGTTGAGTCACATGCAGTGTTTTGTCCTACGAGCAAGAGTTGTTTTCTGGTAAGACGAGTCACTATTGTGCTCCAATTGCCATACACAGTGCAAATAGCACTTGCGTCTGTTAACCGCAAGTACATTGTATTGTACTGAAGAGGATCTACTGTTCTTGTCAGTTTCCTAAGCAGAGTTGAACTAGATATGGCCCGTGTGTGTAGGAAGCACAGTTCTTTTGTTCTGAGCAAGTTCACTGTTCGGACCCCATAGGAAGCACAGTAGTGTAGAAGAGTGCTCTTTTCTCAAAAGCAGAGTGTGTTTCATGTAAGGCGAGCTAGCATTTGTTTCCCAGTCCTAAATGGAGTTGAATCACATGCAGTTTCTGGTCCTACGAGCAAGAGTTGTTTTCTGGTAAGAAGAGTCACTATTGCGCTGCCATTGCCATTCACAGGACAAATAGCACTGGCGTCTGTTCTCAGCAAGTACAGTGTATTGGACTGAAGAGGATATACTGTTCTTGTCAGGTTCCTAAGCAGACTTGAACTAGATATGGCCGTGTGAGTAGGAAGTACAGTTTTTTTGTTCTGAGCAAGCTCACTGTTCGGAACACATAGGAAACATAGTAGAGTAGAAGAGTGCTCTTTTCTCAAAAGCAGAGTGTGTTTCATGTAAGGCGACCTAGCATTTGTTTCCCACTCCTAAGTGGAGTTGAATCACATGCAGTTTCTGGTCCTACGATCAAGAGTTGTTTTCTGGTAAGGAAAGTCACTATTGTGCTCCCATTGCCGTACACAGTACAAATAGCACTCGCGTCTGTTCCCAGCAAGTACAGTGTATCAGACTGAAGAGGAGCTACTGTTCTTGTTGGTTTCCTAAGCAGAGTTGAATTAGATATGGCCTGTGTGTGTAGGAAGCACAGTTATTTTGTTCTGTGCAAACTCACTGTTCGGACCCCATAGGAAACACAGTAGAGTAGAAGAGTACTCTTTTCTCAAAAGCAGAGTGTGTTTCATGTATGCGAGCTAGCATTTGTTTCCCAGTCCTAAATGGAGTTGAATCACATGCAGTTGCTGGTCCTACGAGCAAGAGTTGTTTTCTGGTAAGGAAAGTAACTATTGCGCTCCCATTGCCATACACAGTGCAAATAGCCCTCCTATCTGTTCCCAGAAAGTACAGTGTATTGGACTGCAAAGGAGCTACTGTTCTTCTCAGTATCCTAACCAGAGTTGAACTAGATATGGCCCGTGTGTGTAGGAAGTACAGTTCTTTTTTTCTGAGCAAGCTCACTGTTCTGGCCCTATAGGAAACACAGAAGAGTAGAAGAGTGCTCTTTTCTCAAAAGCAGAGTGTGTTTCATGTAAGGCGAGCTAGCGTTTGTTTCCTAGTCCTAAAAGGAGTTGAATCACATGCAGTTTCTGGTCCTATGAACAAGAGTTGTTTTCTGGTAAGGAAAGCCACTATTGCGCTCCCATTGCCCTTCACAAGGCAAATAGCACTCGCGTCTTTTCCCAGCAAGTACAGTGTATTGGACTGAATAGGAGCTACTGTTCTTGTCAGTTTACTAAGCAGAGTTGAACTGGATATGGTCCGTGCGTGTAGGAAGCACAGTTCATTTGTTCTGAGCAAGCTCAATGTTTGGACTCCATAGGAAACACAGTAGAGTAGAAGAGTGCTCTTTTCACAAAAGCAGAGTGTGTTTCTTAGAAGTCGAGCTAGCATTTGTTTCCCAGTCCTAAATGGAGTTGAGTCACATGCTGTTTTTTGTCCTATGAGCAAGAGTTGTTTTCTGGTAAGACAAGTCACTATTGTGCTCCAATTGCCATACACAGTGCAAATAGCACTCGCGTCTGTTCCCCGCAAGTACAGTGTATTGGACGGAAGAGGAGCTACTGTTCTTGTCATTTTCCTAAGGAGAGTTTAACTAGATATGGCCCGTGTGTGTAGGAAGCACAGTTCTTTTGTTCTGAGCAAGCTCACTGTTCTGGCCCTATAGGAAAAACAGTAGAGTAGAAGAGTGCTCTTTTCTCTAAAGCAGAGTGTGTTTCTTGGAAGGTGAGCTAGCTTTTGTTTCCCAGTCCTAAATGGAGTTGAATCACATGCAGTTTCTGGTCCTACGAGCAAGAGTTGTTTTCTGGTAAGGAAAGTAACTATTGCGCTCCCATTGCTTACACAGTGCAAATAGCCCTCCTATCTGTTCCCAGCAAGTACAGTGTATTGGACTGCAAAGGAGCTACTGTTCTTCTCAGTATCCTAAGCAGAGTTGAACTAGATATGGCCCGTGTGTGTAGGAAGTACAGTTCTTTTTTTCTGAGCAAGCTCACTGTTCTGGCCCTATAGGAAACACAGAAGAGTAGAAGAGTGCTCTTTTCTCAAAAGCAGAGTGTGTTTCATGTAAGGCGAGCTAGTGTTTGTTTCCTAGTCCTAAATGGAGTTGAATCACATGCAGTTTCTGGTCCTATGAACAAGAGTTGTTTTGTGGTAAGGAAAGTCACTATTGCACTCCCATTGCCCTTCACAAGGCAAATAGCACTCGCGTCTTTTCCCAGCAAGTACAGTGTATTGGACTGAATAGGAGCTACTGTTCTTGTCAGTTTACTAAGCAGAGTTGAACTGGATATGGTCCGTGTGTGTAGGAAGCACAGTTCTTTTGTTTTGAGCAAGCTCACTGTTCTGGCCCTATAGGAAAAACAGTAGAGTAGAAGAGTGCTCTTTTCTCTAAAGCAGAGTGTGTTTCTTGGAAGGTGAGCTAGCTTTTGTTTCCCAGTCCTAAATGGAGTTGAATCACATGCAGTTTCTGGTCCTACAAACAAGAGTTGTTTTCTGGTAAGAAGAGTCACTATTGCGCTGCCATTGCCATACACAGGACAAATAGCACTGGCGTCTGTTCCCAGCAAGTACAGTGTATTGAACTGAAGAGGATCTACTGTTCTTGTCAGGTTCCTAAGCAGACTTGAACTAGACATGGCCGTGTGAGTAGGAAGCACAGTTTTTTTTTTTCTGAGCAAGCTCACTGTTCGGAACATGTAGGAAACACAGTAGAGTAGAAGAGTGCTCTTTTCTCAAAAGCAAAGTGTGTTTCTTGGAAGTTGAGCTAGCGTTTGTTTCCCAGTCCTAAATGGAGTTGAGTCACATGCAATTTTTTGTCCTACGAGCAAGACTTGTTAGCTGGTAAGGAAAGTCACTATTGTGCTCCCATTGTTATACACAGTGCAAATAGCACTCGCGTCTGTTCCCAGCAAGTACAGTGTATTGGACTGAAGAGGAGCTACTGTTCTTGTCAGTTTCCTAAGCAGAGTTGAACTAGATATGGCCCGTGTGTAGGAAGCACAGTTCTTTTGTTCGGAGCAAGCTCACTCTTCTGGCCCTATAGGAAACACAGTAGATTAGAAGAGTGCTCTTTTCTCTAAAGCAGAGTGTGTTTCTTGTAAGGTGAGCTAGCTTTTGTTTCCCAGTCCTAAATGGAGTTGAATCACATGCAGTTTCTGGTCCTACAAGCAAGAGTTGTTTTCTGGTAAGAAGAGTCACTATTGCGCTGCCATTGCCATACACAGGACAAATAGCACTGGCGTCTGGTCCCAGCAAGTACAGTTTATTGGACCGAAGAGGATCTACTGTTCTTTTCAGGTTCCTAAGCAGAATTGAACTAGATATGGCCGTGTGTAGGAAGCACAGTTCTTTTGTTCTGAGCAAGCTCACTGTTCGGACCCCATAGGAAACACAGTAGAGTAGAAGAGTGCTCTTTTCTCAAAAGCAGAGTGTGTTTCATTTAAGGCGACCTAGCATTTGTTTCCCAGTCCTAAATGGAGTTGAATCACATGAAGTTTCTGGTCTTACCAGCAAGAGTTGTTTTCTGGTAAGGAAAGTCACTATTGCGCTCCCATTGCCATACACAGTGCAAATAGCACTCGCGTCTGTTCCCAGCAAGTACAGTGTATCGGACTGAAGAGGAGCTACTGTTCTTGTCAGTTTCCTAAGCAGAGTTGAACTAGGTATGGCCCATGTGTAGGAAGCACAGTTCTTTTGTTCTGAGCAAGCTCACTATACTGGCCCTATAGGAAACAGAGTAGAGTAGAAGAGTGCGCTTTTCTCTAAAGCAGAGCGTGTTTCTTGTAAGGTTTGCTAGCTTTTGTTTCCCAGTCCTAAATGGTGTTGAATCACATGCAGTTTCTGATCCTACGAGCAAGAGTTGTTTTCTGGTATGAAGAGTCACTATTGCGCTGCCATTGCCATACACAGGACAAACAGCACTGTTGTCTGTTCCCAGCAATTACAGTGTACTGGACTGAAGAGGATCTACTGTCCTTGTCAGGTTCCTAAGCAGAATTGAACTAGATATGGCCGTGTTTAGGAAGCACAGTTCTTTGTTCTGAGCAAGCTCACTGTTCTGGCCCTGTAGGAAACACAGTAGAGTAGAAGAGTGCTCTTTACTCAAAAGCAGAGTGTCTTTCTTGTAAGGCGAGCTAGCGTTTGTTTCCCAGTCCTAAGTGGAGTTGAGTCACATGCAGTTTTTTGTCCTACGAGCAAGAGTTGTTTTCTGGTAAGACGAGTCACTATTGTGCTCCAATTGCCATACACAGTGCAAATAGCACTCGCGTCTGTTCCCCGCAAGTACAGTGTATTGGACGGAAGAGGAGCTACTGTTCTTGTCAGTTTCCTAAGCAGAGTTGAACTAGATATGGCCCGTGTGTGTAGGAAGCACAGTTCTTTTGTTCTGAGCAAGCTCACTGTTCGGACCCCATAGGAAACACAGTAGAGTAGAAGAGTGCTCTTTTCTCAAAAGCAAAGTGTGTTTCTTTTAAGGCGAGCTAGCGTTTGTTTTTCAGTCCTAAATGGAGTGGAATCACATGCAGTTTCTGGTCCTGCGAGCAAGAGTTGTTTTCTGGTAAGAAGAGTCCCTACTGCACTGCCATTGCCATACACAGGACAAATAGCACTGGCGTCTGTTCCCAGCAAGTACAGTGTATTGGACTGAAGAGTATCTAGTGTTCTTGTCAGTTTCCTAAGCAGAGTTGAACTAGATATGGCCGTGTGTGTAGGAAGCACAGTTTTTTTGTTCTGAGCAAGCTCACTCTTTGGAACACATAGGAAACACAGTAGAGTAGAAGAGTGCTCTTTTCTCAAAAGCAGAGTGTGTTTCTTGAAAGGCAGCTAGCGTTTGTTTCCCAGTCCTAAATGGAGTTGAGTCACATGCAGTTTTTTGTACTATGAGAAAAAGTTGTTTTCTGGTAAGACAAGTCACTATTGTGCTCCAATTGCCATACACAGTGCAAATAGCACTCGCGTCTGTTCCCCGCAAGTACAGTGTATTGGACGGAAGAGGAGCTACTGTTCTTGTCAGTTTCCTAAGCACAGTTGAACTAGATATGGCCGTGTGTGTAGGAAGCACAGTTCTTTTGTTCTGAGCAAGCTCACTGTTCGGACCCCATAGGAAACACAGTAGAGTAGAAGAGTGCTCTTTTCTCAAAAGCAGAGTGTGTTTCTTGTTAGGCGAGCTAGTATTTGTTTCCCAGTCCTAAATGGAGTTGAATCACATACAGTTTCTGGTCCTACGAGCAAGGGTTGTTTTCTGGTAAGAAGAGTCACTATTGAGCTGCCATTGCCATACACAGGACAAATAGGAACTGGCGTCTGTTCCCAGCAAGTACAGTGTATTGGACTGAAGAGGATCTACTGTTCTTGTCAGGTTCCTAAGCAGACTTGAACTAGATATGGCCGTGTGTGTAGGAAGCACAGTTTTTTTGTTCTGAGCAAGCTCACTGTTCGGAACATATAGGAAACACAGTAGAGTAGAAGAGTGCTCTTTTCTCAAAAGCAGAGTGTGTTTCTTGGAAGTGGAGCTAGCGTTTGTTTCCCAGTCCTAAATGGAGTTGAGTCACATGCAGTTTTTTGTCCTACGAGCAAGAGTTGTTTTCTCGTAAGACAAGTCACTATTGTGCTCCAATGCCATACACAGTGCAAATAGCACTCGTGTCTGTTCCCCACAAGTACAGTGTATTGGACGGAAGAGGATCTACTGTCCTTGTCAGGTTCCTAAGCAGAATTGAACTAGATATGGCCGTGTATGTAGGAAGCACAGTTCTTTTGTTCTGAGCAAGCTCACTGTTCGGACACCATAGGAAAAACAGTAGAGTAGAAGAGTGCTCTTTTCTCAAAAGCAGAGTGTGTTTCTTGTAAGGCGAGCTAGCATTTGTTTCCCAGTCCTAAATGGAGTTGAATCTCATGCAGTTTCTGAATTTAAGAGCAAGAGTTGTTTTCTGGTAAGGAAAGTCACTATTGCGTTCCCCTTGCCATACATAGTGCAAATAGCTCTCGCGTCTATTCCCAGCAAGAACAGTGTATCGGACTGAAGAGGAGCTACTGTTCTTGTCAGTTTCCTAAGCAGAGTTGAACTAGATATGGCCCGTGTGTGTAGGAAGCACAGTTCTTTTGATCTGAGCAAGCTCACTGTTCGGACCCCATAGGAAGCACAGTAGAGTAGAAGAGTGCTCTTTTCTCAAAAGCAGAGTGTGTTTCATGTAAGGCGAGCTAGCATTTGTTTCCCAGTCATAAATGGAGTTGAATCACATGCAGTTTCTGGTCCTACGATCAAGAGTTGTTTTCTGGTAAGGAAAGTCACTATTGCGCTCCCATTGCCCTACACAAGGCAAATAGCCCTCCCGTCTGTTCCCAGCAAGTACAGTGTATTGGACTGAAAAGGAGCTACTTTTCTTGTCAGTTTCCTAAGCAGAGTTGAACTAGATATGGCCCGTGTGTGTAGGAAGTACAGTTCTTTTTTTCTGAGCAAGCTCACTGTTCTGGCCCTATAGGAAACAAAGTAGAGTAGAAGAGTGCTCTTTTCTCAAAAGCAGAGTGTCTTTCTATTAAAGCGAGCTAGAGTTTGTTCCCCAGTCCTAAATGGAGTTGAGTCACATGCAGTTTTTTGTCCTACGAGAAAGAGTTGTTTTCTGGTAAGACAAGTCACTATTGTGCTCCAATTGCCCTACACAGTGCAAAGAGCACTCGCGTCTGTTCCCTGCAAGTACAGTGTATTGGATGGAAGAGGAGCTACTGTTCTTGTCAGTTTCCTAAGCAGAGTTGAACTAGATATGGCCCGTGTGTGTAGGAAGCACAGTTCTTTTGTTCTGAGCAAGCTCACTGTTCGGACACCATAGGAAACACAGTAGAGTAGAAGAGTGCTCTTTTCTCAAAAGCAGAGTGTGTTTCATGTAAGGCGACCTAGCATTTGTTTCCCAGTCCTAAATGGAGTTGAATCACATTTAGTTTCTGGTCTTACGAGCAAGAGTTGTTTTCTGGTAAGGAAAGTCACTATTGCGCTCCCATTGCTATACACAGTGCAAATAGCACTCGCGTCTGTTCCCAGCAAGTACAGTGTATCGGACTGAAGAGGAGCTACTGTTCTTGTCAGTTTCCTAAGCAGAGTTGAACTAGATATGGCCCATGTGTAGGAAGCACAGTTCTTTTGTTCTGAGCAAGCTCACTATACTGGCCCTATAGGAAACACAGTAGAGTAGAAGAGTGCGCTTTTCTCTAAAGCAGAGTGTGTTTCTTGTAAGGTGAGCTAGCTTTTGTTTCCCAGTCCTAAATGGTGTTGAATCACATGCTGTTTCTGATCCTACGAGCAAGAGTTGTTTTCTGGTATGAAGAGTCACTATTGCGCTGCCATTGCCATACACAGGACAAACAGCACTGTTGTCTGTTCCCAGCAATTACAGTGTACTGGACTGAAGAGGATCTACTGTCCTTGTCAGGTTCCTAAGCAGAATTGAACTAGATATGGCCGTGTGTAGGAAGCACAGTTCTTTGTTCTGAGCAAGCTCACTGTTCTGGCCCTATAGGAAACACAGTAGAGTAGAAGAGTGCTCTTAACTCAAAAGCAGAGTGTCTTTCGTGTAAGGCGAGCTAGCGTTTGTTTCCCAGTCCTAAATGGAGTTGAGTCACATGCAGTTTTTTGTCCTACGAGCAAGAGTTGTTTTCTGGTAAGACGAGTCACTATTGTGCTCCAATTGCCATACACAGTGCAAATAGCACTCGCGTCTGTTCCCCGCAAGTACAGTGTATTGGACAGAAGAGGAGCTACTGTTCTTGTCAGTTTCCTAAGCAGAGTTGAACTAGATATGGCCCGTGTGTGTAGGAAGCACAGTTCTTTTGTTCTGAGCAAGCTCACTGTTCGGACCCCATAGGAAACACAGTAGAGTAGAAGAGTGCTCTTTTCTCAAAAGCAGAGTGTGTTTCTTGTTAGGCGAGCTAGCATTTGTTTCCCAGTCCTAAATGGAGTTGAATCACATGCAGTTTCTGGTCCTACGAGCAAGAGTTGTTTTCTGGTAAGAAGAGTCACTATTGAGCTGCCATTGCCATACACAGGACAAATAGCACTGGCGTCTGTTCCCAGCAAGTACAGTGTATTGGACTGAAGAGGATCTACTGTTCTTGTCAGGTTCCTAAGCAGACTTGAACTAGATATGGCCGTGTGTGTAGGAAGCACAGTTTTTTTGTTCTGAGCAAGCTCACTGTTCGGACACCATAGGAAACACAGGAGAGTAGAAGAGTGCTCTTTACTCAAAAGCAGAGTGTGTTTCATGTAAGGCGACCTAGCATTTGTTTCCCACTCCTAAGTGGAGTTGAATCACATGCAGTTTCTGGTCCTATGATCAAGAGTTGTTTTCTGGTAAGGAAAGTCACTATTGCGCTCCCATTGCCGTACACAGTACAAATAGCACTCGCGTCTGTTGCCAGCAAGTACAGTGTATCGGACTGAAGAGGAGCCACTGTTCTTGTTGGTTTCCTAAGCAGAGTTGAACTAGATATGGCCCATGTGTAGGAAGCACAGTTATTTTGTTCTGTGCAAACTCACTGTTTGGACCCCGTAGGAAACACAGTAGAGTAAAAGAGTACTCTTTTCTCAAAAGCAGAGTGTGTTTCATGTATGCGAGCTAGCATTTGTTTCCCAGTCCTAAATGGAGTTGAATCACATGCAGTTTCTGGTCCTACGAGCAAGAGTTGTTTTCTGGTAACGAAAGTAACTATTGCGCTCCCATTGCCATACACAGTGCATATAGCCCTCCTGTCTGTTCCCAGCAAGTACAGTGTATTGGACTGCAAAGGAGCTACTGTTCTTCTCAGTTTCCTAAGCAGAGTTGAACTAGATATGGGCCGTGTGTGTAGGAAGTACAGTTCTTTTTTTCTGAGCAAGCTCACTATTCTGGCCCTATAGAAACACAGAAGAGTAGAAGAGTGCTCTTTTCTCAAAAGCAGAGTGTGTTTCATGTAAGGCGAGCTAGCATTTGTTTCCCAGTCCTAAATGGAGTTGAATCACATGCAGTTTCTGGTCCTACGAGCAAGAGTTGTTTACTGGTAAGGAAAGTCACTATTGAGCTCCCCTTGCCATACACAGTGCAAATAGCTCTCGCGTCTGTTCCCAGCAAGTACAGTGTATCAGACTGAAGAGGAGCTACTGTTCTTGTTGGTTTCCTAAGCAGAGTTGAACTAGATATGGCCCGTGTGTGTAGGAAGCACAGTTATTTTTTTCTGTGCAAACTCACTGTTCGGACCCCATAGGAAAAACAGTAGAGTAGAAGAGTACTCTTTTCTCAAAAGCAGAGTGTGTTTCATGTATGCGAGCTAGCATTTGTTTCCCAGTCCTAAATGGAGTTGAATCACATGCAGTTTCTGGTCCTACGAGCAAGAGTTTTTTTCTGGTAAGGAAAGTAACTATTGCGCTCCCATTGCCATACACAGTGCAAATAGCCCTCATGTCTGTTCCCAGCAAGTACAGTGTATTGGACTGCAAAGGAGCTACTGTTCTTCTCAGTTTCCTAAGCAGAGTTGAACTAGATATGGGCCGTGTGTGTAGGAAGTACAGTTCTTTTTTTCTGAGCAAGCTCACTATTCTGGCCCTATAGGAAACACAGAAGAGTAGAAGAGTGCTCTTTTCTCAAAAGCAGAGTGTGTTTCATGTAAGGCGAGCTAGCATTTGTTTCCCAGTCCTAAATGGAGTTGAATCACATGCAGTTTCTGGTCCTACGAGCAAGAGTTATTTACTGGTAAGGAAAGTCACTATTGAGCTCCCCTTGCCATACACAGTGCAAATAGCTCTCGCGTCTGTTCCCAGCAAGTACAGTGTATCAGACTGAAGAGGAGCTACTGTTCTTGCCAGTTTCCTAAGCAGAGTTGAACTAGATATGGCCCGTGTGTTTAGGAAGCCCAGTTCTTCTGTTCTGAGCAAGTTCACTCTTCTGGCCCTATAGGAAACACAGAAGAGTAGAAGAGTGCTCTTTTCTCAGAAGCAGAGTGTGTTTTTGTAAGGCGAGCTAGCATTTGTTTCCTAGTCATAAATGGAGTTGAATCACATGCAGTTTCTGGTCCTACAAGCAAGAGTTGTTTTCTGGTAAGAAGAGTCACTATTGTGCCGCCATTGCCATACACAGTGCAAATAGCCCTCCCGACTATTCCCAGCAACTACAGTGTATTGGACTAAAGAGGAGCTACTGTTCTTCTCAGTTTTCTAAGCAGAGTTGAAATAGATATGGCCCGTGTGTGTAGGAAGCACAGTTCTTTTTTTCTGAGCAAGCTCACTGTTCTGGCCCTATTGGAAACACAGTAGAGTAGAAGAGTGCTCTTTTCTCAAAAGCAGAGTGTGTTTCTTGCAAAGCGAGCTAGAATTTGTTTCCCAGTCCTAAATGGAGTTGAATCACATGCAGTTTCTGGTCCTACAAACAAGAGTTGTTTTCTGGTAAGAAGAGTCACTATTGTGCCGCCATTGCCATACACAGTGCAAATAGCCCTCCCGACTATTCCCAGCAACTACAGTGTATTGGACTAAAGAGGAGCTACTGTTCTTCTAAGTTTCCTAAGCAGAGTTGAAATAGATATGGCCCGTGTGTGTAGGAAGCACAGTTCTTTTTTTCTGAGCAAGCTCACTGTTCTGGCCCTATTGGAAACACAGTAGAGTAGGAGAGTGCTCTTTTCTCAAAAGCAGAGTGTGTTTCTTGCAAAGCGAGCTAGAATTTGTTTCCCAGTCCTAAATGGAGTTGAATCACATGCAGTTTCTGGTCCTACAAACAAGAGTTGTTTTCTGGTAAGAAGAGTCACTATTGCGCTGCCATTGCCATACACAGGACAAATAGCACTGGCGTCTGTTCCCAGCAAGTACAGTGTATTGAACTGAAGAGGATCTACTGTTCTTGTCAGGTTCCTAAGCAGACTTCAACTAGATATGGCCGTGTGAGTAGGAAGCACAGTTTTTTTTTTCTGAGCAAGCTCACTGTTCGGAACATATAGGAAACACAGTAGAGTAGAAGAGTGCTCTTTTCTCAAAAGCAAAGTGTGTTTCTTGGAAGTTGAGCTAGCGTTTGTTTCCCAGTCCTAAATGGAGTTGAGTCACATGCAATTTTTTGTCCTACGAGCAAGACTTGTTTTCTGGTAAGGAAAGTCACTATGGTGCTCACATTGCCATACACAGGACAAATAGCACTGGCGTCTGTTCCCAGCAAGTACAGTGTATTGGACTGAAGAGGAGCTACTGTTCTTGTCAGGTTCCTAAGCAGAATTGAACTAGATATGGCCGTGTGTGTAGGAAGCACAGTTCTTTTGTTCTGAGCAGCTCACTGTTCGGACCCCATAGGAAACACAGTAGAGTAGAAGAGTGTTCTTTTCTCAAAAGCAGAGTGTGTTTCTTGTAAGGCGAGCTTGCATTTGTTTCCCAGTCCTAAATGGAGTTGAGTCACATGCAGTGTTTCGTCCTACGAGCAAGAGTTGTTTTCTGGTAAGACGAGTCACTATTGTGCTCCAATTGCCATACACAGTGCAAATAGCACTCGCGTCTGTTAACCGCAAGTACATGGTATTGTACTGAAGAGGATCTACTGTTTTTGTCATTTTCCTAAGCAGAGTTGAACTAGATATGGCCCGTGTGTGTAGGAAGCACAGTTCTTTTGTTCTGAGCAAGTTCACTGTTCGGACCCCATAGGAAGCACAGTAGAGTAGAAGAGTGCTCTTTTCTCAAAAGCAGAGTGTGTTTCATGTAAGGCGAGCTAGCATTTGTTTCCCAGTCCTAAATGGAGTTGAATCACATGCAGTTTTTTGTCCTGCGAGCAAGAGTTGTTTTCTGGTAAGAAGAGTCACTATTGCACTGCCATTGCCATTCACAGGACAAATAGCACTAGCGTCTGTTCTCAGCAAGTACACTGTATTGGACTGAAGAGGATATACTGTTCTTGTCAGGTTCCTAAGCAGACTTGAATTAGATATGGCCGTGTGAGTAGGAAGTACAGTTTTTTTGTTCTGAGCAAGCTCACTGTTCGGAACACATAGGAAACACAGTAGAGTAGAAGAGTGCTCTTTTCTCAAAAGCAGAGTGTGTTTCATGTAAGGCGACCTAGCATTTGTTTCCCACTCCTAAGTGGAGTTGAATCACATGCAGTTTCTGGTCCTACGATCAAGAGTTGTTTTCTGGTAAGGAAAGTCACTATTGCGCTCCCATTGCCTTACAGAGTACAAATAGCACTTGCGTCTGTTCCCAGCAAGTACAGTGTATCAGACTGAAGAGGAGCTACTGTTCTTGTTGGTTTCCTAAGCAGAGTTGAATTAGATATGGCCCGTGTGTGTGGGAAGCACAGTTATTTTGTTCTGTGCAAACTCACTGTTCGGACCCCATAGGAAACACAGTAGAGTAGAAGAGTACTCTTTTCTCAAAAGCAGAGTGTGTTTCATGAATGCGAGCTAGCATTTGTTTCCCAGTCCTAAATGGAGTTGAATCACATGCAGTTTCTGGTCCTACGAACAAGAGTTGTTTTCTGGTAAGGAAAGTAACTATTGCGCTCCCATTGCCATACACAGTGCAAATAGCCCTCCTATCTGTTCCCAGCAAGTACAGTGTATTGGACTGCAAAGGAGCTACTGTTCTTCTCAGTATCCTAAGCAGAGTTGAACTAGATATGGCCCGTGTGTGTAGGAAGTACAGTTCTTTTTTTCTGAGCAAGCTAACTGTTCTGGCCCTATAGGAAACACAGAAGAGTAGAAGAGTGCTCTTTTCTCAAAAGCAGAGTGTGTTTCATGTAAGGCGAGCTAGCGTTTGTTTCCTAGTCCTAAATGGAGTTGAATCACATGCAGTTTCTGGTCCTATGAACAAGAGTTGTTTTCTGGTAAGGAAAGCCACTATTGCGCTCCCATTGCCCTTCACAAGGCAAATAGCACTCGCGTCTTTTCCCAGCAAGTACAGTGTATTGGACTGAATAGGAGCTACTGTTCTTGTCAGTTTACTAAGCAGAGTTGAACTGGATATGGTCCGTGCGTGTAGGAAGCACAGTTCATTTGTTCTGAGCAAGCTCACTGTTTGGACCCCATAGGAAACACAGTAGAGTAGAAGAGTGCTCTTTTCTCAAAAGCAGAGTGTGTTTCTTAGAAGTCGAGCTAGCATTTGTTTCCCAGTCTTAAATGGAGTTGAGTCACATGCTGTTTTTTGTCCTATGAGCAAGAGTTGTTTTCTGGTGAGGAAAGTCACTATTGTGCTCCAATTGCCATACACAGTGCAAATAGCACTCGCGTCTGTTCCCCGCAAGTACAGTGTATTGGACGGAAGAGGAGCTACTGTTCTTGTCAGTTTCCTAAGGAGAGTTGAACTAGATATGGCCCGTGTGTGTAGGAAGCACAGTTCTTTTGTTCTGAGCAAGCTCACTGTTCTGGCCCTATAGGAAAAACAGTAGAGTAGAAGAGTGCTCTTTTCTCTAAAGCAGAGTGTGTTTCTTGGAAGGTGAGCTAGCTTTTGTTTCCCAGTCCTAAATGGAGTTGAATCACATGCAGTTTCTGGTCCTACAAACAAGAGTTGTTTTCTGGTAAGAAGAGTCACTATTGCGCTGCCATTGCCATACACAGGACAAATAGCACTGGCGTCTGTTCCCAGCAAGTACAGTGTATTGAACTGAAGAGGATCTACTGTTCTTGTCAGGTTCCTAAGCAGACTTGAACTAGATATGGCCGTGTGAGTAGGAAGCACAGTTTTTTTTTTCTGAGCAAGCTCACTGTTCGGAACATATAGGAAACACAGTAGAGTAGAAGAGTGCTCTTTTCTCAAAAGCAAAGTGTGTTTCTTGGAAGTTGAGCTAGCGTTTGTTTCCCAGTCCTAAATGGAGTTGAGTCACATGCAATTTTTTGTCCTACGAGCAAGACTTGTTTTCTGGTAAGGAAAGTCACTATTGTGCTCCCATTGCCATACACAGGACAAATAGCACTGGCGTCTGTTCCCAGCAAGTACAGTGTATTGGACTGAAGAGGAGCTACTGTTCTTGTCAGGTTCCTAAGCAGAATTGAACTAGATATGGCCGTGTGTGTAGGAAGCACAGTTCTTTTGTTCTGAGCAGCTCACTGTTCGGACCCCATACGAAACACAGTAGAGTAGAAGAGTGTTCTTTTCTCAAAAGCAGAGTGTGTTTCTTGTAAAGCGAGCTAGAGTTTGTTTCACAGTTTTAAATGGAGTGGAATCACATGCAGTTTCTGGTCCTACGAGCAAGAGTTGTTTTCTGGTAAGAAGAGTCACTATTGAGCTGCCATTGCCATACACAGATCAAATAGCACTGGCGTCTGTTCCCAGCAAGTACAGTGTATTGGACTGAAGAGGATCTACTGTTCTTGTCAGGTTCCTAAGCAGACTTGAACTAGATATGGCCGTGTGAGTAGGAAGCACAGTTTTTTTGATCTGAGCAAGCTCACTGTTCGGAACACATAGGAAACACAGTAGAGTAGAAGAGTGCTCTTTTATCAAAAGCATAGTGTGTTTCTTGGAAGTCGAGCTAGCGTTTGTTTCCCAGTCCTAAATGGAGTTGAATCACATGCAGTTTCTGGTCTTACGAGTAAGAGTTGTTTTCTGGTAAGTAAAGTCACTATTGCGCTCCCATTGCCGTACACAGTGCAAATAGCACTCGCGTCTGTTCCCAGCAAGTACTGTGTATTGGACTGAAGAGGAGCTACTGTTCTTGTCAGTTTCCAAAGCAGAGTTGAACTAGATATGGCCCATGTGTAGGAAGCACAGTTCTTTTGTTCTGAGCAAGCTCACTCTTCTGGCCCTTTAGGAAACACAGTAGATTAGAAGAGTGCTATATTCTCTAAAGCAGAGTGTGTTTCCTGTAAGGTGAGCTAGCTTTTGTTTCCCAGTCCTAAATGGAGTTGAATCACATGCAGTTTCTGGTCCTACAAGCAAGAGTTGTTTTCTGGTAAGAAGAGTCACTATTTCGCTGCCATTGCCATACACAGGACAAATAGCACTGGCTTCTGTACCCAGCAAGTACAGTGTATTGGACTGAAGAGGATCTACTGTTCTTTTCAGGTTCCTAAGCAGAATTGAACTAGATATGGCTTGTGTAGGAAGCACAGTTCTTTTGTTCTGAGCAAGCTCACTGTTCGGACCCCATAGGAAACACAGTAGAGTAGAAGAGTGCTCTTTTCTCAAAAGCAGAGTGTGTTTCTTGTAAGGCGAGCTAGCATTTGTTTCCCAGTCCTAAATGGAGTTGAATCACATGCAGTTTCTGGTCCTACGAGCAAGAGTTGTTTTCTGGTAAGGAAAGTCACTATTGCGCTCCCATTGACATACACAGTACAAATAGCCCTCCCGTCTGTTCCCAGCAAGTACAGTGTATTGGACTGAAAAGGAGCTACTTTTCTTGTCAGTTTCCTAAGCAGAGTTGTACTAGATACGGCCCGTGTGTGTAGGAAGTACAGTTCTTTTTTTCTGAGCAAGCTCACTGTTCTGGCCCTATAGGAAACAAAGTAGAGTAGAAGAGTGCTCTTTTCTCAAAAGCAGAGTGTCTTTCTATTAAAGCGAGCTAGAGTTTGTTCCCCAGTCCTAAATGGAGTTGAGTCACATGCAGTTTTTTGTCCTATGAGCAAGAGTTGTTTTCTGGTAAGACAAGTCACTATTGTGCTCCAATTGCCCTACACAGTGCAAAGAGCACTCGCGTCTGTTCCCTGCAAGTACAGTGTATTGGATGGAAGAGGAGCTACTGTTCTTGTCAGTTTCCTAAGCAGAGTTGAACTAGATATGGCCCGTGTGTGTAGGAAGCAAGTTCTTTTGTTCTGAGCAAGCTCACTGTTCGGACCCCATAGGAAACACAGTAGAGTAGAAGAGTGCTCTTTTCTCAAAAGCAGAGTGTGTTTCTTGGAAGGTGAGCTAGCATTTGTTTCCCTGTCCTAAATGGAGTTGAATCACATGAAGTTTCTGGTCTTACCAGCAAGAGTTGTTTTCTGGTAAGGAAAGTCACTATTGCGCTCCCATTGCCATACACAGTGCAAATAGCACTCGCGTCTGTTCCCAGCAAGTACAGTGTATCGGACTGAAGAGGAGCTACTGTTCTTGTCAGTTTCCTAAGCAGAGTTGAACTAGATATGGCCCATGTGTAGGAAGCACAGTTCTTTTGTTCTGAGCAAGCTCACTATACTGGCCCTATAGGAAACACAGTAGAGTAGAAGAGTGCGCTTTTCTCTAAAGCAGAGTGTGTTTCTTGTAAGGTGAGCTAGCTTTTGTTTCCCAGTCCTAAATGGTGTTGAATCACATGCAGTTTCTGATCCTACGAGCAAGAGTTGTTTTCTGGTATGAAGAGTAACTATTGCGCTGCCATTGCCATACACAGGACAAACAGCACTGTTGTCTGTTCCCAGCAATTACAGTGTACTGGACTGAAGAGGATCTACTGTCCTTGTCAGGTTCCTAAGCAGAATTGAACTAGATATGGCCGTGTGTAGGAAGCACAGTTCTTTGTTCTGAGCAAGCTCACTGTTCTGGCACTATAGGAAACACAGTAGAGTAGAAGAGTGCTCTTTACTCAAAAGCAGAGTGTCTTTCTTGTAAGGCGAGCTAGCGTTTGTTTCCCAGTCCTAAATGGAGTTGAGTCACATGCAATTTCTGGTCCTACGAGCAAGAGTTGTTTTCTGGTAAGACGAGTCACTATTGTGCTCCAATTGCCATACACAGTGCAAATAGCACTCGCGTCTGTTCCCCGCAAGTACAGTGTATTGGACGGAAGAGGAGCTACTGTTCTTGTAAGTTTCCTAAGCAGAGTTGAACTAGATATGGCCCGTGTGTGTAGGAAGCACAGTTCTTTTTTTCTGAGCAAGCTCACTGTTCTGGCCCTATTGGAAACACAGTAGAGTAGAAGAGTGCTCTTTTCTCAAAAGCAGAGTGTGTTTCTTGCAAAGCGAGCTAGAATTTGTTTCCCAGTCCTAAATGGAGTTGAATCACATGCAGTTTCTGGTCCTACAAACAAGAGTTGTTTTCTGGTAAGAAGAGTCACTATTGCGCTGCCATTGCCATACACAGGACAAATAGCACTGGCGTCTGTTCCCAGCAAGTACAGTGTATTGAACTGAAGTGGATCTACTGTTCTTGTCAGGTTCCTAAGCAGACTTGAACTAGATATGGCCGTGTGAGTAGGAAGCACAGTTTTTTTTTTCTGAGCAAGCTCACTGTTCGGAACATATAGGAAACACAGTAGAGTAGAAGAGTGCTCTTTTCTCAAAAGCAAAGTGTGTTTCTTGGAAGTTGAGCTAGCGTTTGTTTCCCAGTCCTAAATGGAGTTGAGTCACATGCAATTTTTTGTCCTACGAGCAAGACTTGTTTTCTGGTAAGGAAAGTCACTATGGTGCTCACATTGCCATACACAGGACAAATAGCACTGGCGTCTGTTCCCAGCAAGTACAGTGTATTGGACTGAAGAGGAGCTACTGTTCTTGTCAGGTTCCTAAGCAGAATTGAACTAGATATGGCCGTGTGTGTAGGAAGCACAGTTCTTTTGTTCTGAGCAGCTCACTGTTCGGACCCCATAGGAAACACAGTAGAGTAGAAGAGTGTTCTTTTCTCAAAAGCAGAGTGTGTTTCTTGTAAGGCGAGCTTGCATTTGTTTCCCAGTCCTAAATGGAGTTGAGTCACATGCAGTGTTTCGTCCTACGAGCAAGAGTTGTTTTCTGGTAAGACGAGTCACTATTGTGCTCCAATTGCCATACACAGTGCAAATAGCACTCGCGTCTGTTAACCGCAAGTACATGGTATTGTACTGAAGAGGATCTACTGTTTTTGTCATTTTCCTAAGCAGAGTTGAACTAGATATGGCCCGTGTGTGTAGGAAGCACAGTTCTTTTGTTCTGAGCAAGTTCACTGTTCGGACCCCATAGGAAGCACAGTAGAGTAGAAGAGTGCTCTTTTCTCAAAAGCAGAGTGTGTTTCATGTAAGGCGAGCTAGCATTTGTTTCCCAGTCCTAAATGGAGTTGAATCACATGCAGTTTTTTGTCCTGCGAGCAAGAGTTGTTTTCTGGTAAGAAGAGTCACTATTGCACTGCCATTGCCATTCACAGGACAAATAGCACTAGCGTCTGTTCTCAGCAAGTACACTGTATTGGACTGAAGAGGATATACTGTTCTTGTCAGGTTCCTAAGCAGACTTGAATTAGATATGGCCGTGTGAGTAGGAAGTACAGTTTTTTTGTTCTGAGCAAGCTCACTGTTCGGAACACATAGGAAACACAGTAGAGTAGAAGAGTGCTCTTTTCTCAAAAGCAGAGTGTGTTTCATGTAAGGCGACCTAGCATTTGTTTCCCACTCCTAAGTGGAGTTGAATCACATGCAGTTTCTGGTCCTACGATCAAGAGTTGTTTTCTGGTAAGGAAAGTCACTATTGCGCTCCCATTGCCTTACAGAGTACAAATAGCACTCGCGTCTGTTCCCAGCAAGTACAGTGTATCAGACTGAAGAGGAGCTACTGTTCTTGTTGGTTTCCTAAGCAGAGTTGAATTAGATATGGCCCGTGTGTGTGGGAAGCACAGTTATTTTGTTCTGTGCAAACTCACTGTTCGGACCCCATAGGAAACACAGTAGAGTAGAAGAGTACTCTTTTCTCAAAAGCAGAGTGTGTTTCATGTATGCGAGCTAGCATTTGTTTCCCAGTCCTAAATGGAGTTGAATCACATGCAGTTTCTGGTCCTACGAACAAGAGTTGTTTTCTGGTAAGGAAAGTAACTATTGCGCTCCCATTGCCATACACAGTGCAAATAGCCCTCCTATCTGTTCCCAGCAAGTACAGTGTATTGGACTGCAAAGGAGCTACTGTTCTTCTCAGTATCCTAAGCAGAGTTGAACTAGATATGGCCCGTGTGTGTAGGAAGTACAGTTCTTTTTTTCTGAGCAAGCTAACTGTTCTGGCCCTATAGGAAACACAGAAGAGTAGAAGAGTGCTCTTTTCTCAAAAGCAGAGTGTGTTTCATGTAAGGCGAGCTAGCGTTTGTTTCCTAGTCCTAAATGGAGTTGAATCACATGCAGTTTCTGGTCCTATGAACAAGAGTTGTTTTCTGGTAAGGAAAGCCACTATTGCGCTCCCATTGCCCTTCACAAGGCAAATAGCACTCGCGTCTTTTCCCAGCAAGTACAGTGTATTGGACTGAATAGGAGCTACTGTTCTTGTCAGTTTACTAAGCAGAGTTGAACTGGATATGGTCCGTGCGTGTAGGAAGCACAGTTCATTTGTTCTGAGCAAGCTCACTGTTTGGACCCCATAGGAAACACAGTAGAGTAGAAGAGTGCTCTTTTCTCAAAAGCAGAGTGTGTTTCTTAGAAGTCGAGCTAGCATTTGTTTCCCAGTCTTAAATGGAGTTGAGTCACATGCTGTTTTTTGTCCTATGAGCAAGAGTTGTTTTCTGGTGAGGAAAGTCACTATTGTGCTCCAATTGCCATACACAGTGCAAATAGCACTCGCGTCTGTTCCCCGCAAGTACAGTGTATTGGACGGAAGAGGAGCTACTGTTCTTGTCAGTTTCCTAAGGAGAGTTGAACTAGATATGGCCCGTGTGTGTAGGAAGCACAGTTCTTTTGTTCTGAGCAAGCTCACTGTTCTGGCCCTATAGGAAAAACAGTAGAGTAGAAGAGTGCTCTTTTCTCTAAAGCAGAGTGTGTTTCTTGGAAGGTGAGCTAGCTTTTGTTTCCCAGTCCTAAATGGAGTTGAATCACATGCAGTTTCTGGTCCTACAAACAAGAGTTGTTTTCTGGTAAGAAGAGTCACTATTGCGCTGCCATTGCCATACACAGGACAAATAGCACTGGCGTCTGTTCCCAGCAAGTACAGTGTATTGAACTGAAGAGGATCTACTGTTCTTGTCAGGTTCCTAAGCAGACTTGAACTAGATATGGCCGTGTGAGTAGGAAGCACAGTTTTTTTTTTCTGAGCAAGCTCACTGTTCGGAACATATAGGAAACACAGTAGAGTAGAAGAGTGCTCTTTTCTCAAAAGCAAAGTGTGTTTCTTGGAAGTTGAGCTAGCGTTTGTTTCCCAGTCCTAAATGGAGTTGAGTCACATGCAATTTTTTGTCCTACGAGCAAGACTTGTTTTCTGGTAAGGAAAGTCACTATTGTGCTCCCATTGCCATACACAGGACAAATAGCACTGGCGTCTGTTCCCAGCAAGTACAGTGTATTGGACTGAAGAGGAGCTACTGTTCTTGTCAGGTTCCTAAGCAGAATTGAACTAGATATGGCCGTGTGTGTAGGAAGCACAGTTCTTTTGTTCTGAGCAGCTCACTGTTCGGACCCCATAGGAAACACAGTAGAGTAGAAGAGTGTTCTTTTCTCAAAAGCAGAGTGTGTTTCTTGTAAAGCGAGCTAGAGTTTGTTTCACAGTTTTAAATGGAGTGGAATCACATGCAGTTTCTGGTCCTACGAGCAAGAGTTGTTTTCTGGTAAGAAGAGTCACTATTGAGCTGCCATTGCCATACACAGGACAAATAGCACTGGCGTCTGTTCCCAGCAAGTACAGTGTATTGGACTGAAGAGGATCTACTGTTCTTGTCAGGTTCCTAAGCAGACTTGAACTAGATATGGCCGTGTGAGTAGGAAGCACAGTTTTTTTGATCTGAGCAAGCTCACTGTTCGGAACACATAGGAAACACAGTAGAGTAGAAGAGTGCTCTTTTATCAAAAGCATAGTGTGTTTCTTGGAAGTCGAGCTAGCGTTTGTTTCCCAGTCCTAAATGGAGTTGAATCACATGCAGTTTCTGGTCTTACGAGTAAGAGTTGTTTTCTGGTAAGTAAAGTCACTATTGCGCTCCCATTGCCTTACACAGTGCAAATAGCACTCGCGTCTGTTCCCAGCAAGTACTGTGTATTGGACTGAAGAGGAGCTACTGTTCTTGTCAGTTTCCAAAGCAGAGTTGAACTAGATATGGCCCATGTGTAGGAAGCACAGTTCTTTTGTTCTGAGCAAGCTCACTCTTCTGGCCCTTTAGGAAACACAGTAGATTAGAAGAGTGCTATATTCTCTAAAGCAGAGTGTGTTTCCTGTAAGGTGAGCTAGCTTTTGTTTCCCAGTCCTAAATGGAGTTGAATCACATGCAGTTTCTGGTCCTACAAGCAAGAGTTGTTTTCTGGTAAGAAGAGTCACTATTTCGCTGCCATTGCCATACACAGGACAAATAGCACTGGCTTCTGTACCCAGCAAGTACAGTGTATTGGACTGAAGAGGATCTACTGTTCTTTTCAGGTTCCTAAGCAGAATTGAACTAGATATGGCTTGTGTAGGAAGCACAGTTCTTTTGTTCTGAGCAAGCTCACTGTTCGGACCCCATAGGAAACACAGTAGAGTAGAAGAGTGCTCTTTTCTCAAAAGCAGAGTGTGTTTCTTGTAAGGCGAGCTAGCATTTGTTTCCCAGTCCTAAATGGAGTTGAATCACATGCAGTTTCTGGTCCTACGAGCAAGAGTTGTTTTCTGGTAAGGAAAGTCACTATTGCGCTCCCATTGACATACACAGTACAAATAGCCCTCCCGTCTGTTCCCAGCAAGTACAGTGTATTGGACTGAAAAGGAGCTACTTTTCTTGTCAGTTTCCTAAGCAGAGTTGTACTAGATACGGCCCGTGTGTGTAGGACGTACAGTTCTTTTTTTCTGAGCAAGCTCACTGTTCTGGCCCTATAGGAAACAAAGTAGAGTAGAAGAGTGCTCTTTTCTCAAAAGCAGAGTGTCTTTCTATTAAAGCGAGCTAGAGTTTGTTCCCCAGTCCTAAATGGAGTTGAGCCACATGCAGTTTCTGGTCCTAAGAGCAAGAGTTGTTTTCTGGTAAGGAAATTCACTATTGTGCTCCCCTTGCCATACATAGTGCAAATAGCTCACGCGTCTGTTCCCAGCAAGTACAGTGTATCGGACTGAAGAGGAGCTACTGTTCTTGTCAGTTTCCTAAGCAGAGTTCAACTAGATATGGCCCGTGTGTGTAGAAAGCACCGTTCTTATGTTCTGAGCAAGCTCACTGTTCTGGCCCTATAGGAAACACAGTAGAGTAGAAGAGTGCTCTTTTCTCAAAAGCAGAGTGTGTTTTTGTAAGGCGAGCTAGCGTTTGTTTCCTAGTCCTAAATGCAGTTGAATCACATGCAGTTTCTGGTCCTACGAACAAGAGTTTTTTTCTGGTAAGGAAAGTCACTATTGCGCTCCCATTGCCCTACACAAGGCAAATAGCACTCGCGTCTTTTCCCAGCAAGTATAGTGTATTGGACTGAATAGGAGCTACTGTTCTTCTCAGTTTCCTAAGCAGAGTTGAACTAGATATGGCCCGTGTGTGTAGGAAGTACAGTTCTTTTTTTCTGAGCAAGCTCACTGTTCTGGCCCTATAGGAAACACAGTAGAGTAGAAGAGTGCTCTTTTCTCAAAAGCAGAGTGTGTTTCTTGTAAAGCGAGCTAGAGTTTGTTTCCCAGTCCTAAATGGAGTGGAATCACATGCAGTTTCTGGTCCTACGAGCAACAGTTGTTTTCTGGTAAGAAGAGTCACTATTGCGCTGCCATTGCCATACACAGGACAAATAGCACTGGCGTCTGTTCCCAGCAAGTATAGTGTATTGGACTGAAGAGGATCTACTGTTCTTGTAAGGTTCCTAAGCAGACTTGAACTAGATATGGCCGTGTGTGTAGGAAGCACAGTTTTTTTGTTCTGAGCAATCTCACTGTTCGGAACACATAGGAAACACAGTAGAGTAGAAGAGTGCTCTTTTCTCAAAAGCAGAATGTGTTTCTTGGAAGTCGAGCTAGCGTTTGTTTCCCAGTCCTAAATGGAGTTGAGTCACATGCAGTTTTTTTTCCTACGAGCAAGAGTTGTTTTCTGGTAAGACAAGTCACTATTGTGCTCCAATGCCATACACAGTGCAAATAGCACTCGCGTCTATTCCCCGCAAGTACAGTGTATTGGACTGAAGAGGATCTACAGTTCTTGTCAGGTTCCTAAGCAGAATTGAACTAGATATGGCCGTGTGTGTAGGAAGCACAGTTCTTTTGTTCTGTGCAAGCTCACTGTTCGGACACCATAAGAAACAAAGTGGAGTAGAAGAGTGCTCTTTTCTCAAAAGCAGAGTGTGTTTCTTGTAAGGCGAGCTAGCGTTTGTTTCCCAGTCCTAAATGGAGTTGAATCTCATGCAGTTTCTGGTCCTAAGAGCAAGAGTTGTTTTCTGGTAAGGAATGTCACTATTGCGCTCCCCTTGCCATACACAGTGCAAATAGCACATGCGTTTGTTCCCAGCAATCCAGTGTATTGGACTGAAGATGTGCTACTCTTCTTGTCAGGTTCCTAAGCAGAGTTGAACTAATTATGGCCCGTGTGTGTAGGAAGCACAGTTCTTATGTTCTGAGCAAGCTCACTGCTCTGGCCCCATAGGAAACACAGTAGAGTAGAAGAGTGCTCTTTTCTCTAAAGCAGAGTGTGTTTGCTGTAAGGCGAGCAAGCATTTGTTTCCCAGTCCTAAATGGAGTTGAGTCACATGCAGTTTTTTGTCCTACGAGCTAGAGTTTTTTTCTGGTAAGACGAGTCACTATTGTGCTCCAATTGCCATACACAGTGCAAATAGCACTCGCGTCTGCTCCCAGCAAGTACAGTGTATTGGACTGAAGAGGAGCTACTGTTCTTGTCAGTTTCCTAAGCAGAGTTGAACTAGATATGGCCTGTGTGTGTAGGAAGCACAGTTCTTTTGTTCTAAGCAAGCACACTGTTCGGAGCCAATAGGAAACACAGTAGAGTAGAAGAGTGCTCTTTTCTCAAAAGCAGAGTGTGTTTCATGTAAGGCGAGCTAGCATTTGTTTCCCAGTCCTAAATGAAGTGGAATCACATGCAGTTTCTCGTCCTACGTGCAAGGAGTGTTTTCTGGTAAGAAGAGTCACTATTGCGCTGCCATTGCCATACACAGCACAAATAGCACTGGCGTCTGTTCCCAGCAAGTACAGTGTATTGGACTGAAGAGGATCTACTGTTTTTGTCAGGTTCCTAAGCAGACTTGAACTAGATATGGCCTTGTGTGTCGGAAGCACAGTTTTTTTGTTCTGAGCAAGCTCACTTTTCGGAACACATAGGAAACACAGTAGAGTAGAAGAGTGCTCTTTTCTCAAAAGCAGAGTGTGTTTCTTGGAAGTCCAGCTAGCGTTTGTTTCCCAGTCCTCAATGGAGTTGACTCACATGCAGTTTTTTGTCCTATGAGCAAGAGTTGTTTTCTCGTAAGACAAGTTACTATTGTGCTCCAATTGCCACACACAGTGCAAATAGCACTCGCGTCTGTTCCCCGCAAGTACAGTGTATTGGACTGAAGAGGAGCTACTGTTCTTGTTGGTTTCCTAAGCAGAGTTGAACTAGATATGGCCGTATGTGTAGGTAGCACAGTTCTGTTGTTCTGTGCAAGCCCACTGTTCGGACACCATAGGAAACACAGTAGAATAGAAGAGTGCTCTTTTCTCAAAAGCAGAGTGTGTTTCATGTAAGGTGAGCTAGTATTTGTTCCCCAGTCCTAAATGGAGTTGAATCACATGCAGTTTCTGGACCTACAAGCAAGAGTTGTTTTCTGGTAAGGAAAGTAACTATTGCGCTCCCATTGACATACACAGTGCAAATAGCACTCGCGTCTGTTCCCAGCAAGTACAGTGTATCGGACTGAAGAGAAGCTACTGTTCTTGTCAGTTTCATAAGCACAGTTGAACTAGTTATGGCCCGTGTGTAGGAAGCACAGTTCTTTTGTTCTGAGCAAGCTCACTGTTCTAGCCCTATAGGAAGCACAGTAGAGTAGAAGAGTGCTCTGTTCTCAAAAGCAGAGTGTGTTTCTTGTAAGGCGAGCTAGCATTTGTTTCCCAGTCCTAAATGGAGTGGAATCACATGCAGTTTCTGGTCCTACGAGCAAGAGTTGTTTTCTGGTAAGGAAAGTCACTATTGCGCTCCCATTCCATACACAGTGCAAATAGCACATGCGTCTGTTCCCAGCAAGTAGAGTGTATCGGACTGAAGAGGAGCTACTGTTCTTGTCAGTTTCCTAAGCAGACTTGAACTAGATATGGCCTTGTGTGTAGGAAGCACAGTTTTTTTGTTCTGAGCAAGCTCACTTTTCGGAACACATAGGAAACACAGTAGAGTAGAAGAGTGCTCTTTTCTCAAAAGCAGAGTGTGTTTCTTGTAAGGCAAGCTAGCGTTTGTTTCCCAGTCCTAAATGGAGTTGAGTCACAAGCAGTTTTTTGTCCTACGAGCAAGAGTTGTTTTCTAGTAAGACAAGTCACTATTGTGCTCCAATTGCCATACACAGTGCAAATAGCACTTGCGTCTGTTCCCCGCAAGTACAGTGTATTGGACTGAAGAGGAGCTACTGTTCTTATTTGTTTCCTAAGCAGAGTTGAACTAGATATGTCCCGTGAGTGTAGGAGGCACAGTACTTTTGTTTTGAGCAAGCTCACTGTTCGGACCCCATAGGAAACACAGTAGAGTAGAAGAGTGATCTTTTCTCAAAAGCAGAGTGTGTTTCATGTAAGGCGAGCTAGCGTTTTTTTCCCAGTACTAAATGGAGTTGAATCACATGCAGTTTCTAGTCCTACGAGCAAGAGTTGTTTTATGGTAAGAAGAGTCACTATTGCACTGCCATTGCCATACACAGGACAAATAGCACTGGCGTCTGATCCCAGCAAGTACAGTGTATTGTACAGAAGAGGATCTACTGTTCTTGTCAGGTTCCTAAGCAGAATTGAACTAGATATGGCCGTGTGTGTAGGAAGCACAGTTCTAATGTTCTGAGCAAGTTCAATCTTCTGGCTCTATATGAAACACAGTAGAGTAGAAGGGTGCTCTTTTCTCAAAAGCAGAGTGTGTTTCTTGCATGGAGAGCAAGCGTTTGTTTCCTAGTCCTAAATGGAGTTGAGTCACATGCAGTTTTTTGTCCTACGAGCAAGAGTTGTTTTCTGGTAAGACAAGTCACTACTGTGCTCCAATGCCATACACAGTGCAAATAGCACTCGCGTCTATTCCCTGCAAGTACAGTGTATTGGACTGAAGAGGATCAACTGTTCTTGTCAGGTTCCTAAGCAGACTTGAACTAGATATGGCCGTGTGTGTAGGAAGCACAGTTTTTTTGTTCTGAGCAAGCTCACTGTTCGAAACACATAGAAACACAGTAGAGTAGAAGAGTGCTCTTTTCTCAAAAGCAGAATATGTTTCTTGGAAGTCGAGCTAGCGTTTGTTTCCCAGTCCTAAATGGAGTTGAGTCACATGCAGTTTTTTGTCCTACGAGCAAGAGTTGTTTTCTGGTAAGACAAGTCACTATTGTGCTCCAATGCCATACACAGTGCAAATAGCACTCGCGTCTTTTCCCCGCAAGTACAGTGTATTGGACTGAAGAGGATCTACTGTTCTTGTCAGGTTCCTAAGCAGAATTGAACTAGATATGGCCGTGTGTGTAGGAAGCACAGTTCTTTTGTTCTGAGCAAGCTCACTGTTCGGACACCATAAGAAACAAAGTAGAGTAGAAGAGTGCTCTTTTCTCAAAAGTAGAGTGTGTTTCATGTAAGGCGAGCTAGCGTTTGTTTCCCAGTCCTAAATGGAGTTGAATCTCATGCAGTTTCTGGTCCTAAGAGCAAGAGTTGTTTTCTGGTAAGGAAAGTCACTATTGCGCTCCCCTTGCCATACATAGTGCAAATAGCTCTCGCGTCTGTTCCCAGCAAGTACAGTGTATTGGACTGAAGAGGAACTACTGTTCTTCTCATTTTCCTAAGCAGAGTTGAACTAGATATGGCCCGTGTGTAGGAAGCACAGTTCTTTTTTTCTGAGCAAGCTCACTGTTCTGGCCCTATAGGAAACACAGTAGAGTAGAAGAGTGCTCTTTTCTCTAAAGCAGAGTGTGTTTCTTGTAAGGTGAGCTAGCTTTTGTTTCCCAGTCCTAAATGGAGTTGAATCACATGCAGTTTCTGGTCCTACAAGCAAGAGTTGTTTTCTGGTAAGAAGAGTCACTATTGCGCTGCCATTGCCATACACAGGACAAATAGCACTGGCGTCTGTTCCCAGCAAGTACAGTGTATTGGACTGAAGAGGATCTACTGTTCTTGTCAGGTTCCTCAGCAGACATAAACTAGATATGGCCGTGTGTGTAGGAAGCACAGTTTTTTTGTTCTCAGCAAGCTCAATTTTCGGAACACATAGGAAACACAGTAGAGTAGAAGAGTGCTCTTTACTCAAAAGCAGAGTGTGTTTCTTGGAAGTCGAGCTAGCGTTTGTTTTCCAGTCCTCAATGGAGTTGACTCACATGCAGTTTTTGGTTCTATGAGCAAGAGTTGTTTTCTCGTAAGACAAGTTACTATTGTGCTCCAATTGCCATACACAGTGCAAATAGCACTCGCATCGGTTCCCCGCAAGTACAGTGTATTGGACTGAAGAGGAGCTACTGTTCTTGTTTGTTTCCTAAGCAGAGTTGAACTAGATATGGCCCGTGTGTAGGAAGCACAGTTCTGTTGTTCTGAGCAAGCCCACTGTTCGGACCCCATAGGAAACACAGTAGAGTAGTAGAGTGCTCTTTTCTCAAAAGCAAAGTGTGTTTCTTGTAAGGCGAGCTAGCATTTGTTTCCCAGTCCTAAATGGAGTGGAATCACATGCAGTTTCTGGTCCTACGAGCAAGAGTTGTTTTCTGGTAAGGAAAGTCACTATTGCGCTCCCATTGCCATACACAGTGCAAATAGCACATGCGTCTGTTCCCAGCAATTACAGTGTATTGGACTGGAGAGGAGCTACTGTTCTTGTCAGGTTCCTAAGCAGAGTTGAACTAGATATGGCCCGTGTGTGTAGGAAGCACAGTTCTTATGTTCTGAGCAAGCTCACTGCTATGGCCCCATAGGAAACACAGTAGAGTAGAAGAGTGCTCTTTTCTCTAAAGCAGAGTGTGTTTCTTGTAAGGCGAGCTAGCGTTTGTTTCCCAGTCCAAAATGGAGTTGAGTCACATGCAGTTTTTTGTCCTACGAGCAAGAGTTTTTTTCTGGTAATACGAGTCACTATTGTGCTCCAATTGCCATACACAGTGCAAATAGCACTCGAGTCTGTTCCTAGCAAGTAGAGTGTATCGGACTGAAGAGGAGCTACTGTTCTTGTCAGTTTCCTAAGCAGACTTAAACTAGATATGGCCTTTTGTGTAGGAAGCACAGTTTTTTTGTTCTGAGCAAGCTCACTTTTCGGAACACATAGGAAACACAGTAGAGTAGAAGAGTGCTCTTTTCTCAAAAGCAGAGTGTGTTTCTTGTAAGGCGAGCTAGCGTTTGTTTCCCAGTCCTAAATGGAGTTGAGTCACATGCAGTTTTTTGTCCTACGAGCAAGAGTTGTTTTCTAGTAAGACAAGTCACTATTGTGCTCCAATTGCAGTACACAGTGCAAATAGCACTTGCGTCTGTTCCCCGCAATTACAGTGTATTGGACTGAAGAGGAGCTACTGATCTTATTTGTTTCCTAAGCAGAGTTGAACTAGATATGGCCCGTGTGTGTAGGAGGCACAGTACTTTTGTTCTGAGCAAGCTCACTGTTCGGACCCCATAGGAAACACTGTAGAGTAGAAGAGTGCTCTTTTCTCAAAAGCAGAGTGTGTTTCATGTAAGGCGAGCTAGCGTTTTTTTCCCAGTACTAAATGGAGTTGAATCACATGCAGTTTCTAGTCCTACGAGCAAGAGTTGTTTTATGGTAAGAAGAGTCACTATTGCACTGCCATTGCCATACACAGGACAAATAGCACTGGCGTCTGTTCCTAGCAAGTACAGTGTATTGTACAGAAGAGGATCTACTGTTCTTGTTAGGTTCCCAAGCAGAATTGAACTAGATATGGCCGTGTGTGTAGGAAGCACAGTTCGTTTGTTCTGATCAAGCTCACTGTTCGGACACCATAGGAAACACAGTAGAGTAGAAGAGTGCTCTTTTCTCAAAAGCAGAGTGTGTTTCTTGTAAGGCGAGCTAGCGTTTGTTTCTCAGTCCTAAATGGAGTTGAATCTCATGCAGTTTCAGGTCCTAAGAGCAAGAGTTGTTTTCTGGTAAGGAAAGTCACTATTGCGCTCCCCTTGCCATACATAGTGCAAATAGCTCTCGCGTCTATTCCCAGCAAGTACAGTGTATCGGACTGAAGAGGCGCTAATGTTCTTGTCAGTTTCCTAGAGCAGAGTTGAACTAGATATGGCTCGTGTGTGTAGGAAGCACAGTTCTTATGTTCTGAACAAGCTCACTGTTCTGGCCCTATTGGAAACACAGTAGAGTAGAAGAGTGATCTTTTCTCAAAAGCAGAGTGTGTTTTTGTAAGGCGAGCTAGCATTTGTTTCCTAGTCCTAAATGGAGTTGAATCACATGCAGTTTCTGGTTCTACGAAAAAGAGCTGTTTTCTGGTAAGGAAAGTCACTATTGCGCTCCCATTGCCCTACACAAGTCAAATAGCACTTGCGTCTTTTCCCAGCAGGTACAGTGTATTGGACTGAATAGGAGCTACTGTTCTTGTCAGTTTCCTAAGCAGAGTTGAACTAGATATGGCCGTGTGTGTAGGAAGCACAGTTTTTTTGTTCTGAGCAAGCTCACTGTTCGGAACACATAGGAAACACAGTAGAGTAGAAGAGTGCTCTTTTCTCAAAAGCAGAATGTGTTTCTTGGAAGTCGAGCTAGCGTTTGTTTCCCAGTCCTAAATGGAGTTGAGTCACATGCAGTTTTTTGTCCTACAAGCAAGAGTTGTTTTCTGGTAAGACAAGTCACTATTGTGCTCCAATGCCATACACAGTGCAAATAGCACTCGCGTCTATTCCCCGCAAGTACAGTGTATTGGACTGAAGAGGATCTACTGTTCTTGTCAGGTTCCTAAGCAGAATTGAACTAGATATGGCCGTGTTTGTAGGAAGCACAGTTCTTTTGTTCTGAGCAAGCTCACTGTTCGGACACCATAAGAAACAAAGTAGAGTAGAAGAGTGCTTTTTTCTCAAAAGCAGAGTGTGTTTCTTGTAAGGCGAGCTAGCGTTTGTTTCCCAGTCCTAAATGGAGTTGAATCTCATGCAGTTTCTGGTCCTAAGAGCAAGAGTTGTTTTCTGGTAAGGAAAGTCACTATTGGGCTCCCCTTGCCATACATAGTGCAAATAGCTCTCGCGACTGTTCCCAGCAAGTACAGTGTATTGGACTGAAGAGGAACTACTGTTCTTCTCATTTTCCTAAGCAGAGTTCAACTAGATATGGCCCGTGTGTAGGAAGCACAGTTCTTTTGTTCTGAGCAAGCTCACTGTTCTGGCCCTATAGGAAACACAGTAGAGTAGAAGAGTGCTCTTTTCTCAAAAGCAGAGTGTGTTTCTTGTAAGGTGAGCTAGCTTTTGTTTCCCAGTCCTAAATGGAGTTGAATCACATGCAGTTTCTGGTCCTACAAGCAAGAGTTGTTTTCTGGTAAGAAGAGTCACTATTGCGCTGCCATTGCCATACACAGGACAAATAGCACTGGCGTCTGTTCCCAGCAAGTACAGTGTATTGGACTGAAGAGGATCTACTGTTCTTGTCAGGTTCCTCAGCAGACTTAAACTAGATATGGCCGTGTGTGTAGGAAGCACAGTTTTTTTGTTCTCTGCAAGCTCAATTTTCGGAACACATAGGAAACACAGTAGAGTAGAAGAGTGCTCTTTACTCAAAAGCAGAGTGTGTTTCTTGGAAGTCGAGCTAGCGTTTGTTTTCCAGTCCTCAATGGAGTTGACTCACATGCAGTTTTTGGTCCTATGAGCAAGAGTTGTTTTCTCGTAAGACAAGTTACTATTGTGCTCCAATTGCCATACACAGTGCAAATAGCACTCGCATCGGTTCCCCGCAAGTACAGTGTATTGGACTGAAGAGGAGCTACTGTTCTTGTTTGTTTCCTAAGCAGAGTTGAACTAGATATGGCCCGTGTGTAGGAAGCACAGTTCTGTTGTTCTGAGCAAGCCCACTGTTCGGACCCCATAGGAAACACAGTAGAATAGAAGAGTGCTCTTTTCTCTAAAGCACAGTGTGTTTCTTGTAAGGCGAGCTAGCATTTCTTTCCCAGTCCTAAATGGAGTTGAATCACATGCAGTTTCTGGTCCTACGAGCAAGAGTTGTTTTCTGGTAAGGAAAGTCACTATTGCGCTCCCATTGACATACACAGTGCAAATAGCACTCCCGTGTGTTCCCAGCAAGTACAGTGTATCGGACTGAAGAGGAGCTACTGTTATTGTCAGTTTCATAAGCAGAGTTGAACTAGTTATGGCCCGTGTGTAGGAAGCACAGTTCTTTTGTTCTGAGCAAGCTCACTGTTCTGGCCCTATAGGAAACACAGTAGAGTAGTAGAGTGCTCTTTTCTCAAAAGCAAAGTGTGTTTCTTGTAAGGCGAGCTAGCATTTGTTTCCCAGTCCTAAATGGAGTGGAATCACATGCAGTTTCTGGTCCTACGAGCAAGAGTTGTTTTCTGGTAAGGAAAGTCACTATTGCGCTCCCATTGCCATACACAGTGCAAATAGCACATGCGTCTGTTCCCAGCAATTACAGTGTATTGGACTGGAGAGGAGCTACTGTTCTTGTCAGGTTCCTAAGCAGAGTTGAACTAGATATGGCCCGTTTGTGTAGGAAGCACAGTTCTTATGTTCTGAGCAAGCTCACTGCTATGGCCCCATAGGAAACACAGTAGAGTAGAAGAGTGCTCTTTTCTCTAAAGCAGAGTGTGTTTCTTGTAAGGCGAGCTAGCGTTTGTTTCCCAGTCCAAAATGGAGTTGAGTCACATGCAGTTTTTTGTCCTACGAGCAAGAGTTTTTTTCTGGTAATACGAGTCACTATTGTGCTCCAATTGCCATACACAGTGCAAATAGCACTCGAGTCTGTTCCCAGCAAGTAGAGTGTATCGGACTGAAGAGGAGCTACTGTTCTTGTCAGTTTCCTAAGCAGACTTAAACTAGATATGGCCTTTTGTGTAGGAAGCACAGTTTTTTTGTTCTGAGCAAGCTCACTTTTCGGAACACATAGGAAACACAGTAGAGTAGAAGAGTGCTCTTTTCTCAAAAGCAGAGTGTGTTTCTTGTAAGGCGAGCTAGCGTTTGTTTCCCAGTCCTAAATGGAGTTGAGTCACATGCAGTTTTTTGTCCTACGAGCAAGAGTTGTTTTCTAGTAAGACAAGTCACTATTGTGCTCCAATTGCAGTACACAGTGCAAATAGCACTTGCGTCTGTTCCCCGCAATTACAGTGTATTGGACTGAAGAGGAGCTACTGATCTTATTTGTTTCCTAAGCAGAGTTGAACTAGATATGGCCCGTGTGTGTAGGAGGCACAGTACTTTTGTTCTGAGCAAGCTCACTGTTCGGACCCCATAGGAAACACTGTAGAGTAGAAGAGTGCTCTTTTCTCAAAAGCAGAGTGTGTTTCATGTAAGGCGAGCTAGCGTTTTTTTCCCAGTACTAAATGGAGTTGAATCACATGCAGTTTCTAGTCCTATGAGCAAGAGTTGTTTTATGGTAAGAAGAGTCACTATTGCACTGCCATTGCCATACACAGGACAAATAGCACTGGCGTCTGTTCCTAGCAAGTACAGTGTATTGTACAGAAGAGGATCTACTGTTCTTGTTAGGTTCCCAAGCAGAATTGAACTAGATATGGCCGTGTGTGTAGGAAGCACAGTTCGTTTGTTCTGATCAAGCTCACTGTTCGGACACCATAGGAAACACAGTAGAGTAGAAGAGTGCTCTTTTCTCAAAAGCAGAGTGTGTTTCTTGTAAGGCGAGCTAGCGTTTGTTTCTCAGTCCTAAATGGAGTTGAATCTCATGCAGTTTCTGGTCCTAAGAGCAAGAGTTGTTTTCTGGTAAGGAAAGTCACTATTGCGCTCCCCTTGCCATACATAGTGCAAATAGCTCTCGCGTCTATTCCCAGCAAGTACAGTGTATCGGACTGAAGAGGAGCTAATGTTCTTGTCAGTTTCCTGGAGCAGAGTTGAACTAGATATGGCCCGTGTGTGTAGGAAGCACAGTTCTTATGTTCTGAACAAGCTCACTGTTCTGGCCCTATTGGAAACACAGTAGAGTAGAAGAGTGATCTTTTCTCAAAAGCAGAGTGTGTTTTTGTAAGGCGAGCTAGCATTTGTTTCCTAGTCCTAAATGGAGTTGAATCACATGCAGTTTCTGGTCCTACGAAAAAGAGCTGTTTTCTGGTAAGGAAAGTCACTATTGCGCTCCCATTGCCCTACACAAGTCAAATAGCACTTGCGTCTTTTCCCAGCAGGTACAGTGTATTGGACTGAATAGGAGCTACTGTTCTTGTCAGTTTCCTAAGCAGAGTTGAACTAGATATGGCCGTGTGTGTAGGAAGCACAGTTTTTTTGTTCTGAGCAAGCTCACTGTTCGGAACACATAGGAAACACAGTAGAGTAGAAGAGTGCTCTTTTCTCAAAAGCAGAATGTGTTTCTTGGAAGTCGAGCTAGCGTTTGTTTCCCAGTCCTAAATGGAGTTGAGTCACATGCAGTTTTTTGTCCTACAAGCAAGAGTTGTTTTCTGGTAAGACAAGTCACTATTGTGCTCCAATGCCATACACAGTGCAAATAGCACTCGCGTCTATTCCCCGCAAGTACAGTGTATTGGACTGAAGAGGATCTACTGTTCTTGTCAGGTTCCTAAGCAGAATTGAACTAGATATGGCCGTGTTTGTAGGAAGCACAGTTCTTTTGTTCTGAGCAAGCTCACTGTTCGGACACCATAAGAAACAAAGTAGAGTAGAAGAGTGCTTTTTTCTCAAAAGCAGAGTGTGTTTCTTGTAAGGCGAGCTAGCGTTTGTTTCCCAGTCCTAAATGGAGTTGAATCTCATGCAGTTTCTGGTCCTAAGAGCAAGAGTTGTTTTCTGGTAAGGAAAGTCACTATTGGGCTCCCCTTGCCATACATAGTGCAAATAGCTCTCGCGACTGTTCCCAGCAAGTACAGTGTATCGGACTGAAGAGGAGCTACTGTTCTTCTCAGTTTCCTAAGCAGAGTTGAACTAGATATGGCCCGTGTGTAGGAAGCACAGTTCTTTTGTTCTGAGCAAGCTCACTGTTCTGGCCCTATAGGAAACACAGTAGAGTAGAAGAGTGCTCTTTTCTCTAAAGCAGAGTGTGTTTCTTGTAAGGTGAGCTAGCTTTTGTTTCCCAGTCCTAAATGGAGTTGAATCACATGCAGTTTCTGGTCCTACAAGCAAGAGTTGTTTTCTGGTAAGAAGAGTCACTATTGCGCTGCCATTGCCATACACAGGACAAATAGCACTGGCGTCTGTTCCCAGCAAGTACAGTGTATTGGACTGAAGAGGATCTACTGTTCTTGTCAGGTTCCTAAGCAGACTTATACTAGATATGGCCGTGTGTGTAGGAAGCACAGTTTTTTTGTTCTGAGCAAGCTCATTGTTCGGAACACATACGAAACACAGTAGAGTAGAAGAGTGCTCTTTTCTCAAAAGCAGAGTGTGTTTCTTGGAAGTCGAGCTAGCGTTTGTTTCCCAGTCCTAAATGGAGTTGAGTCACATGCAGTTTTTTGTCCAATGAGCAAGAGTTATTTTCTGGTAAGCCAAGTCACTATTGTGCTCCAATGCGATACACAGTGCAAATTGCACTCGCGTCTTCTCCCTGCAAATACAGTGTATTGGACTGAAGAGGAGCTACTGTTCTTGTTTGTTTCCTAAGCAGAGTTGAATTAGATATGGCCCCTGTGTGTAGAAAGCACAGTTCTTTTGTTCTGAGCAAGCTCACGGTTCGGACCCCATAAGAAACACAGTAGAGTAGAAGAGTGCTCTTTTCTCTAAGGCACAGTGTGTTTCTTGTAAGGCGAGCTAGCATTTCTTTCCCAGTCCTAAATGGAGTTGAATCACATGCAGTTTCTGGTCCTACGAGCAAGAGTTGTTTTCTGGTAAGGAAAGTCACTATTGTGCACCCATTGCCATACACAGTGCAAATAGCACTCGCGTCTGTTCCCAGCAATTACAGTGTATTGGACTGAAGAGGAGCTACTGTTCTTGTCAGGTTCCTAAGCAGAGTTGAACTAGATATGGCCCGTGTGTGTAGGAAGCACAGTTCTTATGTTCAGAGAAAGCTAACTGCTCTGGCTCCACAGGAAACACAGTAGAGTAGAAGAGTGCTCTTTTCTCAAAAGCAGAGTGTGTTTCTTGTAAGGCGAGCTAGCGTTTGTTTCCCAGTCCTAAATGGAGTTGAGTCACATGCAGTTTTTTGTCCTACGAGCAAGAGTTTTTTTCTGGTAAGACGAGTCACTATTGTGCTCCAACTGCCTTACACAGTGCAAATAGCACTCGCGTCTATTCCCAGCAAGTAGAGTGTATTGGACTGAAGTGGAGCTACTGTTCTTGTCAGGTTCCTAAGCAGACTTATACTAGATATGGCCTTGTGTGTAGGAAGCACAGTTTTTTTGTTCTGAGCAAGCTCATTGTTCGGAACACAGAGGAAACACAGTAGAGTAGAAGAGTGCTCTTTTCTCTAAAGCAGAGTGTGTTTCTTGTAAGGTGAGCTAGCTTTTGTTTCCCAGTCCTAAATGCAGTTGAATCACATGCAGTTTCTGGTCCTACAAGCAAGAGTTGTTTTCTGGTAAGAAGAGTCACTATTGCGCTGCCATTGCCATACACAGGACAAATAGCACTGGCGTCTGTTCCCAGCAAGTACAGTGTATTGGACTGAAGAGGATCTACTGTTCTTTTCAGGTTCCTAAGCAGAATTGAACTAGATATGGCCGTGTGTAGGAAGCACAGTTCTTTTGTTCTGAGCAAGCTCACTGTTCGGACCCCATAGGAAACACAGTAGAGTAGAAGAGTGCTCTTTTCTCAAAAGCAGAGTGTGTTTCTTGTAAGGCGAGCTAGCATTTGTTTCCCAGTCCTAAATGGAGTTGTGTCACATGGAATTTTTGGTCTTACGAGCAAGAGTTGTTTTCTGTTAAGACGAGTCACTATTGTGCTCCAATTGCCATATACAGTGCAAATAGCACTCGCGTCTGTTCCCCGCAAGTACAGTGTATTGGACGGAAGAGGAGCTACTGTTCTTGTCAGTTTTCTAAGCACAGTTGAACTAGATATGGCCGCGTGTGTAGGAAGCACAGTTCTTTTGTTCTGAGCAAGCTCACTGTTAGGACCCCATAGGAAACACAGTAGAGTAGAAGAGTGCTCTTTTCTCAAAAGCAGAGTTTGTTTCTTGTTAGGCAAGCTAGCATTTGTTTCCCAGTCCTAAATGGAGTTGAATCACATGCAGTTTCTGGTCCTACGAGCAAGAGTTGTTTTCTGGTAAGAAGAGTCACTATTGAGCTGCCATTGCCATACACAGGACAAATAGCACTGGCGTCTGTTCCCAGCAAGTACAGTGTATTGGACTGAAGAGGAGCTACTGTTCTTGTCAGGTTCCTAAGCAGACTTGAACTAGATATGGCCGTGTGTGTAGGAAGCACAGTTTTTTTGTTCTGAGCAAGCTCACTGTTCGGAACATATAGGAAACACAGTAGAGTAGAAGAGTGCTCTTTTCTCAAAAGCAGAGTGTGTTTCTTGGAAGTCGAGCTAGCATTTGTTTCCCAGTCCTAAATGGAGTTGAGTCACATGCAGTTTTTTGTCCTACCAGCAAGAGTTGTTTTCTCGTAAGACAAGTCACTATTGTGCTCCAATGCCATACACAGTGCAAATAGCACTCGCGTCTGTTCCCCCCAAGTACAGTGTATTGGACTGAAGAGGAGCTACTGTCCTTGTCAGGTTCCTAAGCAGAATTGAACTAGATATGGCCGTGTGTGTAGGAAGCACAGTTCTTTTGTTCTGAGCAAGCTCACTGTTCAGACACCATAGGAAAAACAGTAGAGTAGAAGAGTGCTCTTTTCTCAAAAGCAGAGTGTGTTTCTTGTAAGGCGAGCTAGCGTTTGTTTCCCAGTCCTAAATGGAGTTGAATCTCATGCAGTTTCTGGTCCTAAGAGCAAGAGTTGTTTTCTGGTAAGGAAAGTCACTATTGCGCTCCCCTTGCCATACATAGTGCAAATAGCCTTCCCGTCTGTTCCCAGCAAGTACAGTGTATTGGACTGAAGAGGATATACTGTTCTTGTCAGGTTCCTAAGCAGACTTGAACTAGATATGGAAGTGTGAGTAGGAAGTACAGTTTTTTTGTTCTGAGCAAGCTCACTGTTCGGAACACATAGGAAACACAGTAGAGTAGAAGAGTGCTCTTTACTCAAAAGCAGAGTGTGTTTCATGTAAGGCGACCTAGCATTTGTTTCCCACTCCTAAGTGGAGTTGAATCACATGCAGTTTCTGGTCCTACGATCAAGAGTTGTTTTCTGGTAAGGAAAGTCACTATTGCGCTCCCATTGCCGTACACAGTACAAATAGCACTCGTGTCTGTTCCCAGCAAGTACAGTGTATCGGACTGAAGAGGAGCCGCTGTTCTTGTTGGTTTCCTAAGCAGAGTTGAACTAGATATGGCCCGTGTGTGTAGGAAGCACAGTTATTTTGTTCTGTGCAAACTCACTGTTTGGACCCCGTAGGAAACACAGTAGAGTAGAAGAGTACTCTTTTCTCAAAAGCAGAGTGTGTTTCATGTATGCGAGCTAGCATTTGTTTCCCAGTCCTAAATGGAGTTGAATCACATGCAGTTTCTGGTCCTACGAGCAAGAGTTGTTTTCTGGTAACGAAAGTAACTATTGTGCTCCCATTGCCATACACAGTGCATATAGCCCTCCTGTCTGTTCCCAGCAAGTACAGTGTATTGAACTACAAAGGATCTACTGTTCTTCTCAGTTTCCTAAGCAGAGTTGAACTAGATATGGGCCGTGTGTGTAGGAAGTACAGTTCTTTTTTTCTGAGCAAGCTCACTATTCTGGCCCTATAGAAAACACAGAAGAGTAGAAGAGTGCTCTTTTCTCAAAAGCAGAGTGTGTTTCATGTAAGGCGAGCTAGCATTTGTTTCCCAGTCCTAAATGGAGTTGAATCACATGCAGTTTCTGGTCCTACGAGCAAGAGTTATTTACTGGTAAGGAAAGTCACTATTGAGCTCCCCTTGCCATACACAGTGCAAAGAGCTCTCACGTCTGTTCCCAGCAAGTACAGTGTATCAGACTGAAGAGGAGCTACTGTTCTTGCCAGTTTCCTAAGCAGAGTTGAACTAGATATGGCCCGTATGTTTAGGAAGCCCAGTTCTTATGTTCTGAGCAAGTTCACTCTTCTGGCCCTATAGGAAACACAGAAGAGTAGAAGAGTGCTCTTTTCTCAGAAGCAGAGTGTGTTTTTGTAAGGCGAGCTAGCATTTGTTTCCTAGTCCTAAATGGAGTTGATTCACATGCAGTTTCTGGTTCTACGAAAAAGAGCTGTTTTCTGGTAAGGAAAGTCACTATTGCGCTCCCATTGCCATAAACAGGACAAATAGCACTGGCGTCTGTTCCCAGCAAGTACAGTGTATTGAACTGAAGAGGATCTACTGTTCTTGTCAGGTTCCTAAGCAGACTTGAACTAGATATGGCCGTGTGAGTAGGAAGCACAGTTTTTTTTTTTTTTTCTGAGCAAGCTCACTGTTCGGAACATATAGGAAACACAGTAGAGTAGAAGAGTGCTCTTTTCTCAAAAGCAAAGTGTGTTTCTTGGAAGTTGAGCTAGCGTTTGTCTCCCAGTCCTAAATGGAGTTGAGTCACATGCAATATTTGTCCTACGAGGAAGACTTGTTTTCTGGTAAGGAAAGTCACTATTGTGCTCCCATTGCCATACACAGGACAAATAGCACTGGCGTCTGTTCCCAGCAAGTACAGTGTATAGGACTGAAGAGGATCTACTGTTCTTGTCAGGTTCCTAAGCAGAATTGAACTAGATATGGCCGTGTGTGTAGGAAGCACAGTTCTTTTGTTCTGAGCAGCTCACTGTTCGGACCCCATAGGAAACACAGTAGAGTAGAAGAGTGCTCTTTTCTCAAAAGCAGAGTGTGTTTCTTGTAAGGCGAGCTTGCATTTGTTTCCCAGTCCTAAATGGAGTTGAGTCACATGCAGTGTTTTGTCCTACGAGCAAGAGTTGTTTTCTGGTAAGACGAGTCACTATTGTGCTCCAATTGCCATACACAGTGCAAATAGCACTCGCGTCTGTTAACCGCAAGTACATTGTATTGTACTGAAGGGGATCTACTGTTCTTGTCAGTTTCCTAAGCAGAGTTGAACTAGATATGGCCCGTGTGTGTAGGAAGCACAGTTCTTTTGTTCTGAGCAAGTTCACTGTTCGGACCCCATAGGAAGCACAGTAGAGTAGAAGAGTGCTCTTTTCTCAAAAGCAGAGTGTGTTTCATGTAAGGCGAGCTAGCATTTGTTTCCCAGTCCTAAATGGAGTTGAATCACATGCAGTTTCTGGTCCTACGAGCAAGAGTTGTTTTCTGGTAAGAAGAGTCACTATTGCGCTGCCATTGCCATTCACAGGACAAATAGCACTGGCGTCTGTTCTCAGCAAGTACAGTGTATTGGACTGAAGAGGATATACTGTTCTTGTCAGGTTCCTAAGCAGACTTGAACTAGATATGGCCGTGTGAGTAGGAAGTACAGTTTTTTTGTTCTGAGCAAGCTCACTGTTCGGAACACATAGGAAACACAGTAGAGTAGAAGAGTGCTCTTTTCTCAAAAGCAGAGTGTGTTTCTTGGAAGTGGAGCTAGCGTTTGTTTCCCAGTAATAAATGGAGTTGAGTCACATGCAGTTTTTTGTCCTACGAGCAAGAGTTGTTTTCTCGTAAGACAAGTCACTATTGTGCTCCAATGCCATACACAGTGCAAATAGCACTCGTGTCTGTTCCCCACAAGTACAGTGTATTGGACGGAAGAGTATCTACTGTCCTTGTCAGGTTCCTAAGCAGAATTGAACTAGATATGGCCGTGTGTGTAGGAAGCACAGTTCTTTTGTTCTGAGCAAGCTCACTGTTCGGACACCATAGGAAAAACAGTAGAGTAGAAGAGTGCTCTTTTCTCAAAAGCAGAGTGTGTTTCTTGTAAGGCGAGCTTGCATTTGTTTCCCAGTCCTAAATGGAGTTGAGTCACATGGAGTTTTTGGTCCTACGAGCAAGAGTTGTTTTCTGTTAAGAGGAGTCACTATTGTGCTCCAATTGCCATATACAGTGCAAATAGCACTCGCGTCTGTTCCCCGCAAGTACAGTGTATTGGACTGAAGAGGATCTACTGTTCTTGTCAGTTTCCTAAGCAGAGTTGAACTAGATATGGCCCGTGTGTGTAGGAAGCACAGTTCTTTTTTTCTGAGCAAGCTCACTGTTCTGGCCCTATTGGAAACACAGTAGAGTAGAAGAGTGCTCTTTTCTCAAAAGCAGAGTGTGTTTCTTGCAAAGCGAGCTAGAATTTGTTTCCCAGTCCTAAATGGAGTTGAATCACATGCAGTTTCTGGTCCTACGAGCAAGAGTGTTTTCTGTTAAGAAGAGTCACTATTGCACTGCCATTGCCATAAACAGGACAAATAGCACTGGCGTCTGTTCCCAGCAAGTACAGTGTATTGAACTGAAGAGGATCTACTGTTCTTGTCAGGTTCCTAAGCAGACTTGAACTAGATATGGCCGTGTGAGTAGGAAGCACAGTTTTTTTTTTTTTCTGAGCAAGCTCACTGTTCGGAACATATAGGAAACACAGTAGAGTAGAAGAGTGCTCTTTTCTCAAAAGCAAAGTGTGTTTCATGGAAGTTGAGCTAGCGTTTGTTTCCCAGTCCTAAATGGAGTTGAGTCACATGCAATTTTTTGTCCTACGAGCAAGACTTGTTTTCTGGTAAGGAAAGTCACTATTGTGCTCCCATTGCCATACACAGGACAAATAGCACTGGCATCTGTTCCCAGCAAGTACAGTGTATAGGACTGAAGAGGATCTACTGTTCTTGTCAGGTTCCTAAGCAGAATTGAACTAGATATGGCCGTGTGTGTAGGAAGCACAGTTCTTTTGTTCTGAGCAGCTCACTGTTCGGACCCCATAGGAAACACAGTAGAGTAGAAGAGTGCTCTTTTCTCAAAAGCAGAGTGTGTTTCTTGTAAGGCGAGCTTGCATTTGTTTCCCAGTCCTAAATGGAGTTGAGCCACATGCAGTGTTTTGTCCTACGAGCAAGAGTTGTTTTCTGGTAAGACGAGTCACTATTGTGCTCCAATTGCCATACACAGTGCAAATAGCACTCGCGTCTGTTAACCGCAAGTACATTGTATTGTACTGAAGGGGATCTACTGTTCTTGTCAGTTTCCTAAGCAGAGTTGAACTAGATATGGCCCGTGTGTGTAGGAAGCACAGTTCTTTTGTTCTGAGCAAGTTCACTGTTCGGACCCCATAGGAAGCACAGTAGAGTAGAAGAGTGCTCTTTTCTCAAAAGCAGAGTGTGTTTCATGTAAGGCGAGCTAGCATTTGTTTCCCAGTCCTAAATGGAGTTGAATCACATGCAGTTTTTGGTCCTGCGAGCAAGAGTTGTTTTCTGGTAAGAAGAGTCCCTACTGCACTGCCATTGCCATACACAGGACAAATAGCACTGGCGTCTGTTCCCAGCAAGTACAGTGTATTGGACTGAAGAGGATCTAGTGTTCTTGTCAGTTTCCTAAGCAGAGTTGAACTAGATATGGCCGTGTGTGTAGGAAGCACAGTTTTTTTGTTCTGAGCAAGCTCACTCTTTGGAACACATAGGAAACACAGTAGAGTAGAAGAGTGCTCTTTTCTCAAAAGCAGAGTGTGTTTCTAGTAAGGCAGCTAGCGTTTGTTTCCCAGTCCTAAATGGAGTTGAGTCACATGCAGTTTTTTGTACTATGAGAAAAAGTTGTTTTCTGGTAAGACAAGTCACTATTGTGCTCCAATTGCCATACACAGTGCAAATAGCACTCGCGTCTGTTCCCCGTAAGTACAGTGTATTGGACGGAAGAGGAGCTACTGTTCTTGTCAGTTTCCTAAGCACAGTTGAACTAGATATGGCCGTGTGTGTAGGAAGCACAGTTCTTTTGTTCTGAGCAAGCTCACTGTTCGGACCCCATAGGAAACACAGTAGAGTAGAAGAGTGCTCTTTTCTCAAAAGCAGAGTGTGTTTCTTGTTAGGCGAGCTAGCATTTGTTTCCCAGTCCTAAATGGAGTTGAATCACATGCAGTTTCTGGTCCTACGAGCAAGAGTTGTTTTCTGGTAAGAAGAGTCACTATTGAGCTGCCATTGCCATACACAGGACAAATAGCAACTGGCGTCTGTTCCCAGCAAGTACAGTGTATTGAACTGAAGAGGATCTACTGTTCTTGTCAGGTTCCTAAGCAGACTTGAACTAGATATGGCCGTGTGTGTAGGAAGCACAGTTTTTTTGTTCTGAGCAAGCTCACTGTTCGGAACATATAGGAAACACAGTAGAGTAGAAGAGTGCTCTTTTCTCAAAAGCAGAGTGTGTTTCTTGGAAGTGGAGCTAGCGTTTGTTTCCCAGTCCTAAATGGAGTTGAGTCACATGCAGTTTTTTGTCCTACGAGCAAGAGTTGTTTTCTCGTAAGACAAGTCACTATTCTGCTCCAATGTCATACACAGTGCAAATAGCACTCGTGTCTGTTCCACACAAGTACAGTGTATTGGACGGAAGAGGATCTACTGTCCTTGTCAGGTTCCTAAGCAGAATTGAACTAGAAATGGCCGTGTATGTAGGAAGCACAGTTCTTTTGTTCTGAGCAAGCTCACTGTTCGGACACCATAGGAAAAACAGGAGAGTAAAAGAGTGCTCTTTTCTCAAAAGCAGAGTGTGTTTCTTGTAAGGCGAGCTAGCATTTGTTTCCCAGTCCTAAATGGAGTTGAATCTCATGCAGTTTCTGATTTTAAGAGCAAGAGTTGTTTTCTGGTAAGGAAAGTCACTATTGCGTTCCCCTTGCCATACATAGTGCAAATAGCTCTCGTGTCTATTCCCAGCAAGAACAGTGTATCGGACTGAAGAGGAGCTACTGTTCTTGTCAGTTTCCTAAGCAGAGTTGAACTAGATATGGCCCGTGTGTGTAAGAAGCACAGTTCTTTTGATCTGAGCAAGCTAACTGTTCGGACCCCATAGGAAGCACAGTAGAGTAGAAGAGTGCTCTTTTCTCAAAAGCAGAGTGTGTTTCATGTAAGGCGAGCTAGCATTTGTTTCCCAGTCATAAATGGAGTTGAATCACATGCAGTTTCTGGTCCTACGATCAAGAGTTGTTTTCTGGTAAGGAAAGTCACTATTGCGCTCCCATTGCCCTACACAAGGCAAATAGCCCTCCCGTCTGTTCCCAGCAAGTACAGTGTATTGGACTGAAAAGGAGCTACTTTTCTTGTCAGTTTCCTAAGCAGAGTTGAACTAGATATGGCCCGTGTGTGTAGGAAGTACAGTTCTTTTTTTCTGAGCAAGCTCACTGTTCTGGCCCTATAGGAAACAAAGTAGAGTAGAAGAGTGCTCTTTTCTCAAAAGCAGAGTGTCTTTCTATTAAAGCGAGCTAGAGTTTGTTCCCCATTCCTAAATGGAGTTGAGTCACATGCAGTTTTTTGTCCTACGAGGAAGAGTTGTTTTCTGGTAAGACAAGTCACTATTGTGCTCCAATTGCCCTGCACAGTGCAAAGAGCACTCGCGTCTATTCCCCGCAAGTACAGTGTATTGCATGGAAGAGGAGCTACTGTTCTTGTCAGTTTCCTAAGCAGAGTTGAACTAGATATGGCCCGTGTGTGTAGGAAGCACAGTTCTTTTGTTCTGAGCAAGCTCACTGTTCGGACACCATAGGAAACACAGTAGAGTAGAAGAGTGCTCTTTTCTCAAAAGCAGAGTGTGTTTCATGTAAGGCGACCTAGCATTTGTTTCCCAGTCCTAAATGGAGTTGAATCACATGAAGTTTCTGGTCTTACGAGCAAGAGTTGATTTCTGGTAAGGAAAGTCACTATTGCGCTCCCATTGCTATACACAGTGCAAATAGCACTCGCGTCTGTTCCCAGCAATTACAGTGTATCGGACTGAAGAGGAGCTACTGTTCTTGTCAGTTTCCTAAGCAGAGTTGAACTAGATATGGCCCATGTGTAGGAAGCACAGTTCTTTTGTTCTGAGCAAGCTCACTATACTGGCCCTATAGGAAACACAGAAGAGTAGAAGAGTGCGCTTTTCTCTAAAGCAGAGTGTGTTTCTTGTAAGGTGAGCTAGCTTTTGTTTCCCAGTCCTAAATGGTGTTGAATCACATGCAGTTTCTGATCCTACGAGCAAGAGTTGTTTTCTGGTATGAAGAGTCACTATTGCGCTGCCATTGCCATACACAGGACAAACAGCACTGTTGTGTGTTCCCAGCAAGTACAGTGTACTGGACTGAAGAGGATCTACTGTCCTTGTCAGGTTCCTAAGCAGAATTGAACTAGATATGGCCGTGTGTAGGAAGCACAGTTCTTTGTTCTGAGCAAGCTCACTGTTCTGGCCCTATAGGAAACACAGTAGAGTAGAAGAGTGCTCTTTACTCAAAAGCAGAGTGTCTTTCTTGTAAGGCGAGCTAGCGTTTGTTTCCAAGTCCTAATTGGAGTTGAGTCACATGCAGTGTTTTGTCCTACGAGCAAGAGTTGTTTTCTGGTAAGACGAGTCACTATTGTGCTCCAATTGCCATACACAGTGCAAATAGCACTCGCGTCTGTTCCCCGCAGGTACAGTGTATTGGACGGAAGAGGAGCTACTGTTCTTGTCAGTTTCCTAAGCAGAGTTGAACTAGATATGGCCCGTGTGTGTAGGAAGCACAGTTCTTTTGTTCTGAGCAAGCTCACTGTTCGGACCCCATAGGAAACACAGTAGAGTAGAAGAGTGCTCTTTTCTCAAAAGCAGAGTGTGTTTCTTGTTAGGCGAGCTAGCATTTGTTTCCCAGTCCTAAATGGAGTTGAATCACATGCAGTTTCTGGTCCTACGAGCAAGAGTTGTTTTCTGGTAAGAAGAGTCACTATTGAGCTGCCATTGCCATACACAGGACAAATAGCACTGGCGTCTGTTCCCAGCAAGTACAGTGTATTGGACTGAAGAGGATCTACTGTTCTTGTCAGGTTCCTAAGCAGACTTGAACTAGATATGGCCGTGTGTGTAGGAAGCACAGTTTTTTTGTTCTGAGCAAGCTCACTGTTCGGACACCATAGGAAACACAGTAGAGTAGAAGAGTGCTCTTTACTCAAAAGCAGAGTGTGTTTCATGTAAGGCGACCTAGCATTTGTTTCCCACTCCTAAGTGGAGTTGAATCACGTGCAGTTTCTGGTCCTAAGATCAAGAGTTGTTTTCTGGTAAGGAAAGTCACTATTGCGCTCCCATTGCCGTACACAGTACAAATAGCACTCGCGTCTGTTGCCAGCAAGTACAGTGTATCGGACTGAAGAGGAGCCACTGTTCTTGTTGGTTTCCTTAGCAGAGTTGAACTTGTTATGGCCCATGTGTAGGAAGCACAGTTATTTTGTTCTGTGCAAACTCACTGTTTGGACCCCGTAGGAAACACAGTATAGTAAAAGAGTACTCTTTTCTCAAAAGCAGAGTGTGTTTCATGTATTCGAGCTAGCATTTGTTTCCCAGTCCTAAATGGAGTTGAATCACATGCAGTTTCTGGTCCTACGAGCAAGAGTTGTTTTCTGGTAACGAAAGTAACTATTGCGCTCCCATTGCCATACACAGTGCATATAGCCCTCCTGTCTGTTCCCAGCAAGTACAGTGTATTGGACTGCAAAGGAGCTACTGTTCTTCTCAGTTTCCTAAGCAGAGTTGAACTAGATATGGGCCGTGTGTGTAGGAAGTACAGTTCTTTTTTTCTGAGCAAGCTCACTATTCTGGCCCTATAGGAAACACAGAAGAGTAGAAGAGTGCTCTTTTCTCAAAAGCAGAGTGTGTTTCATGTAAGGCGAGCTAGCATTTGTTTCCCAGTCCTAAATGGAGTTGAATCACATGCAGTTTCTGGTCCTACGAGCAAGAGTTGTTTACTGGTAAGGAAAGTCACTATTGAGCTCCCCTTGCCATACACAGTGCAAATAGCTCTCGCGTCTGTTCCCAGCAAGTACAGTGTATCAGACTGAAGAGGAGCTACTGTTCTTGTTGGTTTCCTAAGCAGAGTTGAACTAGATATGGCCCGTGTGTGTAGGAAGCACAGTTATTTTTTTCTGTGCAAACTCACTGTTCGGACCCCATAGGAAACACAGTAGAGTAGAAGAGTACTCTTTTCTCAAAAGCAGAGTGTGTTTCATGTATGCGAGCTAGCATTTGTTTCCCAGTCCTAAATGGAGTTGAATCACATGCAGTTTCTGGTCCTAGGAGCAAGAGTTGTTTTCTGGTAAGGAAAGTAACTATTGCGCTCCCATTGCCATACACAGTGCAAATAGCCCTCATGTCTGTTCCCAGCAAGTACAGTATATTGGACTGCAAAGGAGCTACTGTTCTTCTCAGTTTCCTAAGCAGAGTTGAACTAGATATGGGCCGTGTGTGTAGGAAGTACAGTTCTTTTTTTCTGAGCAAGCTCACTATTCTGGCCCTATAGGAAACACAGAAGAGTAGAAGAGTGCTCTTTTCTCAAAAGCAGAGTGTGTTTCATGTAAGGCGAGCTAGCATTTGTTTCCCAGTCCTAAATGGAGTTGAATCACATGCAGTTTCTGGTCCTACGAGCAAGAGTTATTTACTGGTAAGGAAAGTCACTATTGAGCTCCCCTTGCCATACACAGTGCAAATAGCTCTCGCGTCTGTTCCCAGCAAGTACAGTGTATCAGACTGAAGAGGAGCTACTGTTCTTGCCAGTTTCCTAAGCAGAGTTGAACTAGATATGGCCCGTGTGTTTAGGAAGCCCAGTTCTTATGTTCTGAGCAAGTTCACTCTTCTGGCCCTATAGGAAACACAGAAGAGTAGAAGAGTGCTCTTTTCTCAGAAGCAGAGTGTGTTTTTGTAAGGCGAGCTAGCATTTGTTTCCTAGTCATAAATGGAGTTGAATCACATGCAGTTTCTGGTCCTACAAGCAAGAGTTGTTTTCTGGTAAGAAGAGTCACTATTGTGCCGCCATTGCCATACAGAGTACAAATAGCCCTCCCGACTATTCCCAGCAACTACAGTGTATTGGACTAAAGAGGAGCTACTGTTCTTCTCAGTTTCCTAAGCAGAGTTGAAATAGATATGGCCCGTGTGTGTAGGAAGCACAGTTCTTTTTTTCTGAGCAAGCTCACTGTTCTGGCCCTATTGGAAACACAGTAGAGTAGAAGAGTGCTCTTTTCTCAAAAGCAGAGTGTGTTTCTTGCAAAGCGAGCTAGAATTTGTTTCCCAGTCCTAAATGGAGTTGAATCACATGCAGTTTCTGGTCCTACGAGCAAGAGTGTTTTCTGTTAAGAAGAGTCACTATTGCACTGCCATTGCCATAAACAGGACAAATAACACTGGCGTCTGTTCCCAGCAAGTACAGTGTATTGAACTGAAGAGGATCTACTGTTCTTGTCAGGTTCCTAAGCAGACTTGAACTAGATATGGCCGTGTGAGTAGGAAGCACAGTTTTTTTTTTTTTTCTGAGCAAGCTCACTGTTCGGAACATATAGGAAACACAGTAGAGTAGAAGAGTGCTCTTTTCTCAAAAGCAAAGTGTGTTTCTTGGAAGTTGAGCTAGCGTTTGTTTCCCAGTCCTAAATGGAGTTGAGTCACATGCAATTTTTTGTCCTACGAGCAAGACTTGTTTTCTGGTAAGGAAAGTCACTATTGTGCTCCCATTGCCATACACAGGACAAATAGCACTGGCGTCTGTTAACCGCAAGTACATTGTATTGTACTGAAGAGGATCTACTGTTTTTGTCATTTTCCTAAGCAGAGTTGAACTAGATATGGCCCGTGTGTGTAGGAAGCACAGTTCTTTTGTTCTGAGCAAGTTCACTGTTCGGACCCCATAGGAAGCACAGTAGAGTAGAAGAGTGCTCTTTTCTCAAAAGCAGAGTGTGTTTCATGTAAGGCGAGGTAGCATTTGTTTCCCAGTCCTAAATGCAGTTGAATCACATGCAGTTTTTTGTCCTACGAGTAAGAGTTGTTTTCTGGTAAGAAGAGTCACTATTGCGCTGCCATTGCCATTCACAGACTTGAATTAGATATGGCCGTGTGAGTAGGAAGTACAGTTTTTTTGTTCTGAGCAAGCTCACTGTTTGGAACACATAGGAAACACAGTAGAGTAGAAGAGTGCTCTTTTCTCAAAAGCAGAGTGTGTTTCATGTAAGGCGACCTAGCATTTGTTTCCCACTCCTAAGTGGAGTTGAATCACATGCAGTTTCTGGTCCTACGATCAAGAGTTGTTTTCTGGTAAGGAAAGTCACTATTGCGCTCCCATTGCCTTACAGAGTACAAATAGCACTCGCGTCTGTTCCCAGCAAGTACAGTGTATCAGACTGAAGAGGAGCTACTGTTCTTGTTGGTTTCCTAAGCAGAGTTGAATTAGATATGGCCCGTGTGTGTAGGAAGCACAGTTATTTTGTTCTGTGCAAACTCACTGTTCGGACCCCATAGGAAACACAGTAGAGTAGAAGAGTACTCTTTTCTCAAAAGCAGAGTGTGTTTCATGTATGCGAGCTAGCATTTGTTTCCCAGTCCTAAATGGAGTTGAATCACATGCAGTTTCTGGTCCTACGAACAAGAGTTGTTTTCTGGTAAGGAAAGTAACTATTGCGCTCCCATTGCCATACACAGTGCAAATAGCCCTCCTATCTGTTCCCAGCAAGTACAGTGTATTGGACTGCAAAGGAGCTACTGTTCTTCTCAGTATCCTAAGCAGAGTTGAACTAGATATGGCCCGTGTGTGTAGGAAGTACAGTTCTTTTTTTTCTGAGCAAGCTAACTGTTCTGGCCCTATAGGAAACACAGAAGAGTAGAAGAGTGCTCTTTTCTCAAAAGCAGAGTGTGTTTCATGTAAGGCGAGCTAGCGTTTGTTTCCTAGTCCTAAATGGAGTTGAATCACATGCAGTTTCTGGTCCTATGAACAAGAGTTGTTTTCTGGTAAGGAAAGCCACTATTGCGCTCCCATTGCCCTTCACAAGGCAAATAGCACTCGCGTCTTTTCCCAGCAAGTACAGTGTATTGGACTGAATAGGAGCTACTGTTCTTGTCAGTTTACTAAGCAGAGTTGAACTGGATATGGTCCGTGCGTGTAGGAAGCACAGTTCATTTGTTCTGAGCAAGCTCACTGTTTGGACCCCATAGGAAACACAGTAGAGTAGAAGAGTGCTCTTTTCTCAAAAGCAGAGTGTGTTTCTTAGAAGTCGAGCTAGCATTTGTTTCCCAGTCCTAAATGGAGTTGAGTCACATGCTGTTTTTTGTCCTATGAGCAAGAGTTGTTTTCTGGTGAGGAAAGTCACTATTGTGCTCCAATTGCCATACACAGTGCAAATAGCACTCGCGTCTGTTCCCCGCAAGTACAGTGTATTGGACGGAAGAGGAGCTACTGTTCTTGTCAGTTTCCTAAGGAGAGTTGAACTAGATATGGCCCGTGTGTGTAGGAGGCACAGTTCTTTTGTTCTGAGCAAGCTCACTGTTCTGGCCCTATAGGAAAAACAGTAGAGTAGAAGAGTGCTCTTTTCTCTAAAGCAGAGTGTGTTTCTTGGAAGGTGAGCTAGCTTTTGTTTCCCAGTCCTAAATGGAGTTGAATCACATGCAGTTTCTGGTCCTACAAACAAGAGTTGTTTTCTGGTAAGAAGAGTCACTATTGCGCTGCCATTGCCATACACAGGACAAATAGCACTGGCGTCTGTTCCCAGCAAGTACAGTGTATTGAACTGAAGAGGATCTACTGTTCTTGTCAGGTTCCTAAGCAGACTTGAACTAGATATGGCCGTGTGAGTAGGAAGCACAGTTTTTTTTTTTCTGAGCAAGCTCACTGTTCGGAACATATAGGAAACACAGTAGAGTAGAAGAGTGCTCTTTTCTCAAAAGCAAAGTGTGTTTCTTGGAAGTTGAGCTAGCGTTTGTTTCCCAGTCCTAAATGGAGTTGAGTCACATGCAATTTTTTGTCCTACGAGCAAGACTTGTTTTCTGGTAAGGAAAGTCACTATTGTGCTCCCATTGCCATACACAGGACAAATAGCACTGGCGTCTGTTAACCGCAAGTACATTGTATTGTACTGAAGAGGATCTACTGTTTTTGTCATTTTCCTAAGCAGAGTTGAACTAGATATGGCCCGTGTGTGTAGGAAGCACAGTTCTTTTGTTCTGAGCAAGTTCACTGTTCGGACCCCATAGGAAGCACAGTAGAGTAGAAGAGTGCTCTTTTCTCAAAAGCAGAGTGTGTTTCATGTAAGGCGAGGTAGCATTTGTTTCCCAGTCCTAAATGCAGTTGAATCACATGCAGTTTTTTGTCCTACGAGCAAGAGTTGTTTTCTGGTAAGAAGAGTCACTATTGCGCTGCCATTGCCATTCACAGACTTGAATTAGATATGGCCGTGTGAGTAGGAAGTACAGTTTTTTTGTTCTGAGCAAGCTCACTGTTTGGAACACATAGGAAACACAGTAGAGTAGAAGAGTGCTCTTTTCTCAAAAGCAGAGTGTGTTTCATGTAAGGCGACCTAGCATTTGTTTCCCACTCCTAAGTGGAGTTGAATCACATGCAGTTTCTGGTCCTACGATCAAGAGTTGTTTTCTGGTAAGGAAAGTCACTATTGCGCTCCCATTGCCTTACAGAGTACAAATAGCACTCGCGTCTGTTCCCAGCAAGTACAGTGTATCAGACTGAAGAGGAGCTACTGTTCTTGTTGGTTTCCTAAGCAGAGTTGAATTAGATATGGCCCGTGTGTGTAGGAAGCACAGTTATTTTGTTCTGTGCAAACTCACTGTTCGGACCCCATAGGAAACACAGTAGAGTAGAAGAGTACTCTTTTCTCAAAAGCAGAGTGTGTTTCATGTATGCGAGCTAGCATTTGTTTCCCAGTCCTAAATGGAGTTGAATCACATGCAGTTTCTGGTCCTACGAACAAGAGTTGTTTTCTGGTAAGGAAAGTAACTATTGCGCTCCCATTGCCATACACAGTGCAAATAGCCCTCCTATCTGTTCCCAGCAAGTACAGTGTATTGGACTGCAAAGGAGCTACTGTTCTTCTCAGTATCCTAAGCAGAGTTGAACTAGATATGGCCCGTGTGTGTAGGAAGTACAGTTCTTTTTTTTCTGAGCAAGCTAACTGTTCTGGCCCTATAGGAAACACAGAAGAGTAGAAGAGTGCTCTTTTCTCAAAAGCAGAGTGTGTTTCATGTAAGGCGAGCTAGCGTTTGTTTCCTAGTCCTAAATGGAGTTGAATCACATGCAGTTTCTGGTCCTATGAACAAGAGTTGTTTTCTGGTAAGGAAAGCCACTATTGCGCTCCCATTGCCCTTCACAAGGCAAATAGCACTCGCGTCTTTTCCCAGCAAGTACAGTGTATTGGACTGAATAGGAGCTACTGTTCTTGTCAGTTTACTAAGCAGAGTTGAACTGGATATGGTCCGTGCGTGTAGGAAGCACAGTTCATTTGTTCTGAGCAAGCTCACTGTTTGGACCCCATAGGAAACACAGTAGAGTAGAAGAGTGCTCTTTTCTCAAAAGCAGAGTGTGTTTCTTAGAAGTCGAGCTAGCATTTGTTTCCCAGTCCTAAATGGAGTTGAGTCACATGCTGTTTTTTGTCCTATGAGCAAGAGTTGTTTTCTGGTGAGGAAAGTCACTATTGTGCTCCAATTGCCATACACAGTGCAAATAGCACTCGCGTCTGTTCCCCGCAAGTACAGTGTATTGGACGGAAGAGGAGCTACTGTTCTTGTCAGTTTCCTAAGGAGAGTTGAACTAGATATGGCCCGTGTGTGTAGGAGGCACAGTTCTTTTGTTCTGAGCAAGCTCACTGTTCTGGCCCTATAGGAAAAACAGTAGAGTAGAAGAGTGCTCTTTTCTCTAAAGCAGAGTGTGTTTCTTGGAAGGTGAGCTAGCTTTTGTTTCCCAGTCCTAAATGGAGTTGAATCACATGCAGTTTCTGGTCCTACAAACAAGAGTTGTTTTCTGGTAAGAAGAGTCACTATTGCGCTGCCATTGCCATACACAGGACAAATAGCACTGGCGTCTGTTCCCAGCAAGTACAGTGTATTGAACTGAAGAGGATCTACTGTTCTTGTCAGGTTCCTAAGCAGACTTGAACTAGATATGGCCGTGTGAGTAGGAAGCACAGTTTTTTTTTTTTCTGAGCAAGCTCACTGTTCGGAACATATAGGAAACACAGTAGAGTAGAAGAGTGCTCTTTTCTCAAAAGCAAAGTGTGTTTCTTGGAAGTTGAGCTAGCGTTTGTTTCCCAGTCCTAAATGGAGTTGAGTCACATGCAATTTTTTGTCCTACGAGCAAGACTTGTTTTCTGGTAAGGAAAGTCACTATTGTGCTCCCATTGTTATACACAGTGCAAATAGCACTCGCGTCTGTTCCCAGCAAGTACAGTGTATTGGACTGAAGAGGAGCTACTGTTCTTGTCAGTTTCCTAAGCAGAGTTGAACAAGATATGGCCCGTGTGTAGGAAGCACAGTTCTTTTGTTCTGAGCAAGCTCACTGTTCTGTCCCTATAGTAAACACTGTAGAGTAGAAGAGTGCTCTTTTCTCAAAAGCAGAGTGTGTTACTTGTAAAGCGGGCTAGAGTTTGTTTCACAGTTTTAAATGGAGTGGAATCACATGCAGTTTCTGGTCCTACGAGCAAGAGTTGTTTTCTGGTAAGAAGAGTCACTATTGAGCTGCCATTGCCATACACAGGACAAATAGCACTGGCGTCTGTTCCCAGCAAGTACAGTGTATTGGACTGAAGAGGATCTACTGTTCTTGTCAGGTTCCTAAGCAGACTTGAACTAGATATGGCCGTGTGAGTAGGAAGCACAGTTTTTTTGATCTGAGCAAGCTCACTGTTCGGAACACATAGGAAACACAGTAGAGTAGAAGAGTGCTCTTTTCTCAAAAGCAGAGTGTGTTTCATGTAAGGCGACCTAGCATTTGTTTCCCACTCCTAAGTGGAGTTGAATCACATGCAGTTTCTGGTCCTATGATCAAGAGTTGTTTTCTGGTAAGGAAAGTCACTATTGCGCTCCCATTGCCTTACAGAGTACAAATAGCACTCGCGTCTGTTCCCAGCAAGTACAGTGTATCAGACTGAAGAGGAGCTACTGTTCTTGTTGGTTTCCTAAGCAGAGTTGAATTAGATATGGCCCGTGTGTGTAGGAAGCACAGTTATTTTGTTCTGTGCAAACTCACTGTTCGGACCCCATAGGAAACACAGTAGAGTAGAAGAGTACTCTTTTCTCAAAAGCAGAGTGTGTTTCATGTATGCGAGCTAGCATTTGTTTCCCAGTCCTAAATGGAGTTGAATCACATGCAGTTTCTGGTCCTACAAGCAAGAGTTGTTTTCTGGTAAGAAGAGTCACTATTTCGCTGCCATTGCCATACACAGGACAAATAGCACTGGCGTCTGTTCCCAGCAAGTACAGTGTATTGGACTGAAGAGGATCTACTGTTCTTTTCAGGTTCCTAAGCAGAATTGAACTAGATATGGCTTGTGTAGGAAGCACAGTTCTTTTGTTCTGAGCAAGCTCACTGTTCGGATCCCATAGGAAACACAGTAGAGTAGAAGAGTGCTCTTTTCTCAAAAGCAGAGTGTGTTTCTTGTAAGGCGAGCTAGCGTTTGTTTCCCAGTCCTAAATGGAGTTGAGTCACATGCAATTTCTGGTCCTACGAGCAAGAGTTGTTTTCTGGTAAGACGAGTCACTATTGTGCTCCAATTGCCATACACAGTGCAAATAGTACTCGCGTCTCTTCCCCGCAAGTACAGTGTATTGGACGGAAGAGGAGCTACTGTTCTTGTCAGTTTCCTAAGCAGAGTTGAACTAGATATGGCCCGTGTGTGTAGGAAGCACAGTTCTTTTGTTCTGAGCAAGCTCACTGTTCGGACCCCATAGGAAACACAGTAGAGTAGAAGAGTGCTCTTTACTCAAAAGCAAAGTGTGTTTCTTTTAAGGCGAGCTAGCATTTGTTTTTCAGTCCTAAATGGAGTGGAATCACATGCAGTTTCTGGTCCTACGAGCAAGAGTTGTTTTCTGGTAAGAAGAGTCCCTACTGCACTGCCATTGCCATACACAGGACAAATAGCACTGGCGTCTGTTCCCAGCAAGTACAGTGTATTGGACTGAAGAGGATCTAGTGTTCTTGTCAGTTTCCTAAGGAGAGTTGAACTAGATATGGCCGTGTGTGTAGGAAGCACAGTTTTTTTGTTCTGAGCAAGCTCACTCTTTGGAACACATAGGAAACACAGTAGAGTAGAAGAGTGCTCTTTTCTCAAAAGCAAAGTGTGTTTCTTGTAAGGCAGCTAGCGTTTGTTTCCCAGTCCTAAATGGAGTTGAGTCACATGCAGTTTTTTGTACTATGAGAAAAAGTTGTTTTCTGGTAAGACAAGTCACTATTGTGCTCCAATTGCCATACACAGTGCAAATAGCACTCGCGTCTGTTCCCCGCAAGTACAGTGTATTGGACGGAAGAGGAGCTACTGTTCTTGTCAGTTTCCTAAGCACAGTTGAACAAGATATGGCCGTGTGTGTAGGAAGCACAGTTCTTTTGTTCTGAGCAAGCTCATTGTTCGGACCCAATAGGAAACACAGTAGAGTAGAAGAGTGCTCTTTTCTCAAAAGCAGAGTGTGTTTCTTGTTAGGCGAGCTAGCATTTGTTTCCCAGTCCTAAATGGATTTGAATCACATGCAGTTTCTGGTCCTACGAGCAAGAGTTGTTTTCTGGTAAGAAGAGTCACTATTGAGCTGCCATTGCCATACACAGGACAAATAGCAACTGGCGTCTGTTCCCAGCAAGTACAGTGTATTGGACTGAAGAGGATCTACTGTTTTTGTCAGGTTCCTAAGCAGACTTGAACTAGATATGGCCGTGTGTGTAGGAAGCACAGTTTTTTTGTTCTGAGCAAGCTCACTGTTCGGAACATATAGGAAACACAGTAGAGTAGAAGAGTGCTCTTTTCTCAAAAGCAGAGTGTGTTTCTTGGAAGTGGAGCTAGCGTTTGTTTCCCAGTCCTAAATTGAGTTGAGTCACATGCAGTTTTTTTTCCTACGAGCAAGAGTTGTTTTCTCGTAAGACAAGTCACTATTGTGCTCCAATGCCATACACAGTGCAAATAGCACTCGTGTCTGTTCCCCACAAGTACAGTGTATTGGACTGAAGAGGATGTACTGTCCTTGTCAGGTTCCTAAGCAGAATTGAACTAGATATGGCCGTGTGTGTAGGAAGCACAGTTCTTTTGTTCTGAGCAAGCTCACTGTTCGGACACCATAGGAAAAACAGTAGAGTAGAAGAGTGCTCTTTTCTCAAAAGCAGAGTGTGTTTCTTGTAAGGCGAGCTAGCGTTTGTTTCCCAGTCCTAAATGGAGTTGAATCTCATGCAGTTTCTGGTCCTAAGAGCAAGAGTTGTTTTCTGGTAAGGAAAGTCACTATTGCGCTCCCCTTGCCATACATAGTGCAAATAGCTCTCGCGTCTATTCCCAGCAAGTACAGTGTATCGGACTGAAGAAGAGCTACTGTTCTTGTCAGTTTCCTAAGCAGAGTTGAACTAGATATGGCCCGTGTGTGTAGGAAGCACAGTTCTTTTGATCTGAGCAAGCTAACTGTTCGGACCCCATAGGAAGCACAGTAGAGTTGAAGAGTGCTCTTTTCTCAAAAGCAGAGTGTGTTTCTTGTTAGGCGAGCTAGCATTTGTTTCCCAGTCATAAATGGAATTGAATCACATGCAGTTTCTGGTCCTACGAGCAAGAGTTGTTTTCTGGTAAGGAAAGTCACTATTGCGCTCCCTTTGCCCTACACAAGGCAAATAGCCCTCCCGTCTGTTCCCAGCAAGTACAGTGTATTGGACTGAAAAGGAGCTACTTTTCTTGTCAGTTTCCTAAGCAGAGTTGAACTAGATATGGCCCGTGTGTGTAGGAAGTACAGTTCTTTTTTTCTGAGCAAGCTCACTGTTCTGGCCCTATAGGAAACAAAGTAGAGTAGAAGAGTGCTCTTTACTCAAAAGCAGAGTGTCTTTCTTGTAAGGCGAGCTAGCGCTTGTTTCCCAGTCCTAAATGGAGTTGAGTCACATGCAGGTTTTTGTCCTACGAGCAAGAGTTGTTTTCTGGTAAGACGAGTCACTATTGTGCTCCAATTGCCATACACAGTGCAAATAGCACTCGCGTCTGTTCCCCGCAAGTACAGTGTATTGGACGGAAGAGGAGCCACTGTTCTTGTCAGTTTCCTAAGCAGAGTTGAACTAGATATGGCCCGTGTGTGTAGGAAGCACAGTTCTTTTGTTCTGAGCAAGCTCACTGTTCGGACCCCATAGGAAACACAGTAGAGTAGAAGAGTGCTCTTTTCTCAAAAGCAAAGTGTGTTTCTTTTAAGGCGAGCTAGCGTTTGTTTCCCATTCCTAAATGGAGTGGAATCACATGCAGTTTCTGGTCCTACAAGCAAGAGTTGTTTTCTGGTAAGAAGAGTCCCTATTGCACTGCCATTGCCATACACATGACAAATAGCACTGGCGTCTGTTCCCAGCAAGTACAGTGTATTGGACTGAAGAGGATCTAGTGTTCTTGTCAGTTTCCTAAGCAGAGTTGAACTAGATATGGCCGTGTGTGTAGGAAGCACAGTTTTTTTGTTCTGAGCAAGCTCACTGTTTGGAACACATAGGAAACACAGTAGAGTAGAAGAGTGCTCTTTTCTCAAAAGCAGAGTGTGTTTCTTGTAAGGCAGCTAGCGTTTGTTTCCCAGTCCTAAATGGAGTTGAATCACATGCAGTTTCTAGTCCTAAGAGCAAGAGTTGTTTTATGGTAAGAAGAGTCACTATTGCGCTGCCATTGCCATACACAGGACAAATAGCACTGGCGTCTGTTCCCAGCAAGTACAGTGTATTGGACTGAAGAGGATCTACTGTTCTTGTCAGGTTCCTAAGCAGAATTGAACTAGATATGGCCGTGTGTGTAGGAAGCACAGTTCTTTTGTTCTGAGCAAGCTCACTGTTCGGACACCATAGGAAACCCAGTAGAGTAGAAGAGTGCTCTTTTCTCAAAAGCAGAGTGTGTTCTTGTAAGGCGAGCTAGCGTTTGTTTCCCAGTCCTAAATGGAGTTGAATCACATGCAGTTTCTGGTCCTAAGAGCAAGAGTTGTTTTCTGGTAAGGAAATTCACTATTGTGCTCCCCTTGCCATACATAGTGCAAATAGCTCACGCGTCTGTTCCCAGCAAGTACAGTGTATCGGACTGAAGAGGAGCTACTGTTCTTGTCAGTTTCCTAAGCAGAGTTCAACTAGATATGGCCCGTATGTGTAGAAAGCACCGTTCTTATGTTCTGAGCAAGCTCACTGTTCTGGCCCTATAGGAAACACAGTAGAGTAGAAGAGTGCTCTTTTCTCAAAAGCAGAGTGTGTTTTTGTAAGGCGAGCTAGCGTTTGTTTCCTAGTCCTAAATGCAGTTGAATCACATGCAGTTTCTGGTCCTACGAACAAGAGTTTTTTTCTGGTAAGGAAAGTCACTATTGCGCTCCCATTGCCCTACACAAGGCAAATAGCACTCGCGTCTTTTCCCAGCAAGTATAGTGTATTGGACTGAATAGGATCTACTGTTCTTGTCAGTTTCCTAAGCAGAGTTGAACTAGATATGGCCCGTGTGTGGAGGAAGTACAGTTCTTTTTTTCTGAGCAAGCTCACTGTTCTGGCCCTATAGGAAACACAGTAGAGTAGAAGAGTGCTCTTTTCTCAAAAGCAGAGTGTGTTTCTTGTAAAGCGAGCTAGAGTTTGTTTCCCAGTCCTAAATGGAGTGGAATCACATGCAGTTTCTGGTCCTACGAGCAACAGTTGTTTTCTGGTAAGAAGAGTCACTATTGCGCTGCCATTGCCATACACAGGACAAATAGCACTGGCGTCTGTTCCCAGCAAGTATAGTGTATTGGACTGAAGAGGATCTACTGTTCTTGTAAGGTTCCTAAGCAGACTTGAACTAGATATGGCCGTGTGTGTAGGAAGCACAGTTTTTTTGTTCTGAGCAATCTCACTGTTCGGAACACATAGGAAACACAGTAGAGTAGAAGAGTGCTCTTTTCTCAAAATCAGAATGTGTTTCTTGGAAGTCGAGCTAGCGTTTGTTTCCCAGTCCTAAATGGAGTTGAGTCACATGCAGTTTTTTTTTCCTACGAGCAAGAGTTGTTTTCTGGTAAGACAAGTCACTATTGTGCTCCAATGCCATACACAGTCCAAATAGCACTCGCGTCTATTCCCCGCAAGTACAGTGTATTGGACTGAATAGGATCTACTGTTCTTGTCAGTTTCCTAAGCAGAGTTGAACTAGATATGGCCTGTGTGTGTAGGAAGTACAGTTCTTTTTTTCTGAGCAAGCTCACTGTTCTGGCCCTATAGGAAACACAGTAGAGTAGAAGAGTGCTCTTTTCTCAAAAGCAGAGTGTGTTTCTTGTAAAGCGAGCTAGAGTTTGTTTCCCAGTCCTAAATGGAGTGGAATCACATGCAGTTTCTGGTCCTACGAGCAAGAGTTGTTTTCTGGTAAGACGAGTCACTATTGCGCTGGTATTGCCATACACAGGACAAATAGCACTGGCATCTGTTCCGAGCAAGTATAGTGTATTGGACTGAAGAGGATCTCCTGTTCTTGTCAGGTTCCTAAGCAGACTTAAACTAGATGTGGCCGTGTGTGTAGGAAGCACAGTTTTTTTGTTCTGAGCAAGCTCACTTTTCGGAACACATAGGAAACACAGTAGAGTAGAAGAGTGCGCTTTTCTCTAAAGCAGAGTGTGTTTCTTGGAAGTTGAGCTAGCGTTTGTTTCCCAGTCCTCAATGGAGTTGACTCACATGCAGTTTTTTGTCCTATGAGCAAGAGTTGTTTTCTCGTAAGACAAGTTACTATTGTGCTCCAATTGCCATACACAGTGCAAATAGCACTCGCGTCTGTTCCCCGCAAGTACAGTGTATTGGACTGAAGAGGAGCTACTGTTCTTGTTGGTTTCCTAAGCAGAGTTGAACTAGATATGGCCGTATGTGTAGGAAGCACAGTTCTGTTGTTCTGAGCAAGCCCACTGTTCGGACCCCATAGGAAACACAGTAGAATAGAAGAGTGCTCTTTTCTCAAAAGCAGAGTGTGTTTCATGTAAGGCTAGCTAGCATTTGTTTCCCAGTCCTAAATGGAGTTGAATCACATGCAGTTTCTGGTCCTACGAGCAAGAGTTGTTTTCTGGTAAGAAGAGTCACTATTGAGCTGCAATTGCCATACACAGGACAAATAGCACTGGCGTCTGTTCCCAGCAAGTACAGTGTATTGGACTGAAGAGGATCTACTGTTCTTGTCAGGTTCCTAAGCAGACTTGAACTAGATATGGCCGTGTGTGTAGGAAGCACAGTTTTTTTGTTCTGAGCAAGGTCACTGTTCGGACACCATAGGAAACACAGTAGAGTTGAAGAGTGCTCTTTACTCAAAAGCAGAGTGTGTTTCATGTAAGGCCACCTAGCATTTATTTCCCACTCCTAAGTGGAGTTGAATCACATGCAGTTTCTGGTCCTACGATCAAGAGTTGTTTTCTGGTAAGGAAAGTCACTATTGCGCTCCCATTGGCGTACAGAGTACAAATAGCACTCGCGTCTGTTCCCAGCAAGTACAGTGTATGGGACTGAAGAGGAGCCACTGTTCTTGTTGGTTTCCTAAGCAGAGTTGAACTAGATATGGCCCGTGTGTGTAGAAAGCACAGTTATTTTGTTCTGTGCAAACTCACTGTTTGGACCCCGTAGGAAACACAGTAGAGTAAAAGAGTACTCTTTTCTCAAAAGCAGAGTGTGTTTCATGTATGCGAGCTAGCATTTGTTTCCCAGTCCTAAATGGAGTTGAATCACATGCAGTTTCTGGTCCTACGAGCAAGAGTTGTTTTCTGGTAACGAAAGTAACTATTGCGCTCCCATTGCCATACACAGAGCATATAGCCCTCCTGTCTGTTCCCAGCAAGTACAGTGTATTGGACTGCAAAGGAGCTACTGTTCTTCTCAGTTTCCTAAGCAGAGTTGAACTAGATATGGGCCGTGTGTGTAGGAAGTACAGTTCTTTTTTTCCGAGCAAGCTCACTATTCTGCCCTGTAGGAAACAAAGAAGAGTAGAAGAGTGCTCTTTTCTCAAAAGCAGAGTGTGTTTCATGTAAGGCGAGCTAGCATTTATTTCCCAGTCCTAAATGGAGTTGAATCACATGCAGTTTCTGGTCCTACGAGCAAGAGTTGTTTACTGGTAAGGAAAGTCACTATTGAGCTCCCCTTGCCATACACAGTGCAAATAGCTCTCGCGTCTGTTCCCAGCAAGTACAGTGTATCAGACTGAAGAGGAGCTACTGTTCTTGTTGGTTTCCTAAGCAGAGTTGAACTAGATATGGCCCGTGTGTGTAGGAAGCACAGTTATTTTTTTCTGTGCAAACTCACTGTTCGGACCCCATAGGAAACACAGTAGAGTAGAAGAGTACTCTTTTCTCAAAAGCAGAGTGTGTTTCATGTATGCGAGCTAGCATTTGTTTCACAGTCCTAAATGGAGTTGAATCACATGCAGTTTCTGGTCCTACGAGCAAGAGTTGTTTTCTGGTAAGGAAAGTAACTATTGCGCTCCCATTGCCATACACAGTGCAAATAGCCCTCATGTCTGTTCCCAGCAAGTACAGTGTATTGGACTGCAAAGGAGCTACTGTTCTTCTCAGTTTCCTAAGCAGAGTTGAACTAGATATGGGCCGTGTGTGTAGGAAGTACAGTTCTTTTTTTCTGAGCAAGCTCACTATTCTGGCCCTATAGGAAACACAGAAGAGTAGAAGAGTGCTCTTTTCTCAAAAGCAGAGTGTGTTTCATGTAAGGCGAGCTAGCATTTGTTTCCCAGTCCTAAATGGAGTTGAATCACATGCAGTTTCTGGTCCTACGAGCAAGAGTTATTTACTGGTAAGGAAAGTCACTATTGAGCTCCCCTTGCCATACACAGTGCAAATAGCTCTCGCGTCTGTTCCCAGCAAGTACAGTGTATCAGACTGAAGAGGAGCTACTGTTCTTGACAGTTTCCTAAGCAGAGTTGAACTAGATATGGCCCGTGTGTTTAGGAAGCCCAGTTCTTCTGTTCTGAGCAAGTTTACTCTTCTGGCCCTATAGGAAACACAGAAGAGTAGAAGAGTGCTCTTTTCTCAGAAGCAGAGTGTGTTTTTGTAAGGCGAGCTAGCATTTGTTTCCTAGTCCTAAATGGAGTTGAATCACATGCAGTTTCTGGTCCTACAAGCAAGAGTTGTTTTCTGGTAAGAAGAGTCACTATTGTGCTGCCATTGCCATACACAGTGCAAATAGCCCTCCCGACTGTTCCCAGCAACTACAGTGTATTGGACTAAAGAGGAGCTACTGTTCTTCTCAGTTTCCTAAGCAGAGTTGAAATAGATATGGCCCATGTGTGTAGGAAGCACAGTTCTTTTTTTCTGAGCAAGCTCACTGTTCTGGCCCTATTGGAAACACAGTAGAGTAGAAGAGTGCTCTTTTCTCAAAAGCAGAGTGTGTTTCTTGCAAAGCGAGCTAGAATTTGTTTCCCAGTCCTAAATGGAGTTGAATCACATGCAGTTTCTGGTCCTATGAGCAAGAGTGTTTTCTGTTAAGAAGAGTCACTATTGCACTGCCATTGCCATAAACAGGACAAATAGCACTGGCGTCTGTTCCCAGCAAGTACAGTGTATTGAACTGAAGAGGATCTACTGTTCTTGTCAGGTTCCTAAGCAGACTTGAACTAGATATGGCCGTGTGAGTAGGAAGCACAGTTTTTTTTTTCTGAGCAAGCTCACTGTTCGGAACATATAGGAAACACAGTAGAGCAGAAGAGTGCTCTTTTCTCAAAAGCAAAGTGTGTTTCTTGGAAGTTGAGCTAGCGTTTGTTTCCCAGTCCTAAATGGAGTTGAGTCACATGCAGTATTTTGTACTATGAGAAAAAGTTGTTTTCTGGTAAGACAAGTCACTATTGTGCTCCAATTGCCATACACAGTGCAAATAGCACTCGCGTCTGTTCCCCGCAAGTACAGTGTATTGGACGGAAGAGGAGCTACTGTTCTTGTCAGTTTCATAAGCACAGTTGAACAAGATATGGCCGTGTGTGTAGGAAGCACAGTTCTTTTGTTCTGAGCAAGCTCACTGTTCGGACCCAATAGGAAACACAGTAGAGTAGAAGAGTGCTCTTTTCTCAAAAGCAGAGTGTGTTTCTTGTTAGGCGAGCTAGCATTTGTTTCCCAGTCCTAAATGGAGTTGAATCACATGCAGTTTCTGGTCCTACGAGCAAGAGTTGTTTTCTGGTAAGAAGAGTCACTATTGAGCTGCCATTGCCATACACAGGACAAATAGCAACTGGCGTCTGTTCCCAGCAAGTACAGTGTATTGGACTGAAGAGGATCTACTGTTCTTGTCAGGTTCCTAAGCAGACTTGAACTAGATATGGCCGTGTGTGTAGGAAGCACAGTTTTTTTGATCTGAGCAAGCTCACTGTTCGGAACATATAGGAAACACAGTAGAGTAGAAGAGTGCTCTTTTCTCAAAAGCAGAGTGTGTTTCTTGGAAGTGGAGCTAGCGTTTGTTTCCCAGTCCTAAATGGAGTTGAGTCACATGCAGTTTTTTTTCCTACGAGCAAGAGTTGTTTTCTCGTAAGACAAGTCACTATTGTGCTCCAATGCCATACACAGTGCAAATAGCACTCGTGTCTGTTCCCCACGAATACAGTGTATTGGACTGAAGAGGATCTACTGTCCTTGTCAGGTTCCTAAGCAGAATTGAACTAGATATGGCCGTGTGTGTAGGAAGCACAGTTCTTTTGTTCTGAGCAAGCTCACTGTTTGGACACCATAGGAAAAACAGTAGAGTAGAAGAGTGCTCTTTTCTCAAAAGCAGAGTGTGTTTCTTGTAAGGCGAGCTAGCGTTTGTTTCCCAGTCCTAAATGGAGTTGAATCTCATGCAGTTTCTGGTCCTAAGAGCAAGAGTTGTTTTCTGGTAAGGAAAGTCACTATTGCGCTCCCCTTGCCATACATAGTGCAGATAGCTCTCGCGTCTATTCCCAGCAAGTACAGTGTATCGGACTGAAGAGGAGCTACTGTTCTTGTCAGTTTCCTAAGCAGAGTTGAACTAGATATGGCCCGTGTGTGTAGGAAGCACAGTTCTTTTGATGTGAGCAAGCTCACTGTTCGGACCCCATAGGAAGCACAGTAGAGTAGAGGAGTGCTCTTTTCTCAAAAGCAGAGTGTGTTTCATGTAAGGCGAGCTAGCATTTGTTTCCCAGTCATAAATGGAGTTGAATCACATGCAGTTTCTGGTCCTACGATCAAGAGTTGTTTTCTGGTAAGGAAAGTCACTATTGGGCTCCCATTGCCCTACAAAAGGCAAATAGCCCTCCCGTCTGTTCCCAGCAAGTACAGTGTATTGGACTGAAAAGGAGCTACTTTTTTTGTCAGTTTCCTAAGCAGAGTTGAACTAGATATGGCCCGTGTGTGTAGGAAGTACAGTTCTTTTTTTCTGAGCAAGCTCACTGTTCTGGCCCTATAGGAAACAAAGTAGAGTAGAAGAGTGCTCTTTTCTCAAAAGCAGAGTGTCTTTCTATTAAAGCGAGCTAGAGTTTGTTCCCCAGTCCTAAATGGAGTTGAGTCACATGCAGTTTTTTGTCCTACGAGCAAGAGTTGTTTTCTGGTAAGACAAGTCACTATTGTGCTCCAATTGCCCTACACAGTGCAAAGAGCACTCGCCTCTGTTCCCCGCAAGTACAGTGTATTGGATGGAAGAGGAGCTACTGTTCTTGTCAGTTTCCTAAGCAGAGTTTAACTAGATATGGCCCGTGTGTGTAGGAAGCACAGTTCTTTTGTTCTGATCAAGCTCACTGTTCAGACCCCATAGGAAACACAGTAGAGTAGAAGAGTGCTCTTTTCTCAAAAGCAGAGTGTGTTTCATGTAAGGCGACCTAGCATTTGTTTCCCAGTCCTAAATGGAGTGGAATCACATGCAGTTTCTGGTCCTACGAGCAAGAGTTGTTTCCTGGTAAGAAGAGTCCCTATTGCACTGCCATTGCCATACACATGACAAATAGCACTGGCGTCTGTTCCCAGCAAGTACAGTGTATTGGACTGAAGAGGATCTAGTGTTCTTGTCAGTTTCCTAAGCAGAGTTGAACTAGATATGGCCGTGTGTGTAGGAAGCACAGTTTTTTTGTTCTGAGCAAGCTCACTCTTTGGAACACATAGGAAACACAGTAGAGTAGAAGAGTGCTCTTTTCTCAAAAGCAGAGTGTGTTTCTTGTAAGGCAGCTAGCGTTTGTTTCCCAGTCCTAAATGGAGTTGAATCACATGCAGTTTCTAGTCCTAAGAGCAAGAGTTGTTTTATGGTAAGAAGAGTCACTATTGCGCTGCCATTGCCATACACAGGACAAATAGCACTGGCGTCTGTTCCCAGCAAGTGCAGTGTATTGGACTGAAGAGGATCTACTGTTCTTGTCAGGTTCCTAAGCAGAATTGAACTAGATATGGCCGTGTGTGTAGGAAGCACAGTTCTTTTGTTCTGAGCAAGCTCACTGTTCGGACACCATAGGAAACCCAGTAGAGTAGAAGAGTGCTCTTTTCTCAAAAGCAGAGTGTGTTCTTGTAAGGCGAGCTAGCGTTTGTTTCCCAGTCCTAAATGGAGTTGAATCACATGCAGTTTCTGGTGCTAAGAGCAAGAGTTGTTTTCTGGTAAGGAAATTCACTATTGTGCTCCCCTTGCCATACATAGTGCAAATAGCTCACGCGTCTGTTCCCAGCAAGTACAGTGTATCGGACTGAAGAGGAGCTACTGTTCTTGTCAGTTTCCTAAGCAGAGTTCAACTAGATATGGCCCGTGTGTGTAGAAAGCACCATTCTTATGTTCTGAGCAAGCTCACTGTTCTGGCCCTATAGGAAACACAGTAGAGTAGAAGAGTGCTCTTTTCTCAAAAGCAGAGTGTGTTTTTGTAAGGCGAGCTAGCGTTTGTTTCCTAGTCCTAAATGGAGTTGAATCACATGCAGTTTCTGGTCCTACGAACAAGAGTTTTTTTTCTGGTAAGGAAAGTCACTATTGCGCTCCCATTGCCCTACACAAGGCAAATAGCACTCGCGTCTTTTCCCAGCAAGTACAGTGTATTGGACTGAATAGGATCTACTGTTCTTGTCAGTTTCCTAAGCAGAGTTGAACTAGATATGGCCCGTGTGTGTAGGAAGTACAGTTCGTTTTTTCTGAGCAAGCTCACTGTTCTGGCCCTCTAGGAAACACAGTAGAGTAGAAGAGTGCTCTTTTCTCAAAAGCAGAGTGTGTTTCTTGTAAAGCGAGCTAGAGTTTGTTTCCCAGTCCTAAATGGAGTGGAATCACATGCAGTTTCTGGTCCTACGAGCATCAGTTGTTTTCTGGTAAGAAGAGTCACTATTGCGCTGCCATTGCCATACACAGGACAAATAGCACTGGCGTCTGTTCCCAGCAAGTATAGTGTATTGGACTGAAGAGGATCTACTGTTCTTGTAAGGTTCCTAAGCAGACTTGAACTAGATATGGCCGTGTGTGAAGGAAGCACAGTTTTTTTTGTTCTGAGCAATCTCACTCTTCGGAACACATAGGAAACACAGTAGAGTAGAAGAGTGCTCTTTTCTCAAAAGCAGAATGTGTTTCTTGGAAGTCGAGCTAGCATTTGTTTCCCAGTCCTAAATGGAGTTGAGTCACATGCAGTTTTTTTTCCTACGAGCAAGAGTTGTTTTCTGGTAAGACAAGTCACTATTGTGCTCCAATGCCATACACAGTGCAAATAGCACTCGCGTTTATTCCCCGCAAGTACAGTGTATTGGACTGAAGAGGATCTACTGTTCTTGTCAGGTTCCTAAGCAGAATTGAACTAGATATGGCCGTGTGTGTAGGAAGCACAGTTCTTTTGTTCTGAGCAAGCTCACTGTTCGGACACCATAAGAAACAAAGTGGAGTAGAAGAGTGCTCTTTTCTCAAAAGCAGAGTGTGTTTCTTGTAAGGAGAGCTAGCGTTTGTTTCCCAGTCCTAAATGGAGTTGAATCTCATGCAGTTTCTGGTCCTAAGAGCAAGAGTTGTTTTCTGGTAAGGAAAGTCACTATTGCGCTCCCCTTGCCATACACAGTGCAAATAGCACATGCGTTTGTTCCCAGCAATCCAGTGTATTGGACTGAAGATGTGCTACTCTTCTTGTCAGGTTCCTAAGCAGAGTTGAACTAGATATGGCCCGTGTGTGTAGGAAGCACAGTTCTTATGTTCTGAGCAAGCTCACTGCTCTGGCCCCATAGGAAACACAGTAGAGTAGAAGAGTGCTCTTTTCTCTAAAGCAGAGTGTGTTTGCTGTAAGGCGAGCTAGCATTTGTTTCCCAGTCCTAAATGGAGTTGAGTCACATGCAGTTTTTTGTCCTACGAGCTAGAGTTTTTTTCTGGTAAGACGAGTCACTATTGTGCTCCAATTGCCATACACAGTGCAAATAGCACTCGCGTCTGCTCCCAGCAAGTACAGTGTATCGGACTGAAGAGGAGCTACTGTTCTTGTCAGTTTCCTAAGCAGAGTTGAACTAGATATAGCCTGTGTGTGTAGGAAGCACAGTTCTTTTGTTCTAAGCAAGCACACTGTTCGGAGCCAATAGGAAACACAGTAGAGTAGAAGAGTGCTCTTTTCTCAAAAGCAGAGTGTGTTTCATGTAAGGCGAGCTAGCATTTGTTTCCCAGTCCTAAATGAAGTGGAATCACATGCAGTTTCTCGTCCTACGTGCAAGGAGTGTTTTCTGGTAAGAAGAGTCACTATTGCGCTGCCATTGCCATACACAGCACAAATAGCACTGGCGTCTGTTCCCAGCAAGTACAGTGTATTGGACTGAAGAGGATCTACTGTTTTTGTCAGGTTCCTAAGCAGACTTGAACTAGATATGGCCTTGTGTGTAGGAAGCACAGTTTTTTTGTTCTGAGCAAGCTCACTTTTCGGAACACATAGGAAACACAGTAGAGTAGAAGAGTGCTCTTTTCTCAAAAGCAGAGTGTGTTTCTTGGAAGTCCAGCTAGCGTTTGTTTCCCAGTCCTCAATGGAGTTGACTCACATGCAGTTTTTTGTCCTATGAGCAAGAGTTGTTTTCTCGTAAGACAAGTTACTATTGTGCTCCAATTGCCATACACAGTGCAAATAGCACTCGCGTCTGTTCCCCGCAAGTACAGTGTATTGGACTGAAGAGGAGCTACTGTTCTTGTTGGTTTCCTAAGCAGAGTTGAACTAGATATGGCCCGTGTGTGTAGGAAGCACAGTTCTGTTGTTCTGAGCAAGCCCACTGTTTGGACACCATAGGAAACACAGTAGAATAGAAGAGTGCTCTTTTCTCAAAAGCAGAGTGTGTTTCATGTAAGGCGAGCTAGTACTTGTTCCCCAGTCCTAAATGGAGTTGAATCACATGCAGTTTCTGGTCCTACGAGCAAGAGTTGTTTTCTGGTAAGGAAAGTCACTATTGCGCTCCCATTGACATACACAGTGCAAATAGCACTCGCGTCTGTTCCCAGCAAGTACAGTGTATCGGACTGAAGAGAAGCTACTGTTCTTGTCAGTTTCATAAGCACAGTTGAACTAGTTATGGCCCGTGTGTAGGAAGCACAGTTCTTTTGTTCTGAGCAAGCTCACTGTTCTGGCCCTATAGGAAGCACAGTAGAGTAGAAGAGTGCTCTGTTCTCAAAAGCAGAGTGTGTTTCTTGTAAGGCGATCTAGCATTTGTTTCCCAGTCCTAAATGGAGTGGAATCACATGCAGTTTCTGGTCCTACGAGCAAGAGTTGTTTTCTGGTAAGGAAAGTCACTATTGCGCTCCCATTCCATACACAGTGCAAATAGCACATGCGTCTGTTCCCAGCAAGTAGAGTGTATCGGACTGAAGAGGAGCTACTGTTCTTGTCAGTTTCCTAAGCAGACTTGAACTAGATATGGCCTTGAGTGTAGGAAGCACAGTTTTTTTGTTCTGAGCAAGCTCACTTTTCGGAACACGTAGGAAACACAGTAGAGTAGAAGAGTGCTCTTTTCTCAAAAGCAGAGTGTGTTTCTTGTAAGGCAAGCTAGCGTTTGTTTCCCAGTCCTAAATGGAGTTGAGTCACAAGCAGTTTTTTGTCCTACGAGCAAGAGTTGTTTTCTAGTAAGACAAGTCACTATTGTGCTCCAATTGCCATACACAGTGCAAATAGCACTTGCGTCTGTTCCCCGCAAGTACAGTGTATTGGACTGAAGAGGAGCTACTGTTCTTATTTGTTTCCTAAGCAGAGTTGAACTAGATATGTCCCGTGAGTGTAGGAGGCACAGTACTTTTGTTTTGAGCAAGCTCACTGTTCGGACCCCATAGGAAACACAGTAGAGTAGAAGAGTGATCTTTTCTCAAAAGCAGAGTGTGTTTCATGTAAGGCGAGCTAGCGTTTTTTTCCGAGTACTAAATGGAGTTGAATCACATGCAGTTTCTAGTCCTACGAGCAAGAGTTGTTTTATGGTAAGAAGAGTCACTATTGCACTGCCATTGCCATACACAGGACAAATAGCACTGGCGTCTGATCCCAGCAAGTACAGTGTAATGTACAGAAGAGGATCTACTGTTCTTGTCAGGTTCCTAAGCAGAATTGAACTAGATATGGCCGTGTGTGTAGGAAGCACAGTTCTAATGTTCTGAGAAAGTTCAATCTTCTGGCTCTATAGGAAACACAGTAGAGTAGAAGGGTGCTCTTTTCTCAAAAGCAGAGTGTGTTTCTTGCATGGGGAGCAAGCGTTTGTTTCCTAGTCCTAAATGGAGTTGAGTCACATGCAGTTTTTTGTCCTACGAGCAAGAGTTGTTTTCTGGTAAGACAAGTCACTATTGTGCTCCAATGCCATACACAGTGCAAATAGCACTCGCGTCTATTCCCCGCAAGTACAGTGTATTGGACTGAAGAGGATCAACTGTTCTTGTCAGGTTCCTAAGCAGACTTGAACTAGATATGGCCGTGTGTGTAGGAAGCACAGTTCTTTTGTTCTGAGCAAGCTCACTGTTCGGACACCATAGGAAACACAGTAGAGTAGAAGAGTGCTCTTTTCTCAAAAGCAGAGTGTGTTTCTTGTAAGGCGAGCTAGCGTTTGTTTCCCAGTCCTAAATGGAGTTGAATCTCATGCAGTTTCTGGTCCTAAGAGCAAGAGTTGTTTTCTGGTAAGGAAAGTCACTATTGCGCTCGCCTTGCCATCCATAGTGCAAATAGCTCTCACGTCTATTCCCAGCAAGTACAGTGTATCGGACTGAAGAGGAGCTAATGTTCTTGTCAGTTTCCTAGAGCAGAGTTGAACTAGATATGGCCCGTGTGTGTAGGAAGCACAGTTCTTATGTTCTGAACAAGCTCACTGTTCTGGCCCTATTGGAAACACAGTAGAGTAGAAGAGAGCTGTTTTCTCAAAAGCAGAGTGTGTTTTTGTACGGCGAGCTAGCGTTTGTTTCCTAGTCCTAAATGGAGTTGAATCACATGCAGTTTCTGGTCCTACGAAAAAGAGCTGTTTTCTGGTAAAGAAAGTCACTATTGTGCTCCCATTGCCCTACACAAGTCAAATAGCACTCGCGTCTTTTCCCAGCAAGTACAGTGTATTGGACTGAATAGGAGCTACTGTTCTTGTCAGTTTCCTAAGCAGAGTTGAACTAGATATGGCCCGTGTGTGTAGGAAGTACAGTTCTTTTTTTCTGAGCAAGCTCACTGTTCTGGCCCTATAGGAAACACAGTAGAGTAGAAGAGTGCTCTTTTCTCAAAAGCAGAGTGTGTTTCTTGTAAAGCGAGCTAGAGTTTGTTTCCCAGTCCTAAATGGAGTGGAATCACATGCAGTTTCTGGTCCTACAAGCAAGAGTTGTTTTCTGGTAAGAAGAGTAACTATGGCGCTGCCATTGCCATACACAGGACAAATAGCACTGGCGTCTGTTCCCAGCAAGTATAGTGTATTGGACTGAAGAGGATCTACTGTTCTTGTAAGGTTCCTAAGCAGACTTGAACTAGATATGGCCGTGTGTGTGGGAAGCACAGTTTTTTTGTTCTGAGCAAGCTCACTGTTCGGAACACATAGAAACACAGTAGAGTAGAAGAGTGCTCTTTTCTCAAAAGCAGAATGTGTTTCTTGGAAGTCGAGCTAGCGTTTGTTTCCCAGTCCTAAATGGAGTTGAGTCACATGCAGTTTTTTGTCCTACGAGCAAGAGTTGTTTTCTGGTAAGACAAGTCACTATTGTGCTCCAATGCCATACACAGTGCAAATAGCACTCGCGTCTATTTCCCGCAAGTACAGTGTATTGGACTGAAGAGGATCTACTGTTCTTGTCAGGTTCCTAAGCAGAATTGAACTAGATATGGCCGTGTGTGTAGGAAGCACAGTTCTTTTGTTCTGAGCAAGCTCACTGTTCGGACACCATAAGAAACAAAGTAGAGTAGAAGAGTGCTCTTTTCTCAAAAGCAGAGTGTGTTTCATGTAAGGCGAGCTAGCGTTTGTTTCCCAGTCCTAAATGGAGTTGAATCTCATGCAGTTTCTGGTCCTAAGAGCAAGAGTTGTTTTCTGGTAAGGAAAGTCACTATTGCGCTCCCCTTGCCATACATAGTGCAAATAGCTCTCGCGTCTGTTCCCAGCAAGTACAGTGTATTGGACTGAAGAGGAACTACTGTTCTTCTCATTTTCCTAAGCAGAGTTGAACTAGATATGGCCCGTGTGTAGGAAGCACAGTTCTTTTTTTCTGAGCAAGCTCACTGTTCTGGCCCTATAGGAAACACAGTAGAGTAGAAGAGTGCTCTTTTCTCTAAAGCAGAGTGTGTTTCTTGTAAGGTGAGCTAGCTTTTGTTTCCCAGTCCTAAATGGAGTTGAATCACATGCAGTTTCTGGTCCTACAAGCAAGAGTTGTTTTCTGGTAAGAAGAGTCACTATTGCGCTGCCATTGCCATACACAGGACAAATAGCACTGGCGTCTGTTCCCAGCAAGTACAGTGTATTGGACTGAAGAGGATCTACTTTTTTTGTCAGGTTCCTCAGCAGACTTATACTAGATATGGCCGTGTGTGTAGGAAGCACAGTTTTTTTGTTCTGAGCAAGCTCATTGTTCGGAACACATACGAAACACAGTAGAGTAGAAGAGTGCTCTTTTCTCAAAAGCAGAGTGTGTTTCTTGGAAGTCGAGCTAGCGTTTGTTTCCCAGTCCTAAATGGAGTTGAGTCACATGCAGTTTTTTGTCCAACGAGCAAGAGTTATTTTCTGGTAAGCCAAGTCACTATTGTGCTCCAATGCGATACACAGTGCAAATTGCACTCGCGTCTTCTCCCTGCAAATACAGTGTATTGGACTGAAGAGGAGCTACTGTTCTTGTTTGTTTCCTAAGCAGAGTTGAATTAGATATGGCCCCTGTGTGTAGAAAGCACAGTTCTTTTGTTCTGAGCAAGCTCACTGTTCGGACCCCATAAGAAACACAGTAGAGTAGAAGAGTGCTCTTTTCTCTAAAGCACAGTGTGTTTCTTGTAAGGCGAGCTAGCATTTCTTTCCCAGTCCTAAATGGAGTTGAATCACATGCAGTTTCTGGTCCTACGAGCAAGAGTTGTTTTCTGGTAAGGAAAGTCACTATTGTGCACCCATTGCCATACACAGTGCAAATAGCACTCGTGTCTGTTCCCAGCAAGAACAGTGTATCGGACTGAAGAGGAGCTACTGTTCTTTTCAGTTTCCTAAGCACAGTTGAACTAGTTATGGCCCGTGTGTAGGAAGCACAGTTCTTTTGTTCTGAGCAAGCTCACTGTTCTGGCCCTATAGGAAACACAGTAGAGTAGAAGAGTGCTCTTTTCTCAAAAGCAGAGTGTGTTTCTTGTAAGGCGAGCTAGCGTTTGTTTCCCAGTCCTAAATGGAGTGGAATCACATGCAGTTTCTGGTCCTACGAGCAAGAGTTGTTTTCTGGTATGGAAAGTCACTATTGCGCTCCCATTGCCATACACAGTGCAAATAGCACATGCGTCTGTTCCCAGCAATTACAGAGTATTGGACTGAAGAGGAGCTACTGTTCTTGTCACGTTCCTAAGCAGAGTTGAACTAGATATGGCCCGTGTGTGTAGGAAGCACAGTTCTTATGTTCTGAGCAAGCTAACTGCTCTGGCCCCACAGGAAACACAGTAGAGTAGAAGAGTGCTCTTTTCTCAAAAGCAGAGTGTGTTTCTTGTAAGGCGAGCTAGCGTTTGTTTCCCAGTCCTAAATGGAATTGAGTCACATGCAGTTTTTTGTCCTACGAGCAAGAGTTTTTTTCTGGTAAGACTAGTCACTATTGTGCTCCAACTGCCTTACACAGTGCAAATAGCACTCGCGTCTGTTCCCAGCAAGTAGAGTGTATCGGACTGAAGTGGAGCTACTGTTCTTGTCAGGTTCCTAAGCAGACTTATACTAGATATGGCCTTGTGTGTAGGAAGCACAGTTTTTTTGTTCTGAGCAAGCTCATTGTTCGGAACACATAGGAAACACAGTAGAGTAGAAGAGTGCTCTTTTCTCAAAAGCAGAGTGTGTTTCTTGGAAGTCGAGCTAGCGTTTGTTTCCCAGTCCTAAATGGAGTTGAGTCACATGCAGTTTTTTGTCCAACGAGCAAGAGTTATTTTCTGGGAAGCCAAGTCACTATTGTGCTCCAATGCGATACACAGTGCAAATTGCACTCGCGTCTTCTCCCTGCAAATACAGTGTATTGGACTGAAGAGGAGCTACTGTTCTTGTTTGTTTCCTAAGCAGAGTTGAATTAGATATGGCCCCTGTGTGTAGAAAGCACAGTTCTTTTGTTCTGAGCAAGCTCACTGTTCGGACCCCATAAGAAACACAGTAGAGTAGAAGAGTGCTCTTTTCTCTAAAGCACAGTGTGTTTCTTGTAAGGCGAGCTAGCATTTCTTTCCCAGTCCTAAATGGAGTTGAATCACATGCAGTTTCTGGTCCTATGAGCAAGAGTTGTTTTCTGGTAAGGAAAGTCACTATTGTGCTCCAATTGCCATACACAGTGCAAATAGCACTCGCGTCTGTTCCCAGCAAGTACAGTGTATCGGACTGAAGAGGAGCTACTGTTCTTTTCAGTTTCCTAAGCACAGTTGAACTAGTTATGGCCCGTGTGTAGGAAGCACAGTTCTTTTGTTCTGAGCAAGCTCACTGTTCTGGCCCTATAGGAAACACAGTAGAGTAGAAGAGTGCTCTTTTCTCAAAAGCAGAGTGTGTTTCTTGTAAGGCGAGCTAGCATTTGTTTCCCTGTCCTAAATGGAGTGGAATCACATGCAGTTTCTGGTACTACGAGCAAGAGTTGTTTTCTGGTATGGAAAGTCACTATTGCGCTCCCATTGCCATACACAGTGCAAATAGCACATGCGTCTGTTCCCAGCAATTACAGTGTATTGGACTGAAGAGGAGCTACTGTTCTTGTCAGGTTCCTAAGCAGAGTTGAACTAGATATGGCCCGTGTGTGTAGGAAGCACAGTTCTTATGTTCTGAGCAAGCTCACTGCTCTGGCCCCACAGGAAACACAGTAGAGTAGAAGAGTGCTCTTTTCTCAAAAGCAGAGTGTGTTTCTTGTAAGGCGAGCTAGCGTTTGTTTCCCAGTCCTAAATGGAGTTGAGTCACATGCAGTTTTTTGTCCTACGAGCAAGAGTTGTTTTCTCGTAAGACAAGTCACTATTGTGCTCCAATTGCCATACACAGTGCAAATAGCACTCACGTCTGTTCCCCGCAAGTACAGTGTAGTGGACTGAAGAGGAGCTACTGTTCTTGTCAGTTTCCTAAGCAGGGTTGAACTAGATATGGCCCGTGTGTGTAGGAGGCACAGTACTTTTGTTCTGAGCAAGCTCACTGTTCGAACCCATAGGAAACACAGTAGAGTAGAAGAGTGCTCTTTTCTCAAAAGCAGAGTGTGTTTCATGTAAGGCGAGCTAGCACTTGTTCCCCAGTCCTAAATGGAGTTGAATCACATGCAGTTTCTGGTCCTACGAGCAAGAGTTGTTTTCTGGTAAGGAAAGTCACTATTGCGCTCCCTTTGCCATACACAGTGCAAATAGCACTCGCGTCTGTTCCCAGCAAGTACAGTGTATCGGAATGAAGAGGAGCTACAGTTCTTGTCAGTTTCCTAAGCAGAGTTGAACTAGTTATGGCCCGTATGTAGGAAGCACAGTTCTTTTGTTTTGAGCAAGCTCACTGTTCTGGCCCTATAGGAAACACAGTAGAGTAGAAGAGTGCTCTTTTCTCTAAAGCAGAGTGTGTTTCTTGTAAGGTCAGCTTGCGTTTGTTTCCCAGTCTTAAATGGAGTTGAATCACATGCAGTTTCTAGTCCTAAGAGCAAGAGTTGTTTTATGGTAAGAAGAGTCACTATTGTGCTGCCATTGCCATACACAGGACAAAGAGCACTGGCGTCTGTTCCCAGCAAGTACAGTGTATTGTACAGAAGAGGATCTACTGTTCTTGTCAGGTTCCTAAGCAGACTTGAACTAGATATGGCCGTGTGTGTAGGAAGCACAGTTCTTTTGTTCTGAGCAAGATCACTGTTCAGACACCATAGGAAACACAGTAGAGTAGAAGAGTGCTCTTTTCTCAAAAGCTGAGTGTGTTCTTGTAAGGCGAGCTCGCGTTTGTTTCCCAGTCCTAAATGGAGTTGAATCACATGCAGTTTCTGGTCCTAAGAGCAAGAGTTGTTTTCTGGTAAGGAAAGTCACTTTTGCGCTCCCCTTGCCATACATAGTGCAAATAGCTCTCGCGTCTGTTCCCAGCAAGTACAGTGTATCTGACTGAAGAGGATCTACTGTTCTTGTCAGGTTCCTAAGCAGACTTGAACTAGATATGGCCGTGTGTGTAGGAAGCACAGTTCTTTTGTTCTGAGCAAGCTCACTGTTCGGACACCATAGGAAACACAGTAGAGTAGAAGAGTGCTCTTTTCTCAAAAGCAGAGTGTGTTTCTTGTAAGGCGATCTAGCGTTTGTTTCCCAGTCCTAAATGGAGTTGAATCTCATGCAGTTTCTGGTCCTAAGAGGAAGAGTTGTTTTCTGGTAAGGAAAGTCACTATTGCGCTCCCCTTGCCATACATAGTGCAAATAGCTCTCGCGTCTATTCCCAGCAAGTACAGTGTATCGGACTGAAGAGGATCTAATGTTCTTGTCAGTTTCCTAAGCAGAGTTGAACTAGATATGGCCGTGTGTGTAGGAAGCACAGTTCTTATGTTCTGAACAGCTCACTGTTCTGGCCCTTTTGGAAACACAGTAGAGTAGAAGAGTGCTCTTTTCTCAAAAGCAGAGTGTGTTTTTATAAGGCGAGCTAGCGTTTGTTTCCTAGTCCTAAATGGAGTTGAATCACATGCAGTTTCTGGTCCTTCGAAAAAGAGCTGTTTTCTGGTAAGGAAAGTCACTATTGCGCTCCCATTGCCCTACACAAGTCAAATAGCAATCGCATCTTTTCCCAGCAAGTACAGTGTATTGGACTGAATAGGAGCTACTGTTCTTGTCAGTTTCCTAAGCAGAGTTGAACTAGATATGGTCCGTGTGTGTAGGAATCACAGTTCTTTTGTTCTGAACAAGCTCACTGTTTGGACCACATAGGAAACACAGCAGAGTAGAAGAGTGCTCTTTTCTCTAAAGCAGAGTGTGTTTCTTGTAAGGCGAGCTAGCGTTTGTTTCCCAGTCCTAAAAGGAGTGGAATCACATGCAGTTTCTGGTCCTACGAGCAAGAGTTGTTTTCTGGTAAGGAAATCACAATTGTGCTCCCATAGCCATACACAGTGCAAATAGCCCTCCCATCTGTTCACAGCAAGTACATTGTATTGGACCGAAGAGGAGCTACTATTCTTCTCAGTTTCCTAAGCAGAGTTGAACTAGATATGGCCCGTGTGTGTAGGAAGCACAGTTCTTTTGTTCTGAGCAAGCTCACTGTTCGGACCCCATAGGAAACACAGTAGAGTAGAAGAGTGCTCTTTTCTCAAAAGCAGAGTGTGTTTCATGTAAGGCGAGCTAGCATTTGTTTCCCAGTCCTAAATGGAGTTGAATCACATGCAGTTTCTGGTCCTACGAGCAAGAGTTGTTTTCTGGTAAGGAAAGTCACTATTGTGCTCCTATTGCCATCCACAGTACAAATAGCACTCGCGTCTTTTCCCAGCAAGTACAGTGTATCGGACTGAAGAGGAGCTACTGTTCTTGTCAGTTTCCTAAGCAGAGTTCAACTAGATATGGCCCGTGTGTAGGAAGCACAGTTCTTATGTTCTGAGCAAGCTCACTGTTCTGGCCCTATAGGAAACACAGTAGAGTAGAAGAGTGCTCTTTTCTCTAAAGCCGAGTGTGTTTCTTGTAAGGCCAGCTAGCGTTTGTTTCCCAATCCTAAATGGAGTTGAATCACATGCAGTTTCTGGTCCTACGAGCAAGAGTTGTTTTCTGGTAAGACGAGTCACTATTGTGCTCCCATTGACATACACAGTGCAAATAGCACTCGCGTCTCTTTCCAGCAAGTACAGTGTATCGGACTAAAGAGGAGCTACTGTTCTTGTAAGTTTCCTATGCAGAATTGAACTAGATATGGCCGTGTGAGTAGGAAGCACAGTTTTTTTGTTCTGAGCAAGCTCACTGTTCGGAACACATAGGAAACACAGTAGAGTAGAAGAGTGCTCTTTTCTCAAAAGCAGAGTGTGTTTCTTGTAAGGCGAGCTAGCGTTTGTTTCCCAGTTAAATGGAGTTGAGTCACATGCAGTTTTTTGTCCTACGAGCAAGAGTTGTTTTCTGGTCAGAGAAGTCACTATTGCGCTCCAATTGCCATACACAGTGCAAATAGCACTCGCGTCTGTTCCCTGCAAGTACAGTGTATTGGACGGAAGAGGAGCTATTGTTCTTGTCAGTTTCCTAAGCAGAGTTGAACTAGATATGGCCCATGTGTGTAGGAAGCACAGTACTTTTGTTCTGAGCAAGCACACTGTTCGGACCCCATAGGAAACACAGTAGAATAAAAGAGTGCTCTTTTCTCTAAAGCAGAGTGTGTTCCTTGTAAGGTGCGCTAGCTTTTGTTTGCCAGTCCTAAATGGAGTTGAATCACATGCAGTTCCTGGTCCTACAAGCAAGAGTTGTTTTCTGGTATGAAGAGTCACTATTGCGCTGCCATTGCCATACACAGGACAAATAGCACTGGCGTCTCTTCCCAGCAAGTACAGTGTATTGGACTGAAGAGGATCTACTGTTCTTGTCAGGTTCCTGAGCAGACTTGAACTGGATATGGCCGTGTGTGTAGGAAGCACAGTTTTTTTGTTCTGAGCAAGCTCACTTTTCGGAACACCTAGGAAACACAGTAGAGTAGAAGAGTGCTCTTTTCTCAAAAGCAGAGTGTGTTTCTTGTAAAGCGAGCTAGAGTTTGTTTCCCAGTCCTAAATGTAGTGGAATCACATGCAGTTTCTGGTCCTATGAGCAAGAGTTGTTTTCTGGTAAGAAGAGTCACTATTGCGCTGCCATTGCCATACACAGGACAAATAGCACTGGCGTCTGTTCCCAGCAAGTATAGTGTATTGGACTGAAGAGGATCTACTGTTCTTGTCAGGTTCCTAAGCAGAATTGAACTAGATATGGCCGTGTGTGTAGGAAGCACAGTTCTTTTGTTCTGAGCAAGCTCACTGTTCCGACACCATAGTTAACACAGAAGAGTAGAAGAGTGCTCTTTTCTCAAAAGCAGAGTGTGTTTCTTGTAAGGCCAGCTCGCGTTTGTTTCCCAGTCCTAAATGGAGTTGAATCTCATGCAATTTCTGGTCCTAAGAGCAAGAGTTGTTTTCTGGTAAGGAAAGTCACTATTGCGCTACCCTTGCCATACATAGTGCAAATAGCTCTCGCGTCTATTCCCAGCAAGTACAGTGTATCGGACTGAAGAGGAGCTTCTGTTCTTGTCAGTTTCCTAAGCAGAGTTGAACTAGATATGGCCCGTGTGTGTAGGAAGCACAGTTCTTATGTTCTGAACAAGCTCACTGTTCTGGCCCTATTGGAAACACAGTAGAGTAGAACAGTGCTCCTTTCTCAAAAGCAGAGTGTGTTTTTGTACGGCGAGCTAGCGTTTGTTTCCTAGTCCTAAATGGAGTTGAATCACATGCAGTTTCTGGTCCTACGAAAAAGAGCTGTTTTCTGGTAAGGAAAGTCACTATTGTGCTCCATTTGCCCTACACAAGTCAAATAGCACTCGCATCTTTTCCCAGCAAGTACAGTGTATTGGACTGAATAGGAGCTACTGTTCTTGTCAGTTTCCTAAGCAGAGTTCAACTAGATATGGACCGTGTGTAGGAAGCACAGTTCTTATGTTCTGAGCAAGCTCACTGTTCTGGCCCTATAGGAAACACAGTAGAGTAGAAGAGTGCTCTTTTCTCAAAAGCAGAGTGTGTTTCTTGTAAGGCGAGCTAGTGTTTGTTTCCTAGTCCTAAATGGAGTTGAGTCACATGCAGTTTTTTGTCCTACGAGCAAGAGTTGTTTTCTGGTAAGACAAGTCACTATTGTGCTCCAATTGCCATACACAGTGCAAATAGCACTCGCGTCTTTTCCCTGCAAGTACAGTGTATGGGAAGGAAGAGGAGCTATTGTTCTTGTCAGTTACCTAAGCAGAGTTCAACTAGATATGGTCCGTGTGTAGGAAGCACAGTTCTTTTGTTCTGAGCAAGCTCACTCTTCTGGCTCTATAGGAAACACAGTAGAGTAGAAGAGTGCTCTTTTCTCTAAAGCAGAGTGTGTTTCTTGTAAGGTGAGCTAGCTTTTGTTTCCCAGTCCTAAATGGAGTTGAATCACATGCAGTTTCTGGTCCTACAAGCAAGAGTTGTTTTCTGGTAAGAAGAGTCACTATTGCGCTGCCATTGCCATACACAGGACAAATAGCACTGGCGTCTGTTCCCAGCAAGTACAGTGTATTGGACTGAAGAGGATCTACTGTTCTTGTCAGGTTCCTAAGCAGAATTGAACTAGATATGGCCGTGTGTGTAGGAAGCACAGTTCTTTTGTTCTGAGCAAGCTCACTGTTCGGACCCCATAGGAAACACAGTAGAGTAGAAGAGTGCTCTTTTCTCAAAAGCAGAGTGTGTTTCTTGTAAGTCGAGCTAGCGTTTGTTTCCCAGTCCTCAATGGAGTTGAGTCACATGCAGTTTTTTGTCCGACGAGCAAGAGTTTTTTTCTCGTAAGACGAGTCACTATTGTGCTCCAATGTCATACACAGTGCAAATAGCACTCGCGCCTGTTCCCCGCAAGTACAGTGTATTGGACTGAAGAGGAGCTACTGTTCTTGTTTGTTTTTTAAGCAGAGTTGAACTCGATATGGCCCGTGTGTGTAGAAAGCACAGTTCTTTTGTTCTGAGCAAGCTCACTGTTCGGACCCCATAGGAAACACAGTAGAGTAGAAGAGTGCTCTTTTCTCAAAAGCAGAGTGTGTTTCTTGTAAGGCGAGGTAGCATTTGTTTCCCAGTCCTAAATGGAGTTGAATCACATGCAGTTTCTGGTCCTACGAGCAAGAGTTGTTTTCTGGTAAGGTAATTCACTATTGTGCTTCCATTGCCATAAACAGTGCAAATAGCACTCGCGTCTTTTCCCAGCAAGTACAGTATATCGGACTGAAGAGGAGCTACTGTTCTTGTCAGTTTCCTAAGAAGAGTTGAACTAGTTATGGCCCGTGTGTAGGAAGCACAGTTCTTTTGTTCTGAGCAAGCTCACTGTTCTGGCCCTATAGGAAACACAATAGAGTAGAAGAGTGCTCTTTTCCCTAAAGCAGAGTGTGTTTCTTGTAAGTCGAACTAGCGTTTGTTTCCCAGTCCTAAATGGAGTTGAATCACATGCAGTTTCTAGTCCTATGAGCAAGGGTTGTTTTATGGTAAGAAGAGTCACTGTTGCGCTGCCATTGCCATACACAGGACAAATATCACTGGCGTCTGTTCCCAGCAAGTACAGTGTATTGTACAGAAGAGCATCTACTGTTCTAGTAGGTTCCTAATCGGAATTGAACTAGATATGGCCGTTTGTGTAGGAAGCACAGTTCTAATGTTCTGAGCAAGTTCACTCTTCTGGCTCTATAGGAAACACAGTAGAGTAGAAGAGTGCTCTTTTCTCAAAAGCAGAGTGTGTTTCTTGGAAGTCGAGCTAGCGTTTGTTTCCTAGTCCTAAATGGAGTTGAGTCACATGCAGTTTTTTGTCCTATGAGCAAGAGTTGTTTTCTGGTAAGACAAGTCACTATTGTGCTCCAATTGCCATACACAGTGCAAATAGCACTCGCGTCTGTTCCCTGCAAGTACAGTGTATTGGAAGGAAGAGGAGCTATTGTTCTTGTCAGTTTCCTAAGCAGAGTTGAACTAGATATGGCCGTATGTGTAGGAAGCACAGTTCTTTTGTTCTGAGCAAGCTCACTGTTCGGATCCCATAGGAAACACAGTAGGGTAGAAGAGTGCTCTTTTCTCAAAAGCAGAGTGTGTTTCATGTAAGGCGAGCTAGCATTTGTTTCCCAGTCCTAAATGGAGTTGAATCTCATGCAGTTTCTGGTCTTACAAGCAAGAGTTGTTTTCTGGTAAGGAAAGTCACTATTGCGCTCCCATTGCCATACACAGTGCAAATAGCACTCGCGTCTGTTCCCAGCAAGTACAGTGTATCGGACTGAAGAGGAGCTACTGTTCTTGTCAGTTTCCTAAGCAGAGTTGAAGTAGATATGGCCCGTGTGTAGGAAGTACAGTTCTTTTGTTCTGAGAAAGCTCACTGTTCTGGCCCTATAGGAAACACAATAGAGTAGAAGAGTGCTCTTTTCCCTAAAGCAGAATGTGTTTCTTGTAAGGCAAGCTAGCGTTTTTTTCCCAGTACTAAATGGAGTTGAATCACATGCAGTTTCTAGTCCTACGAGCAAGAGTTGTTTTATGGTAAGAAGAGTCACTATTGCACTGCAATTGCCATACACAGGACAAATAGCACTGGCATCTGTTCCCTTCAAGTACAGTGTATTGTACAGAAGAGGATCTACTGTTCTTGTCAGGTTCCTAAGCAGAATTGAACTAGATGTGGCCGTGTGTGTAGGAAGCACAGTTCTAATGTTCTGAGCAAGTTCAATCTTCTGGCTCTATAGGAAACACAGTAGAGTAGAAGAGTGCTCTTTTCTCAAAAGCAGAGTGTGTTTCTTGCATGGAGAGCTAGCGTTTGTTTCCTAGTCCTAAATGGAGTTGAGTCACATGCAGTTTTTTGTCCTACGAGCAAGAGCTGTTTTCTGGTAAGACAAGTCACTATTGTGCTCCATTTGCCATACACAGTGCAAATAGCACTCGCGTCTGATCCCTGCAATTACAGTGTATTGGAAGGAAAAGGAGCTATTGTTCTTGTCAGTTTCCTAAGCAGAGTTGAACTAGATATGGCCCATGTGTGTTGGAAGCACAGTTCTTTTGTTCTAAGCAAGCTCACTGTTCGGACACCTTAGGAAACACAGTAGAGTAGAAGAGTGCTCTTTTCTCAAAAGCAGAGTGTGTTTCATGTAAGGCGAGCTAGCATTTTTTTCCCAGTCCTAAATGGAGTTGAATCACATGCAGATTCTGGTCTTACGAGCAAGAGTTGTTTTCTGGTAAGGAAAGTCACTATTGTGCTCCCATTGCCATACACAGTGCAAATAGCACTCGCGTCTGTTCCCAGCAAGTACAGTGTATCGGAGTGAAGAGGTGCTACTGTTCTTGTCAGTTTCCTAAGCAGAGTTGAACGAGATATGGCCCTGTGTGTAGGAAGCACAGTCCTTTTGTTCTGTGCAAGCTCACTGTTCTGGCCCTATAGGAAACACAGTAGAGTAGAAGAGTGCTCTTTTCTCTAAAGCAGAGTGTGTTTCATGTAAGGTGAGCTAGCATTTGTTTCCCAGTCCTAAATGGAGTTGAATCACATGCAGTTTCTGGTCTTACGAGCAAGAGTTGTTTTCTGGTAAGGAAAGTCACTATTGCACTCCCATTGACATACACAGTGCAAATAGCACTCGCGTCTGTTCCCAGCAAGTACAGTGTATCGGACTGAAGAGGAGCTACTGTTCTTGTCAGTTTCCTAAGCAGAGTTGAACTAGATATGGCCCGTGTGTAGGAAGCACAGTTCTTTTGTTCTGAGCAAGCTCACTGTTCTGGCTCTATAGGAAACACAGTAGAGTAGAAGAGTGCTCTTTTCACTAAAGCAGAGTGTGTTCCTTGTAAGGTGAGCTAGCTTTTGTTTCCCAGTCCTAAATGGAGTTGAATTACATGCAGTTTCTGGTCCTACAAGCAAGAGTTGTTTTCTGGTAAGAAGAGTCACTATTGCGCTGCCATTGCCATACACAGGACAAATAGCACTGGCGTCTGTTCCCAGCAAGTACAGTGTATTGAACTGAAGAGGATCTACTGTTCTTGTCAGGTTCCTAAGCAGACTTGAACTAGACATGGCCGTGTGTGTAGGAAGCACAGTTTTTTTGTTCTGAGCAAGCTCATTGTTCGGAACACATAGGAAACACAGTAGAGTAGAAGAGTGCTCTTTTCTCAAAAGCAGAGTGTGTTTCTTGGAAGTCGAGCTAGCTTTGTTTCCCAGTCCAAATGGAGTTGAGTCACATGCAGTTTTTTGTCCAACGAGCAAGAGTTATTTTCTGGTAAGACAAGTCACTATTGTGCTCCAATGCCATAAACAGTGCAAATAGCTCTCGCGTCTGTTCTCCACAAATACAGTGTATTGGACTGAAGAGGAGCTACTGTTCTTGTTTGTTTCCTAAGCAGAGTTGAATTAGATATGGCCCGTGTGTGTAGAAAGCACAGTTCTTTTGTTCTGAGCAAGCTCACTGTTCGGACCCCATAGGAAACACAGTAGAGTAGAAGAGTGCTCTTTTCTCAAAAGCAGAGTTTGTTTCTTGTAAGGCGAGCTAGCATTTCTTTTCCAGTCCTAAATTTACTGGAATCACATGCAGTTTCTGTTCCTACGAGCAAGAGTTGTTTTCTGGTAAGGAAAGTCACTATTGCGCTCCCATTGACATACACAGTGCAAATAGCACTCTCGTCTTTTCCCAGCAAGTACAGTGTATCAGACTGAAGAGGAGCTACTGTTCTTTTCAGTTTCCTAAGCAGAGTTGATCTAGTTATGGCCCGTGTGTAGGAAGCACAGTTCTTTTGTTCTGAGCAAGCTCACTGTTCTGGCCCTATAGGAAGCACAGTAGAGTAGAAGAGTGCTCTTTTCTCAAAAGCAGATTGTGTTTCCTGTAAGGCGAGCTAGCATTTGTTTCCCAGTCCTAAATGGAGTGGAATCACATGCAGTTTCTGGTCCTACGAGCAAGAGTTGTTTTCTGGTATGGAAAGTCACTATTGCGCTCCCATTGCCATACACAGTGCAAATAGCACATGGGTCTGTTCCCAGCAATTACAGTGTATTGGACTGAAGAGGAGCTACTGTTCTTGTCAGGTTCCTAAGCAGAGTTGAACTAGATATGGCCCGTGTGTGTAGGAAGCACAGTTCTTATGTTCTGAGCAAGCTCACTGCTCTGGCCCCATAGGAAACACAGTAGAGTAGAAGAGTGCTCTTTTCTCTAAAGCAGAGTGTGTTTCTTGTAAGGCGTGCTAGCGTTTGTTTCCCAGTCCTAAATGGAGTTGAGTCACATGCAGTTTTTTGTCCTACGAGCAAGAGTTTTTTTCTGGTAAAACGAGTCACTATTGTGCTCCTATTGCCTTACACAGTGCAAATAGCACTCGCGTCTGTTCCCAGCAAGTAGAGTGTATCGGACTGAAGAGGATCTACTGTTCTTGTCAGTTTCCTAAGCAGACTTGAACTAGATATGGCCTTGTGTGTAGGAAGCACAGTTTTTTTGTTCTGAGCAAGCTAACTTTTTGTAACACATAGGAAACACAGTAGAGTAGAAGAGTGCTCTTTTCTCAAAAGCAGAGTGTGTTTCTTGTAAGGCGAGCTAGCGTTTGTTTCCCAGTCCTAAATGGAGTTGAGTCACATGCAGTTTTTTGTCCTAGGAGCAAGAGTTGTTTTCTCGTAAGACAAGTCACTATTGTGCTCCAATTGCCATACACAGTACAAATAGCACTCGCGTCTGTTCCCTGCAAGTACAGTGTATTGGAAGGAAGAGGAGCTATTGTTCTTGTCAGTTTCCTAAGCAGAGTTGAACTAGATATGGCCCATGTGTGTAGGAAGCACAGTTCTTTTGTTCTGAGCAAGCTCACTGTTAGGACCCCTTAGGAAACACAGTAGAGTAGAAGAGTGCTCTTTTCTCAAAAGCACAGTGTGTTTCATGTAAGGCGAGCTAGAACTTGTTCCCCAGTCCTAAATGGAGTTGAATCACATGCAGTTTCTGGTCCTATGAGCAAGAGTTGTTTTTTGGTAAGGAAAGTAACTATTGCGCTCCCATTGCCATACACAGTGCAAATAGCACTCGCGTCTGTTCCCAGCAAGTACAGTGTATCGGAATGAAGAGGAGCTACAGTTCTTTTCAGTTTCCTAAGCAGAGTTGAACTAGTTATGGCCCGTATGTAGGAAGCACAGTTCTTTTGTTTTGAGCAAGCTCACTCTTCTGGCCCTATAGGAAACACAGTAGAGTAGAAGAGTGCTTTTTTCTCTAAAGCAGAGTGTGTTTCTTGTAAAGCCAGCTAGCGTTTGTTTCCCAGTCTTAAATGGAGTTGAATCACATGCAGTTTCTAGTCCTAAGAGCAAGAGTTGTTTTATGGTAAGAAGAGTCACTATTGCGCTGCCATTGCCATACACAGGACAAAGAGCAGTGGCGTCTGTTCCCAGCAAGTACAGTGTATTGGACTGAAGAGGATCTACTGTTCTTGTCAGTTTCCTAAGCAGACTTGAACTAGATATGGCCGTGTGTGTAGGAAGCACAGTTCTTTTGTTCTGAGCAAGATCACTGTTCGGACACCATAGGAAACACAGTAGAGTAGAAGAGTGCTCTTTTCTCAAAAGCAGAGTGTGTTCTTGTAAGGCGAGCTAGCGTTTGTTTCCCAGTCCTAAATGGAGTTGAATCACATGCAGTTTCTTGTCCTAAGAGCAAGAGTTGTTTTCTGGTAAGGAAAGTCACTATTGCGCTCCCATTGACATACATAGTGCAAATAGCTCTCGCTTCTCTTCCCAGCAAGTACAGTGTATCGGACTGAAGAGGAGCTACTGTCTTGTCAGTTTCCTAAGCAGAGTTCAACTAGATATGGCCCGTGTGTGTAGGAAGCACCGTTCTTATGTTCTGAGCAAGCTCACTGTTCTGGCCCTATAGGAAACACAGTAGAGTCGAAGAGTGCTCTTTTCTCAAAAGCAGAGTGTGTTTTTGTAAGGCGAGCTAGCGTTTGTTTCCCAGTCCTAAATGGAGTTGAATCACAAGCAGTTTCTGGTCCTAGGAACAAAAGTTTTTTTCTGGTAAGGAAAGTCACTATTGCGCTCCCATTGCCCTACACAAGGCAAATAGCACTTGCGTCTTTTCCCAGCAAGTACAGTGTATTGTACAGAAGAGGAGCTACAGTTCTTGTGAGTTTACTAAGCAGAGTTGAACTAGATATGACCCGTGTGTGTAGGAAGTACAGTTCTTTTTTTCTGAGCAAGCTCACTGTTCTGTCCCTATAGGAAACACAGTAGAGTAGAAGAGTGCTCTTTTCTCAAAAGCAGAGTGTGTTTCTTGTAAAGCGAGCTAGAGTTTTTTCCCAGTCCTAAATGGAGTGGAATCACATGCAGTTTCTGGTCCTACGAGCAAGAGTTGTTTTCTGGTAAGAAGAGTCACTATTGCGCTGCCATTGCCATACACAGGACAAATAGCACTGGCGTCTGTTCCCAGCAAGTACAGTGTATTGGACTGAAGAGGATCTACTGTTCTTGTCAGGTTCCTAAGCAGTAGTGAACTAGATATGGCCGTGTGTGTAGGAAGCACAGTTCTTTTGTTCTGAGCAAGCTCACTGTTCGGACCCCATAGGAAACACAGTAGAGTAGAAGAGTGCTCTTTTCTCAAAAGCAGAGTGTGTTTCTTGTAAGTCGAGCTAGCGTTTGTTTCCCAGTCCTAAATGGAGTTGAGTCACATGCAGTTTTTTGTCCTACGAGCAAGAGTTGTTTTCTGGTAAGATGAGTCACTATTGTGCTCCAATGCCATACACAGTGCAAATAGCACTCGCGTCTGTTCCCCGCAAGTACAGTGTATCGGACTGAAGAGGAGCTACTGTTCTTGTTTGTTTCCTAAGCAGAGTTGAACTGGATATGGCCCGTGTGTGTAGAAAGCACAGTTCTTTTGTTCTGAGCAAGCTCACTGTTCGGACCCCATAGGAAACACAGTAGAGTAGAAGAGTGCTTTTTTCTCAAAAGCAGAGTGTGTTTCTTGTAAGGCGAGCTAGCGTTTGTTTCCCAGTCCTAAATGGAGTTGAATCACATGCAGTTTCTGGTCCAACCAACAAGGGTTGTTTTCTGGAAAGGAAAGTCACTATTTTTCTCCCTTTGCCATAATCAGTGCAAATAGCACTCACGTCTATTCCCAGCAAGTACAGTGTATTGGACTGAATAGGAGCTACAGTTCTTGTCAGTTTCCTAAGCAGAGTTGAACTAGATATGGTCCATGTGTGTAGGAAGCACAGTTCTTTTGTTCTGAGCAAGCTCACTGTTTGGACCCCATAGGAAACACAGTAGAGTAGAAGAGTGCTCTGTTGCTGTAGAATTTCTCTCCAGCTCCCACCACCAAGTCCCGCCAGTCTCAGAGCCCACTTATAAAATAAACACACAGACTCTTACATTATTTAAACTGCTTGGCCATTAGCTCAGGCCTGTTATTGTCTAGCTCTTACTCTTATATTTAGCCCATTTCTATTAATCTTTACTTTGCCACATGGCTCATGGCTTACTGGTACCTTACATCTTCCTTGTCCTGATGGCGTCTGGCAGTGTCTCTCTCTCAGCCTTCCACTTCCCCGCATTATTCTCCTCCTTGCCCCGCCTACACTTCCTGCCTAGCCAACGGCCAATCAGTGTTTTATTGATTAATTAGCAACACATTTGCCATACATCCCACAGCACTTCCCCCCTTTTTTTTTTTTCAAAAAGGATGGTTTTAAGCTTAACAAAGTAAAATTACATATAATTTGGGAATTTGGGCGTACCTTCTCTTACTACTTCCTGCTGGAAGGGGGCGCTGTGTCTTGTGGGGAAACAAAAAAAAATTTAGAATTATGGAATAGTCCATGAGGCTGTATCGTCTGAGCCAGATGCCTTTAAACCATTCTGGATGTTGGATCATCTGGGCCATGGTGTCATAGGAGACCTTCAGGGGGTCTTGGCTGGTCAAACCTGATGTATCTTAATCTTGAACAAATCCATAGCCTCTGGCTTTCTGTGGAAACAAAAGAGACTCTTTTCCAAAGCAACATATCCTTACATCCAAATTTTGAAGTCAAGGTATCTTTAAAATATACATTTTGGCATAACTCTACAGCTTTTACAATCAAATGTTTTTCTGCAGTTAAAAGTCCCAACGACAACACAATCCAGATTCTCTGTGTAATATCCATTTTTACGTGGCTTATTTTTTATACTACCTTTACTGTCTCTTTAATGACTTTATTTTTTAAAACTATGTATTTGTTTCTATAACTCTATATATCACCTTTTTTGTCTCTTTCAAGCCTACATATCTTTTACACACATTGTAAACTATTACATCTGAATCTGTCTTATTGTGAATCTATTGCTTTGAACTGCAGCAGCTGTGGCTGCTGGCTCCGCCCACCTCAGATTCCCAACATGGCTATGTTTTCCGCCAGCTCTGGGAGCCATCAACTCTCAGAAATAGTTGGTCTCTTCTTCTATCAAAGCAGCGTGTAGCCCAGAAATCTCTTTTTTTTTGTTTTGTTTTGTTTTGTACTAGCAAAGGCTAAATCCACCACACAGCTTAATGTGCCACTTGCAGAGGCCTCATTCCCGCCATACTGCAGGTCAAGCATGCACGCCAGGAACCCGCCAAAGTAGCTCAAACACGCAGGCTGCCACTAGCTTGAAAGAGACAACTAGGAGCTGTTTTTAGCTCCGTTTTAGAATCTTTTTTCTCACTTTTTAGGTGGAAACTCTTGCCAACACATTGGACTCCATTTGTTGCTGGAGATTTTCTCTCCAGCTCCCACCACCAAGTCCCGCCAGTCTCAGAGCCCACTTATAAAATAAACACAAAGACTCTTACATTATTTAAACTGCTTGGCCATTAGCTAAGGCCTGTTATTGTCTAGCTCTTACTCTTATATTTAGCAGATTTCTATTAATTTTTACTTTGCCACATGGCTCATGGCTTACTGGTACCTTACATCTTCCTTGTCCTGATGGCGGCTGGCAGTGTCTCTCTCTCAGCCTTCCACTTCCCTGCTTTATTCTCCTCCTTGCCCCGCCTACACTTCCTGCCTAGTCAAAGGCCAATCAGTGTTTTATTGATTAATTAGCAACACATTTGCCATACATCCCACAGCAGTGCTCTTTTCTCAAAAGCAGAGTGTATTTCTTGTAAGGCGAGCTAGCGTTTGTTTCCTAGTCCTAAATGGAGTTGAATCACATGCAGTTTCTGGTCCTACGAGCAAGAGTTGTTTTCTGGTAAGGAAAGTCACTATTGTGCTCCCATTGTCATACACAGGGCAAATAGTACTGGCGTCTGTTCCCAGCATGTACAGTGTATTGGACTGAAGAGGATCTACTGTTCTTGTCAGTTTCCTAAACAGAATTGAATAGATATGGCCCATGTGTGCAGAAAGCACAGTTCTTTTGTTCTGAGGAAGCTCACTGTTCTGGCCCTATAGGAAACACAGTATATTAGAAGAATGCTCTTTTCTCAAAAGCAGAGTGTTTTTCTTGTAAGGCGAGCTAGCGTTTCTTTCCCAGTCCTAAATGGAGTTGAAACACATGCAGTTTTTGGTCCTATGAGCAAGAGTTTTTTTCTGGTAAGAAGAGTAACTATTGCACTCCCATTGCCATACACAGTGCAAATAGCACTTGCATCTGTTCCCAGCAAGTACAATGTATTGGACTGAAGAGGATCTACTGTTCATGTCAGTTTCCTAAGCAGAGTTAAACTAGATATGGCCCGTGTGTGTAGGAAGCACAGTTCTTTTGTTCTGAGCAAGCTCACTTTTTGGACCCCATAGGAAACACAGTAGAGTAGAAGAGTGCTCTTTTCTCAAAAACAGTGTGTGTTTCATGTAAGGCGAGCTAGCATTTGTTTCCCAGTCCTAAATGGAGTTGAATCACATGCAGTTTCTGGTCCTATGAGCAAGAGTTGTTTTCTGGTAAGGAAAGTCACTATTGCGCTCTCATTGACATACAAAGTGCAAATAGCCCTCGCGTGTGTTCCCAGCTATTACAGTGTATCGGACTGAAGAGGAGATACTGTTCTTGTTAGTTTCCTAAGCAGAGTTGAACTAGATATGGCCCGTGTGTGTAGGAAGCACAGTTCTTTTGTTCTCAGCAAGCTCACTGTTCTGGCCCTATAGGAAACACTTTAGAGTAGAAGAGTGCTCTTTTCTCAAAAGCAGAGTGTGTTTCTTGTAAGGCGAGCTAGCGTTTGTTTCCCAGTCCTAAATGGAGTTGAATCACATGCAGTTTCTGGTCCTACGAGCAAGAGTTGTTTTATGGTAAGAAGAGTCACTATTGCCCTGCCATTGCCATACACAGCACAAATAGCACTGTTGTCTGTTCCCAGCAGTACAGTGTATTGGACTGAAGAGGATCTACTGTTCTTGTCAGGTTCCTAAGCAGAATTGAACTAGATATGGCCGTGTGTGTAGGAAGCACGGTTCTTTTGTTCTGAGCAAGCTCACTGTTCTGGCCCTATAGGAAACACAGTAGAGTAGAAGAGTGCTCTTTTCTCTAAAGCAGAGTGTTTTTCTTCTAAGGTGAGCTCGCGTTTGTTTCCCAGTCCTAAATGGAGTTGAATCACATGCAGTTTCTGGTCCTATGAGCAAGAGTTGTTTTCTGGTAAGAAGAGTCACTATTGTGCTCCCATTGTCATACACAGGTCAAATAGCACACGCGTCTGTTCCCAGCATGTACAGTGTATTGGACTGAAGAGGATCTACTGTTCTTGTCAGGTTCCTAAGCAGAGTTGAACTAGATTTGGCCGTGTGTGTAGGAAGCACAGTTCTTTTGTTCTTAGCAAGCTCACTGTTCTGGCCCTATAGGAAACACAGTAGAGTAGAAGAGTGCTCTTTTCTCAAAAGCAGATTGTGTTTCTTTTAAGGGGAGCTAGCGTTTGTTTCCCAGTCCTATATGGAGTTGAATCACATGCAGTTTCTGGTCCTATGAGCAAGAGTTGTTTTTTGGTAAGGAAAGTCACTATTGCGCTCCCATTGCCATACACAGTGCAAATAGCACATGCGTCTGTTCCCAGCAAGTACAGTGTGTCAGACTGAAGAGGAGCTACTGTTCTTGTCAGTTTCCTAAGCAGAGTTGAACTAGATATGGCCCGTGTGTGTAGGAAGCACAGTTCTTATGTTCTGAGCAAGCTCACTGTTCTGGCCCTATAGGAAACACAGTAGAGTAGAAGAGTGCACTTTTCTTAAAAGCAGAGTGTGTTTCTTGTAAGGCGAGCTTGTGTTTGTTTCCCAGTCCTAAATGGAGTTGAGTCACATGCAGTTTTTGGTCCTACGAGCAAGAGTTGTTTTCTGGTAAGAAGAGTCACTGTTGTGCTCCAAATGTCATATACAGTGCAAATAGCACTCGCGTCTGTTCCCAGCAAGTACAGTGTATCGGACTGAAGAGGATCTACTGTTCTTGTCAGTTTCCTAAGCAGACTTGAACTAGATGTAGCCGTGTTTGTGGGAAGCACAGTTTTTTTATTCTGAGCAAGCTCACTGTTCGTAACACATAGGAAACAGTAGAGTAGAAGAGTGCTCTTTTCTCAAAAGCAGAGTGTGTTTCTTGGAAGGAGAGCTAGTGTTTGTTTCCCAGTCCTAAATGGAGTTGAGTCACATGCAGTTTTTTATCCTACGAGCAAGAGTTGTTTTCTGGTAAGACGAGTCACTATTGTGCTCCAATTGCCATACACAGTGCAAATAGCACTCGCTTCTGTTCTGAGCAAGTACAGTGTATTGGACTGAAGAGGAGCTACTGTTCTTGTCAGTTTCCTAAGCAGAGTTGACCTAGATATGGCCCGAGTGTAGGAAGCACAGTTCTTTTCTCCTGAGCAAGCTCACTGTTCTGGCCCTATAGGAAACACAGTAGAGTAGAAGAGTGCTCTTTTCTCTAAAGCAGATAGTGTTTCTTGTAAGGCGAGATAGCGTTTGTTTCCCAGTCCTAAATGGAGTGTAATCACATGCAGTCTCTGGTCCTACGAGCAAGAGTTGTTTTCTGGTAAGATGAGTCACTATTGTGCTCCCATTGTCATACACAGAGCAAATAGCACACGCGTCTGTTCCCAGCATGTACAGTGTATTGGACTGAAGAGGATCTACTGTTCTTGTCAGGTTCCTAAGCAGAGTTGAACTAGATATGGCCGTGTGTGTAGGAAGCACAGTTCTTTTGTTCTGAGCAAGCTCACTGTTCTGGCCCTATAGGAAACACAGTAGAGTAGAAGAGTGCTCTTTTCTCAAAAGCAGATTGTGTTTCTTGTAAGGGGAGCTAGCGTTTGTTTCCCAGTCCTACATGGAGTTGAATCACTTGCAGTTTCTGGTCCTACGAGCAAGAGTTGTTTTTTGGTAAGGAAAGTCACTATTGTGCTCCAATTGCCATACACAGTGCAAATAGCACATGCGTCTGTTCCCAGCAAATACAGTGTATCAGACTGAAGAGGAGCTACTGTTCTTGTCAGTTTCCTAAGCAGAGTTGAACTAGATATGGCCCGTGTGTGTAGGAAGCACAGTTCTTATGTTGTGAGCAAGCTCACTGTTCTGGCCCTATAGGAAACAATGTAGAGTAGAAGAGTGCACTTTTCTTAAAAGCAGAGAGTGTTTCTTGTAAGGCGAGCTCACGTTTGTTTCCCAGTCCTAAATGGAGTTGAGTCACACGCAGTTTCTGGTCCTACGAGCAAGAGTTGTTTTCTGGTAAGAGGAGTCACTGTTGCGCTCCAAATGTCATATACAGTGCAAATAGCACATGTGTCTGTTCCCAGCAAGTACAGTGTATCGGACTGAATAGGAGCTACTGTTCTTGTCAGTTTCCTAAGCAGACTTGAACTAGATATGGCCCGTGTATGTAGGAAGCACAGTTCTTTTTTTCTGAGCAAGCTCACTGTTTGGACATCATAGGAAACACAGTAGAGTACAAGAGTGCTCTTTTCTCAAAAGCAGAGTGTGTTTCATGTAAGGCGAGCTAGCATTTGTTTCCCAGTCCTGAATGGAGTTGAATCACATGCAGTTTTTTGTCCTACGAGCAAGAGTTGTTTTCTGGTAAGGAAAGTCACTATTGCGCTCCCATTGCCATATACAGTGCAAATAGCCCTCCCGTCTGTTCCCAGCAAGTACAGTGTATCGGACTGAAGAGGATGTACTGTTCTTGTCAGTTTCCTAAGCAGACTTGAACTAGATATGGCCCGTGTATGTAGGAAGCACAGTTCTTTTTTTCTGAGCAAGCTCACTCTCGAACCTCATAGGAAACACAGTAGAGTAGAAGAGTGCTCTTTTCTCAAAAGCAGAGTGTGTTTCTTGGAAGGCGAGCTAGTGTTTGTTTCCCAGTACTAAATGGAGTTGAGTCACATGCAGTTTTTTGTCCTACAATCAAGAGTTGTTTTCTGGTAAGACGAGTCACTATTGTGTTCCAATTGCCATACACAGTGCAAATAGCACTCGCGTCTGTTCCCATCAAGTACAGTGTATTGGAATGAATAGGAGCTACTGTTCTTGTCAGTTTCCTAAAAAGAGTTGAACGAGATATGGCCCGTGTGTGTAGGAAGCACAGTTCTTTTGTTCTGAGTAAGCTCACTGTTCGGAACCCATAGGAAACACAGTAGAGTAGAAGAGTGCTCTTTTCTCAAAAGCAGAGTGTGTTATTTGGAAGGCGAGCTAGCGTTTGTTTCCCAGTCCTAAATGGAGTTGAGTCACATGCAGTTTTTTGTCCTATGAGCAAGAGTTGTTTTCTGGTAAGACGAGTCACTATTGTGCTCCAATAGCCATACACAGTGTAAATAGCAGTCCCGTCTGGTCCCAGGAAGTACAGTGTATCAGACTGAAGAGGAGCTACTGTTCTTGTCAGTTTCCTAAGCAGAGTTGAACTAGATATGGCCCGAGTGTAGGAAGCACAGTTCTTTTGTTCTGAGCAAGCTCACTGTTCTGGCCCTATAGGAAACACAGTAGAGTAGAAGAGTGCTCTTTTCTCTAAAGCAGAGTATGTTTCTTGTAAGGCGAGCTAGCGTTTGTTTCCCAGTCCTAAATGGAGTTGAATCACATGCAGTTTCTGGTCCTACGAGCAAGAGTTGTTTTATGGTAAGAAGAGTCACTATTGCCCTGCCATTGCCATACACAGCACAAATAGCCCTGTTGTCTGTTCCCAGCAGTACAGTGTATTGGACTGAAGAGGATCTACTGTTCTTGTCAGGTTCCTAAGCAGAATTGAACTAGATATGGCCGTGTGTGTAGGAAGCACGGTTCTTTTGTTCTGAGCAAGCTCACTGTTCTGGCCCTATAGGAAACACAGTAGAGTAGAAGAGTGCTCTTTTCTCTAAAGCAGAGTGTGTTTCTAGTAGGGCGAGCTCGCGTTTGTTTCCCAGTCCTAAATGGAGTTGTCACAGGCAGTTTTTGGTCCTACGAGCAAGAGTTGTTTTCTGGTAAGAAGAGTCACTATTGCGCTCCAAATGCAATACACAGTGCAAATAGCACACGCATCTGTTCCCAGCAAGTACAGTGTATTGGACTGAATAGGAGCTACTGTTCTTCTCAGTTTCCTAAGCAGAGTTGAACTAGATATGGTCGGTGTGTGTAGGAAGCACATTTCTTTTGTTCTGAGCAAGCTCATTTTTCGGACCCCGTAGGAAACACAGTAGAGTAGAATTGTGCTCTTTTCTCAAAAGCAGAGTGTGTTTCTTGTAAGGCGATCTAGCGTTTGTTTCCCAGTCCTAAATGGAGTTGAATCCCATGCAGTTTCTGTTCCTATGAGCAAGAGTTGTTTTCTGGTAAGGAAAGTCACTATTGCGCTCCCATTGCCATACACAGTGCAAATAGCCCTCCCGTCTTTTCCCAGCAAGTACAGTGTATCGGACTGAAGAGGATCTACTGTTCTTCTCAGGTTCCTAAGCAGACTTGAACTACATGTGGCAATGTTTGTAGGAAGCGCAGTTTTTTTGTTCTGAGCAAGCTCACTGTTCGGAACACATAGTAAACAGTAAAGTAGAAGAGTGCTCTTTTCTCAAAAGCAGAGTGTGTTTCTTGGAAGGCAAGCTAGTGTTTGTTTCCGAGTCCTAAATGGAGTTGAGTCACATGCAGTTTTTTGTCCTACGAGCAAGAGTTGTTTTCTGGTAAGACGAGTCACTATTGTGTTCCAATTGCCATACACAGTGCAAATAGCACTCGCGTCTGTTCCCAGCAAGTACAGTGTATTGGACTGAATAGGAGATACTGTTCTTGTCAGTTTCCTAAGAAGAATTGAACGAGATATGGCCCGTGTGTGTAGGAAGCACAGTTCTTTTGTTCTGAGCAAGCTCACTGTTTGGACCCCATAGGAAACACAGTGGAGTAGAAGAGTGCTCTTTATTCTAAAGCAGAGTGTTTTTCTTGTAAGGTATGCTTGCGTTTGTTTCCCAGTCCTAAATGGAGTTGAGTCACATGCAGTTTTTGGTCCTACGAGCAAGAGTTGTTTTCTGGTAAGAAGAGTCACTATTGCGCTCCAAATGCCATACACAGTGCAAATAGTACTCGCGTCTGTTCCCTTCAAGTACAGTGTATTGGACTGATTAGGAGCTACTGTTCTTGTCAGTTTCCTCAGCAGAGTTTAACTAGATATGGCCGTGTGTGTAGGAAGCACAGTTCTTTTGTTCTGAGCAAGCTCACTGTCCTGGCCCTATAGGAAACACAGTAGAGTAGAAGAGTGCTCTTTTCTCAAAAGCAGATTGTGTTCCTTGTAAGGCGAGCTAGTGTTTGTTTCCCAGTCCTAAATGGAGTTGAATCACATGCAGTTTCTGGTCCTACGACCAAGAGTTGTTTTCTGGTAAGGAAAGTCACTATTGCGCTCCCATTGCCATACCTAGTGCAAATAGCACTCACGTCTGTTCCCAGCAAGTACAGTGTATCGGACTGAAGAGGAGCTACTGTTCTTGTCAGTTTCCTAAGCAGAGTTGAACGAGATATGTCCCGCGTGTATAGGAATCACAGTTCTTTTGTTCTGAGCAAGCTCACTGTTTGGACCCCATAGGAAACACAGTAGAGTAGAAGAGTGCTCTTTTCTCAAAAGCACAGTGTGTTTCTTGTAGGGCAAGCTAGCGTTTGTTTCCCAGTCCTAAATGGAGTTGAATCACATGCAGTTTCTGGTCCACGAGCAAGAGTTGTTTTCAGGTAAGAAGAGTCACTATTGCGCTGCCATTGCCATACACAGGACAAATAGCACTGGCGTCTGTTCCCAGCATGTACAGTGTATTGGAGTGAAGAGGATCTACTGTTCTTGTCAGGTTCCTAAGCAGACTTGAACTAGATATGGCCGTGTGTGTAGGAAGCACAGTTTTTTTGTTCTGAGCAAGCTCACTTTTCGGAACACATAGGAAACACAGTAGAGTAGAAGAGTGCTCTTTTCTCAAAAGCAGAGTGTGTTTATTAAAAGTCGAGCTAGCGTTTGTTTCCCATTCCTAAATGGAGATGAATCACATGCAGTTTCAGGTCCTACGATCAAGAGTTCTTTTCTGGTAAGGAAAGTCACATTGCGCTCCCATTGCCATACACAGTGCAAATAGCACTCGCGTCTGTTCCCAGCATGTACCGTGTATTGGACTGGATAGGTGCTACTGTTCTTGTCAGTTTCCTAAGCAGAGTTGAACTAGATATTATCCGTGTTTGTAGAAAGCACAGTTCTTTTGTTCTTTGCAAGCTCACTGTTTGGACCCCATAGGAAACACAGTAGAGTAGAACAGTGCTCTTTTCTCTAAAGCAGAGTGTATTTCTTGTAAGGCGTGCTAACGTTTGTTTCGCAGTCCTAAATGAAGTTGAATCCCATGCAGTTTCTGGTACTACGAGCAAGAGTTGTTTTATGGTAAGAAGAGTCACTATTGCACTGCCATTGCCATACACAGGACAAATAGCACTGTCATCTGTTCGCAGCAAGTACAGTGTATTGGGCTGAAGAGGATCTACTGTTCTTGTCAGGTTCCTAACCAGACTTGAACTAGATATGGCCGTGTGTGTAGGAAGCACAGTTCTTTTTTCTGAGCAAGCTCACTGTTCGGACCCCATAGGAAACACAGTAGATTAGAAGAGTGCTTTTTTCTCAAAAGCAGAGTGTGTTTCTTTTAAGTCGAGCTAGCGTTTGTTTCCCATTCCTAAATGGAGTGGAATCACATGCAGTTTGTGTTCCACGAGCAAGAGTTGTTTTCTGGTAAGGAAAGTCACTATTGTGCTCCCATTGCCATACACAGTGCAAATAGCCCTCCCATCTATTCCCAGCAAGTACAGTGTATTGGACTGAAGAGGCGCTACTGTTCTTCTCAGATTCCTAAGCAGAGTTGAACTAGATATGGCCCGTGTGTGTAGGAAGCACAGTTCTTTTTTTCTGAGCAAGCTCACTGTTCTGGCCCTATGGGAAACACAGTAGAGTAGAAGAGTGCTCTTTTCTCAAAAGCAGAGTGTGTTTTTGGAAGGCGAGCTTCAGTTTGTTTCCCAGTCCTAAATGGAGTTGAATCACATGCAGTTTCTGGTCCACGAGCAAGAGTTGTTTTCTGGTAAGAAGAGTCACTATTGCGCGGCCATTGCCATACACAGGACAAATAGCACTGGCGTCTGTTCCCAGCAAGTACAGTGTATTGGACTGAAGAGGATCTACTGTTCTTGTCAGGTTCCTAAGCAGACTTGAACTAGATATGGCCGTGTGTAGGAAGCACAGATCTTTTGTTCTGAGCAAGCTCACTGTTCGGACCCTATAGGAAACACAGTAGAGTTGAAGAGTGCTCTTTTATCAAAAGCAGAGTGTGTTTCTTGTAAGGCGAGCTAGCGTTTGTTTCCCAGTCCTAAATGGCATTGAATCACATGCAGTTTCTGGTCCTATAAGCAAGAGTTGTTTTCTGGTAAGGAAAGTCACTATTGCGCTCCCATTTCCATACACAGTGCAAATAGCACTCGCGTCTGTTCCCAGCAAGTACAGTGTATCGGACTGAAAAGGAGCTACTTTTCTTGTCAGTTTCCTAAGCAGAGTTGAAGTAGATATGGCCCGTGTGTAGGAAGCACAGTTCTTATGTTCTGAGCAAGATCACTGTTCTGGCCCTATAGGAAACACAGTAGAGTAGAAGAGTGCTCTTTTCTCTAAAGCAGAGTGTGTTTCTTGTAAGGCGAGCTAGCGTTTGTTTCCTAGTCCTAAATGGAGTTGAATCACATGCAGTTTCAGGTCCTACGAACAAGAGTTCTTTTCTGGTAAGGAAAGTCACATTGCGCTCCCATTGCCATACACAGTGCAAATAGCACCCGCGTCTGTTCCCAGCAAGTACAGTGTATCGGACTGAATAGGAGCTACTGTTCTTGTCAGTTTCCTAAGCAGACTTGAACTAGATATGGCCCGTGTATGTAGGAAGCACAGTTCTTTTTTTCTGAGCAAGCTCACTGTTTGAACACCATAGGAAACACAGTAGAGTACAAGAGTGCTCTTTTCTCAAAAGCAGAGTGTGTTTCATGTAAGGCGAGCTAGCATTTGTTTCCCAGTCCTGAATGGAGTTGAATCACATGCAGTTTTTTGTCCTACGAGCAAGAGTTGTTTTCTGGTAAGGAAAGTCACTATTGCGCTCCCATTGCCATATACAGTGCAAATAGCCCTCCCGTCTGTTCCCAGCAAGTACAGTGTATCGGACTGAAGAGGATGTACTGTTCTTGTCAGTTTCCTAAGCAGACTTGAACTAGATATGGCCCGTGTATGTAGGAAGCACAGTTCTTTTTTTCTGAGCAAGCTCACTCTCGGACCTCATAGGAAACACAGTAGAGTAGAAGAGTGCTCTTTTCTCAAAAGCAGAGTGTGTTTCTTGGAAGGCGAGCTAGTGTTTGTTTCCCAGTACTAAATGGAGTTGAGTCACATGCAGTTTTTTGTCCTACAATCAAGAGTTGTTTTCTGGTAAGACGAGTCACTATTGTGTTCCAATTGCCATACACAGTGCAAATAGCACTCGCGTCTGTTCCCATCAAGTACAGTGTATTGGAATGAATAGGAGCTACTGTTCTTGTCAGTTTCCTAAAAAGAGTTGAACGAGATATGGCCCGTGTGTGTAGGAAGCACAGTTCTTTTGTTCTGAGCAAGCTCACTGTTTGGACCCCATAGGAAACACAGTAGAGTAGAAGAGTGCTCTTTTCTCTAAAGCAGAGTGTTTTTCTTGTAAGGTGAGCTCGCGTTTGTTTCCCAGTCCTAAATGGAGTTGAGTCACATGCAGTTTTTGGTCCTATGAGCAAGAGTTGTTTTCTGGTAAGAAGAGTCACTATTGCGCTCCAAATGCCATACACAGTGCAAATAGTACTCGCGTCTGTTCCCTTCAAGTACAGTGTATTGGACTAATTAGGAGCTACTGTTCTTGTCAGTTTCCTCAGCAGAGTTGAAATAAATATGTCCGTGTGTGTAGGAAGCACAGTTCTTTTGTTCTCAGCAAGCTCACTGTTCTGGCCCTATAGGAAACACAGTAGAGTAGAAGAGTGCTCTTTTCTCAAAAGCAGATTGTGTTTCTTGTAAGGCGAGCTAGCGTTTGTTTCCCAGTCCTAAATGGAGTGTAATCACATGCAGTTTCTGGTCCTATGAGCAAGAGTTGTTTTCTGGTAAGGAAAGTCACTATTGCGCTCCCATTGCCATACACAGTGCAAATAGCACTCACGTCTGTTCCCAGCAAGTACAGTGTATCGGACTGAAGAGGAGCTACTGTTCTTGTCAGTTTCCTAAGCAGAGGTGAACGAGATATGTCATGCGTGTGTAGGAAGCACAGTTCTTTTGTTCTGAGCAAGCTCACTGTTTGGACCCCATAGGAAACACAGTAGAGTAGAAGAGTGCTCTTTTCTCAAAAGCAGAGTGTGTTTCTTGTAGGGCGTGCTAGCGTTTGTTTCCCAGTCCTAAATGGAGTTGAATCACATGCAGTTTCTGTTCCTGCAAGCAAGAGTTGTTTTCTGGTAAGAAGAGTCACTATTGTGCTGCCATTGCCATACACAGGACAAATAGCACTGGCGTCTTTTCCCAGCAAGTACAGTGTATTGGATGGAAGAGGATCTACTGTTCTTGTCAGGTTCCTAAGCAGAATTGAACTAGATATGGCCGTGTGTGTAGGAAGCACAGTTTTTTTGTTCTGAGTAAGCTCACTGTTAGGAACCCATAGGAAACACAGTAGAGTAGAAGAGTGCTCTTTTCTCAAAAGAAGAGTGTGTTATTTGGAAGGCGAGCTAGCGTTTGTTTCCCAGTCCTAAATGGAGTTGAGTCACATGCAGTTTTTTGTCCTATGAGCAAGAGTTGTTTTCTGGTAAGACGAGTCACTATTGTGCTCCCATTGCATACACAGTGCAAATAGCACTCGCGTCTGTTCCCAGCAAGTACAGTGTATGGGACTGAAAAGGAGCTACTGTTCTTGTCAGTTTCCTAAGCAGAGTTGAAGTAGATATGGCCCGTGTGTGTAGGAATCACAGTTCTTATGTTCTGAGCAAGTCACTGTTCTGGCCCTATAGGAAACACAGTAGAGTAGAAGAGTGCTCTTTTCTCAAAAGCGGAGTGTGTTTCTTGTAAGGCGAGCTAGCGTTTGTTTCCTAGTCCTAAATGGAGTTGAATCACATGCAGTTTAAGGTCCTACAATCAAGAAATCTTTTCTGCTAAGGAAAGTCACATTGCGCTCCCATTGCCATACACAGTGCAAATAGCACTCGCGTCTGTTCCCAGCAAGTACAGTGTATTGGACTGGATAGGTGCTACTGTTCTTGTCAGTTTCCTAAGCAGAGTTGAACTAGATATGATCCGTGTTTGTAGGAAGCACAGATCTTTTGTTCTTTGCAAGCTCACTGTTTGGACCCCATAGGAAACACAGTAGAGTAGAAGAGTGCTCTTTTCTCTAAAGCAGAGTGTATTTCTTGTAATGCGTGCTAGCGTTTGTTTCGCAGTCCTAAATGGAGTTGAATCCCATGCAGTTTCTGGTACTACGAGCAAGAGTTGTTTTATGGTAAGAAGAGTCACTATTGCACTGCCATTGCCATACACAGGACAAATAGCACTGGCATCTGTTCGCAGCAAGTACAGTGTATTGGGCTGAAGAGGATCTACTGTTCTTGTCAGGTTCCTAAGCAGACTTGAACTAGATATGGCCGTGTGTGTAGGAAGCACAGTCTTTTTTTCTGAGCAAGCTCACTGTTCGGACCCCATAGGAAACACAGTAGATTAGAAGAGTGCTTTTTTCACAAAAGCAGAGTGTGTTTCTTTTAAGGCGAGCTAGCGTTTGTTTCCCATTCCTAAATGGAGTGGAATCACATGCAGTTTGTGTTCCTACGAGCAAGAGTTGTTTTCTGGTAAGGAAAGTCACTATTGTGCTCCCATTGCCATACACAGTGCAAATAGCCCTCCCATCTGTTCCCAGCAAGTACAGTGTATTGGACTGAAGAGGCGCTACTGTTCTTCTCAGATTCCTAAGCAGAGTTGAACTAGATATGGCCCGTGTGTGTAGGAAGCACAGTTCTTTTTTACTGAGCAAGCTCACTGTTCTGGCCCTATGGGAAAAACAGTAGAGAAGAAGAGTGCTCTTTTCTCAAAAGCAGAGGGTGTTTCTTGTAAAGCGAGCTAGAGTTTGTTTCCCAGTCCTAAATGGAGTTGAATCACATGCAGTTTCTGGTCCACGAGCAAGAGTTGTTTTCTGGTAAGAAGAGTCACTATTGCGCTGCCATTGCCATACACAGGACAAATAGCACTGACGTCTGTTCACAGCAATACAGTGTATTGGACTGAAGAGGATCTACTGTTCTTGTCAGGTTCCTAAGCAGACTTGAACTAGATATGGCCGTGTGTGTAGGAAGCACAGTTCTTTTGTTCTGAGCAAGCTCACGTTTTGGACCCCATAGGAAACACAGTAGAGTAGAAGAGTGCTCTTTTCTCTAAAGCAGAGTGTGTTTCTTGTAAGGCGAGCTAGCGTTTGTTTCCTAGTCCTAAATGGAGTTGAATCACATGCAGTTTCAGGTCCCACGAACAAGAGTTCTTTTCTGGTAAGGAAAGTCACATTGCGCTCCCATTGCCTTACACAGTGCAAATAGCCCTCCCACCTGTTCCCAGCAAGTACAGTGTATTGGACTGAAGAGGAGCTACTGTTCTTCTCAGTTTCCTAAGCAGAATTGAACTAAATATGGCCGTGTGTGTAGGAAGCACAGTTCTTTTGTTCTGAGCAAGCTCACTGTTCTGGCCCTATAGGAAACACAGTAGAGTAGAAGAGTGCTCTTTTCTCTAAAGCAGAGTGTGTTTCTTGTAAGGCGAGCTAGCGTTTGTTTTCCAGTCCTAAATGGAGTTGAATCACATTCAGTTTCTAGTCCTACGAGCAAGAGTTGTTTTATGGTAAGAAGAGTCACTTTTGCGCTGCCATTGCCATACACAGGACAATTAGCACTGGCGTCTGTTCCCAGCAAGTACAGTGTATTGGACTGAAGAGGATCTACTGTTCTTGTCAGGTTCCTAAGCAGAATTGAACTAGATATGGCCGTGTGTGTAGGAAGCACAGTTCTTTTGTTCTGAGCAAGTTCAGTGTTCAGACTCCATAGGAAACACAGTAGAGTAGAAGAGTGCTCTTTTCTCAAAAGCAGAGTGTGTTTCTTGTAAGGCGAGCTATCGTTTGTTTCCCAGTCCTAAATGGAGTTGAGTTACATGCAGTTTTTTGTCCTACGAGCAAGATTTGTTTTCTGGTAAGACGAGTCACTATTGTGCTCCAATTGCCATACATAGTGAAAATAGCACTGGCGTCTCTTCCCCGCAAGTACAGTGTATTGGACTGAAGAGGAGCTACTGTTCTTGTCAGTTTCCTAAGCAGAGTTGAACTAGATATGGCTCGTGTGTGTAGGAAGCACAGTTCTTTTTTTCTGAGCAAGCTCACTGTTCTGGCCCTATGGGAAACACAGTAGAGTAGAAGAGTGCTCTTTTCTCAAAAGCAGAGTGTGTTTTTGGAAGGCGAGCTTCAGTTTGTTTCCCAGTCCTAAATGGAGTTGAATCACATGCAGTTTTTGGTCCACGAGCAAGAGTTGTTTTCTGGTAAAAAGAGTCACTATTGCGCTGCCATTGCCATACACAGGACAAATAGCACTGGCGTCTGTTCCCAGCAAGTACAGTGTATTGGACTGAAGAGGATCTACTGTTCTTGTCAGGTTCCTAAGCAGACTTGAACTAGATATGGCCGTGTGTAGGAAGCACAGATCTTTTGTTCTGAGCAAGCTCACTGTTCGGACCCTATAGGAAACACAGTAGAGTTGAAGAGTGCTCTTTTATCAAAAGCAGAGTGTGTTTCTTGTAAGGCGAGCTAGCGTTTGTTTCCCAGTCCTAAATGGCTTTGAATCACATGCAGTTTCTGGTCCTATAAGCAAGAGTTGTTTTCTGGTAAGGAAAGTCACTATTGCGCTCCCATTTCCATACACAGTGCAAATAGCACTCGCGTCTGTTCAAAGCAAGTACAGTGTATCGGACTGAAGAGGAGCTACTTTTCTTGTCAGTTTCCTAAGCAGAGTTGAAGTAGATATGGCCCGTGTGTAGGAAGCACAGTTCTTATGTTCTGAGCAAGATCACTGTTCTGGCCCTATAGGAAACACAGTAGAGTAGAAGAGTGCTCTTTTCTCTAAAGCAGAGTGTGTTTCTTGTAAGGCGAGCTAGCGTTTGTTTCCTAGTCCTAAATGGAGTTGAATCACATGCAGTTTCAGGTCCTACGAACAAGAGTTCTTTTCTGGTAAGGAAAGTCACATTGCGCTCCCATTGCCATACACAGTGCAAATAGCACCCGCGTCTGTTCCCAGCAAGTACAGTGTATTGGACTGGATAGGTGCTACTGTTCTTGTCAGTTTCCTAAGCAGAGTTGAACTAGATATGATCCGTGTTTGTAGGAAGCACAGTTCTTTTGTTCTTTGGAAGCTCACTGTTTGGACCCCATAGGAAACACAGTAGAGAAGAAGAGTGCTCTTTTCTCTAAAGCAGAGTGTGTTACTTGTAAGGCGAGCTAGCGTTTGTTTCACAGTCCTAAATGGAGTTGAATCCCATGCAGTTTCTGGTACTACGAGCAAGAGTTGTTTTCTGGTAAAAAGAGTCACTATTGCGCTGCCATTGCCATACACAGGACAAATAGCACTGGCGTCTGTTCGCAGCAAGTACAGTGTATTGGGCTGAAGAGGATCTATTGTTCTTGTCAGGTTCCTAAGCAGACTTGAACTAGATATGGCCGTGTGTGTAGGAAGCACAGTTTTTTTTGTTCTGAGCAAGCTCACTGTTCGGACACCAGAGGAAACACAGTACAGTAGAAGAGTGCTTTTTTCTCAAAAGCAGAGTGTGTTTCTTTTAAGGCGAGCTAGCGTTTGTTTCCCATTCCTAAATGGAGTGGAATCACATGCAGTTTGTGTTCCTACGAGCAAGAGTTGTTTTCTGGTAAGGAAAGTCACTATTGCGCTCCCATTGCCATACACAGTGCAAATAGCCCTCCCATCTGTTCCCAGCAAGTACAGTGTATTGGACTGAAGAGGAGCTACTGTTCTTCTCAGTTTCCTAAGCAGAATTGAACTAAATATGGCCGTGTGTGTAGGAAGCACAGTTCTTTTGTTCTGAGCAAGCTCACTGTTCTGGCCCTATAGGAAACACAGTAGAGTAGAAGAGTGCTCTTTTCTCTAAAGCAGAATCTGTTTCTTTTAAGGCGAGCTAGCGTTGTTTTCCAGTCCTAAAGGGAGTTGAATCACATGCAGTTTCTAGTCCTATGAGCAAGAGTTGTTTTATGGTAAGAAGAGTCACTTTTGCGCTGCCATTGCCATACACAGGACAAATAGCACTGGCGTCTGTACCCAGCAAGTACAGTGTATTGGACTGAAGAGGATCTACTGTTCTTGTCAGGTTCCTAAGCAGAATTGAACTAGATATGGCCGTGTGTGTAGGAAGCACAGTTCTTTTGTTCTGAGCAAGTTCAGTGTTCGGACTCCATAGGAAACACAGTAGAGTAGAAGAGTGCTCTTTTCTCAAAAGCAGAGTGTGTTTCTTGTAAGGCGAGCTAGCGTTTCTTTTTCAGTCCTAAATGGAGTTGAGTCACATGCAGTTTTTTGTCCTACGAGCATGATATGTTTTCTGGTAAGACGAGTCACTATTGTGCTCCAATTGCCATACACAGTGCAAATAGCACTCGCGTCTCTTCCCCTCAAGTACAGTGTATTGGACTGAAGAGGAGCTACTGTTCTTGTCAGGTTCCTAAGCAGAGTTGAACTAGATATGGCCCTTGTGTGTAGGACGCACAGTTCTTTTGTTCTGAGCAAGCTCACTGTTCGGACCCCATAGGAAACACAGTAGAGTAGAAGAGTGCTCTTTTCTCAAAAGCAGAGTGTGTTTCATGTAAGGCGAGCTAGCATTTGTTTCCCAGACCTAAATGGAGTTAAATCACATGGAGTTTCTGGTCCTACGAGCAAGAGTTGTTTTATGGTAAGGAAAGTCACTATTGTGCTCCCATTGCCCTACACAAGGCAAATAGCACTCGCGTCTTTTCCCACCAAGTACAGTGTATTGGACTGAATAGGAGCTACTGTTCTTGTCAGTTTACTAAGCAGAGTTGAACTAGAAATGGTCCGTGTGTAGGAAGCACAGTTCTTTTGTTCTGAGCAAGCTCACGGTTTGGACCCCTAGGAAACACAGTAGAGTAGAAGAGTGCTCTTTTCTCTAAAGCAGAGTGTGTTTGTTGTAAGGCGAGCTACCGTTTGTTTCCCAGTCCTAAATGGAGTGGAATCACATGCAGTTTCTGGTCCTACGAGCAAGAGTTGTTTTCTGGTAAAGAAAGTCACTATTGTGCTCCCATTGCCATGCACAGTGCAAATAGCCCTCCAGTCTGTTCCCAGCAAGTACAGTGTATTGGACTGAAGAGGAGCTACTGTTCTTCTCAGTTTCCTAAGAAGAGTTGAACTAGATATGGCCTGTGTGTGTAGGATGCACAGTCCTTTTTTTCTGAGCAAGCTCACTGTTCTGGCACTATAGGAAGCACAGTAGAGTAGAAGAGTGCTCTTTTCTCAAAAGCAGAGTGTTTTCTTGGAAGTCGAGCTAGCGTTTGTTTCCCAGTCCTAAGTGGAGTTGAGTCACATGCAGTTTTTGGTCCTACGAGCAAGCGTTGTTTTCTGGTAAGACGAGTCACTATTGTGCCCAATTGCCATACACAGTGCAAATAGCACTCGCGTCTGTTCCCCGCTAGTAAAGTGTATTGGACTGAAGAGGAGCTACTGTTCTTGTCAGTTTCCTAAGCAGAATTGAACTAGATATGGCACGTGTGTGTAGGAAGCATAGTTCTTTTGTTCTGAGCAAGCTCACTGTTCGGACCCCATAGGAAACATAGTAGAGTAGAAGAGTGCTCTTTTCTCAAAAGCAGAGTGTGTTTCTTGTAAGGTGAGCTAGCTTTTGTTTCCCAGTTTTAAATGGAGTTGAAACACTTGCAGTTTCTGGTCCTATGAGCTAGAGTTGTTTTATGGTAAGAAGAGTCACTATTGCGCTGCCATTGCCATACACAGGACAAATAGCACTGGCGTCTGTTCCCAGCAAGTACAGTATATTGGACTGAAGAGGATCTACTGTTCTTGTCAGGTTCCTAAACAGAGTTGAACTAGATATGGTCGTGTGTACGAAGCACAGTTCTTTTGTTCTGAGCAAGCTCACTGTTCGGACCCCATAGGAAGCACAGTAGAGTAGAAGAGTGCTCTTTTCTCAAAAGCAGAGTGTGTTTCTGGTAAGGCGAGCTTGCATTTGTTTCCAGTCCTAAATGGAGTGGAATCACATGCAGTTTCTGATCCTACGAGCAAGAGTTGTTTTCTGGTAAGGAAAGTCACTATTGCGCTCCCATTGCCATACACAGTGCAAATAGCACATGCGTCTGTTCCCAGCAAGTACAGTGTATTGGAATGAAGAGGAGCTACTGTTCTTGTCAGGTTCCTAAGCAGAGTTGAACTCGATATGGCCCGTGTGTGTAGGAAGCACAATTCTTATGTTCTGAGCAAGCTCACTGTTCTGGCCCTATAGGAAACACAGTACAGTAGAAGAGTGCTCTTTTCTCTAAAGCAGAGTGTGTTTCTTTTAAGGCGAGCTAGCGTTTGTTTCCCAGTCTTAAATGGAGTTGAGTCACATGCAGTTTTTTTTCCTACGAGAAAGAGTTGTTTTCTGGTAAGACGAGTCACTATTGTGCTCCAATTGCCATACACAGTGCAAATAGCACTCGCGTCTGTTCCCCGCAAGTAAAGTGTATTGGATTGAAGAGGAGCTACTGTTCTTGTCAGTTTCCTAAGCAGAGTTGAACTAGATATGGCCCGTGTGTGTAGGAAGCACAGTTCTTTTGTTCTGAGCAAGCTCACTGTTCGGACCCCATAGGAAACACAGTAGAGTAGAAAAGTGCTCTTTTCTCAAAAGCAGAGTGTGTTTCATGTAAGGCGAGCTAGCATTTGTTTCCCAGTCCTAAATGGAGATGAATCACATGCAGTTTTTGGTCCTACGAGCAAGAGTTGTTTTCTGGTAAGGAATGTCACTATTGTGCTCCCATTGCCATACACAGTGCAAATAGCACTTGCGTCTGTTCCCAGCAAGTACAGTGTATGGGACTGAGGGAGGAGCTACTGTTCTTGTCAGTTTCCAAAGCAGAGTTCAACTAGATATGGCCCGTGTGTGTAGGAAGCACAGTTTTGTTTTCTGAGGAAGCTCACTGTTCGGACCCTATAGGAAACACAGTAGAGTAGAAGAGTGCTCTTTTCTCAAAAGCAGAATGTGTTTCTTGTAAGGCGAGCTAGCATTTGTTTCCAAGTCCTAAATTGAGTTGAATCACATGCAGTTTCTGGTCCTACGAGCAAGAGTTGTTTTCTGGTAAGGAAAGTCACTATTGTGCTCCCATTGCATACACAGTGCAAATAGCACTCGCGTCTGTTCCCAGCAAGTACAGTGTATGGGACTGAAAAGGAGCTACTGTTCTTGTCAGTTTCCTAAGCAGAGTTGAAGTAGATATGGCCCGTGTGTGTAGGAATCACAGTTCTTATGTTCTGAGCAAGTCACTGTTCTGGACCTATAGGAAACACAGTAGAGTAGAAGAGTGCTCTTTTCTCAAAAGCGGAGTGTGTTTCTTGTAAGGCTAGCTAGCGTTTGTTTCCTAGTCCTAAATGGAGTTGAATCACATGCAGTTTAAGGTCCTACAATCAAGAAATCTTTTCTGCTAAGGAAAGTCACATTGCGCTCCCATTGCCATACACAGTGCAAATAGCACTCGCGTCTGTTCGCAGCAAGTACAGTGTATTGGACTGGATAGGTGCTACTGTTCTTGTCAGTTTCCTAAGCAGAGTTGAACTAGATATGATCCGTGTTTGTAGGAAGCACAGATCTTTTGTTCTTTGCAAGCTCACTGTTTGGACCCCATAGGAAACACAGTAGAGTAGAAGAGTGCTCTTTTCTCTAAAGCAGAGTGTATTTCTTGTAATGCGTGCTAGCGTTTGTTTTGCAGTCCTAAATGGAGTTGAATCCCATGCAGTTTCTGGTACTACGAGCAAGAGTTGTTTTATGGTAAGAAGAGTCACTATTGCACTGCCATTGCCATACACAGGACAAATAGCACTGGCATCTGTTCGCAGCAAGTACAGTGTATTGGGCTGAAGAGGATCTACTGTTCTTGTCAGGTTCCTAAGCAGACTTGAACTAGATATGGCCGTGTGTGTAGGAAGCACAGTTTTTTTTTCTGAGCAAGCTCACTGTTCGGACCCCATAGGAAACACAGTAGATTAGAAGAGTGCTTTTTTCTCAAAAGCAGAGTGTGTTTCTTTTAAGGCGAGCTAGCGTTTGTTTCCCATTCCTAAATGGAGTGGAATCACATGCAGTTTGTGTTCCTACGAGCAAGAGTTGTTTTCTGGTAAGGAAAGTCACTATTGTGCTCCCATTGCCATACACAGTGCAAATAGCCCTCCCATCTGTTCCCAGCAAGTACAGTGTATTGGACTGAAGAGGCGCTACTGTTCTTCTCAGATTCCTAAGCAGAGTTGAACTAGATATGGCCCGTGTGTGTAGGAAGCACAGTTCTTTTTTACTGAGCAAGCTCACTGTTCTGGCCCTATGGGAAAAACAGTAGAGTAGAAGAGTGCTCTTTTCTCAAAAGCAGAGGGTGTTTCTTGTAAAGCGAGCTAGAGTTTGTTTCCCAGTCCTAAATGGAGTTGAATCACATGCAGTTTCTGGTCCACGAGCAAGAGTTGTTTTCTGGTAAGAAGAGTCACTATTGCGCTGCCATTGCCATACACAGGACAAATAGCACTGACGTCTGTTCACAGCAATACAGTGTATTGGACTGAAGAGGATCTACTGTTCTTGTCAGGTTCCTAAGCAGACTTGAACTAGATATGGCCGTGTGTGTAGGAAGCACAGTTCGTTTGTTCTGAGCAAGCTCACTGTTTGGACCCTATAGGAAACACAGTAGAGTAGAAGAGTGCTCTTTTATCAAAAGCAGAGTGTGTTTCTTGTAAGGCGAGCTACCGTTTGTTTCCCAGTCCTAAATGGAGTTGAATCACATGCAGTTTCTGGTCCTATGAGCAAGAGTTGTTTTCTGGTAAGGAAAGTAACTATTGTGCTCCCATTGCCATACACAGTGCAAATAGCACTCGCGTCTGTTCCCAGCAAGTACAGTTTATCGGACTGAAGAGGAGCTACTTTTCTTGTCAGTTTCCTAAGCAGAGTTGAAGTAGATATGGCCCGTGTGTAGGAAGCACAGTTCTTATGTTCTGAGCAAGCTCACTGTTCTGGCCCTACAGGAAACACTGTAGAGTAGAAGAGTGCTCTTTTCTCTAAAGCAGAGTGTGTTTCTTGTAAGGCGAGCTGGCGTTTGTTTCCTAGTCCTAAATGGAGTTGAATCACATGCAGTTTCAGGTCCCACGAACAAGAGTTCTTTTCTGGTAAGGAAAGTCACATTGCGCTCCCATTGCCTTACACAGTGCAAATAGCCCTCCCACCTGTTCCCAGCAAGTACAGTGTATTGGACTGAAGAGGAGCTACTGTTCTTCTCAGTTTCCTAAGCAGAATTGAACTAAATATGGCCGTGTGTGTAGGAAGCACAGTTCTTTTGTTCTGAGCAAGCTCACTGTTCTGGCCCTATAGGAAACACAGTAGAGTAGAAGAGTGCTCTTTTCTCTAAAGCAGAGTGTGTTTCTTGTAAGGCGAGCTAGCGTTTGTTTTCCAGTCCTAAATGGAGTTGAATCACATGCAGTTTCTAGTCCTACGAGCAAGAGTTGTTTTATGGTAAGAAGAGTCACTTTTGCGCTGCCATTGCCATACACAGGACAAATAGCACTGGCGTCTGTTCCCAGCAAGTACAGTGTATTGGACTGAAGAGGATCTACTGTTCTTGTCAGGTTCCTAAGCAGAATTGAACTAGATATGGCCGTGTGTGTAGGAAGCACAGTTCTTTTGTTCTGAGCAAGTTCAGTGTTCAGACTCCATAGGAAACACAGTAGAGTAGAAGAGTGCTCTTTTCTCAAAAGCAGAGTGTGTTTCATATAAGGCGAGCTATCGTTTGTTTCCCAGTCCTAAATGGAGTTGAGTTACATGCAGTTTTTTGTCCTATGAGCAAGATTTGTTTTCTGGTAAGACGAGTCACTATTGTGCTCCAATTGCCATACACAGTGCAAATAGCACTCGCGTCTCTTCCCCGCAAGTACAGTGTATTGGACTGAAGAGGAGCTACTGTTCTTGTCAGTTTCCTAAGCAGAGTTGAACTAGATATGGCCCTTCTGTGTAGGAAGCACAGTTCTTTTGTTCTGAGCAAGCTCACTGTTCGGACCCCATAGGAAACACAGTAGAGTAGAAGAGTGCTCTTTTCTCAAAAGCAGAGTGTGTTTCATGTAAGACGAGCTAGCATTTGTTTCCCAGACCTAAATGGAGTTGAATCACATGGAACTTTTAGTTCTACGAGCAAGAGTTGTTTTCTGGTAAAGAAAGTCACTATTGTGCTCCCATTGCCCTACACAAGGCAAATAGCACTCGCGTCTTTTCCCAGCAAGTACAGTGTATTGGACTGAATAGGAGCTACTCTTCTTGTCAGTTTACTAAGCAGAGTTGAACTAGATATGGTCCGTGTCTGTAGGAAGCACAGTTCTTTTGTTCTGAGCAAGCTCACTGTTTGGACCCCATAGGAAACACAGTAGAGTAGAAGAGTGCTCTTTTCTCTAAAGCAGAGTGTGTTTCTTGTAAGGCGAGCTACTGTTTGTTTCCCAGTCCTAAATGGAGTGGAATCACATGCAATTTCTGGTCCTACGAGCAAGAGTTGTTTTCTGGTAAAGAAAGTCACTATTGCACTCCCATTGCCATACACGGTGCAAATAGCCCTCCCGTCTGTTCCCAGCAAGTACAGTGTATTGGACTGAAGAGGAGCTACTGTTCTTGTCAGGTTCCTAAGCAGAATTGAACTAGATATGGCCGTGTGTGTAGGAAGCACAGTTCTTTTGTTCTGAGCAAGTTCAGTGTTCAAACTCCATAGGAAACACAGTAGAGTAGAAGAGTGCTCTTTCTCAAAAGCAGAGTGTGTTTCTTGTAAGGCGAGCTATCCTTTGTTTCCCAGTCCTAAATGGAGTTGAATCACATGCAGTTTCTGGTCCTACGAGCAAGAGTTGTTTTCTGGTAAGAAGAGTCACTATTGCGCTGCCATTGCCATAGCACTGGCGTCTGTTCCCAGCAAGTACAGTGTATTGGACTGAAGAGGATATACTGTTCTTGTCAGGTTCCTAAGCAGACTTGAACTAGATATGGCCGTGTGTGTAGGAAGTATTGTTTTTTTGTTCTGAGCAAGCTCACTGTTCGGAACACATAGGAAACACAGTAGAGTAGAAGAGTGCTCTTTTCTCAAAAGCAGAGTGTGTTTCATGTAAGGCAAGCTAGGGTTTGTTTCCCAGTCCCAAATGGAGTTGAGTAACATGCAGTTTTTTGTCCTACGAGCAAGAGTTGTTTTCTGGTAAGACAAGTCACTATTGTGCTCCAATGCCATACACAGTGCAAATAGCCCTCCTGTCTGTTCCCAGCAAGTACAGTGTATTGGACTGAAGAGGAGCTACTGTTCTTGTTGGTTTCCTAAGCAGAGTTGAACTAGATATGGCCCGTGTGTGTAGGAAGCACAGTTCTTTTGTTCTGAGCAAGCTCACTCTTCGGACCCGATATGAAACACAATAGAGTAGAAGAGTGCTCTTTTCTCAAATGCAGAGTGTGTTTCATGTAAGGCGAGCTAGCATTTGTTTCCCAGTCCTAAATGGAGTTGAATCACATGCAGTTTCTGGTCCTACGAGCAAGAGTTGTTTTCTGGTAAGAAGACTCACTATTGCGCTGCCATTGCCATACACAGGACTAATAGCACTGGCGTCTGTTCCCAGCAAGTACAGTGTATTGGACTGTAGAGGATCTACTGTTCTTGTCAGGTTCCTAAGCAGAATTGAACTAGATATGGCCGTGTGTGTAGGAAGCACAGTTCTTTTGTTCTGAGCAAGCTCACTGTTCGGACCCCAGAGGAACCACAGTAGAGTAGAAGAGTACTCTTTTCTCAAAAGCAGAGTGTGTTTCTTGTAAGGCGAGCTAGAGTTTGTTTCCCAGTCCTAAATGGAGTTGAGTCACATGCAGTTTTTTGTCCTACGAGCAAGAGTTGTTTTCTGGTAAGACGAGTCATTATTGTGCTCCCATTGCCATACACAGTGCAAATAGCACTCGCGTCTGTTCCCCGCAAGTACAGTGTATTGGACGGAAGAGGAGCTACTGTTCTTCTCAGTTTCCTAAGCAGAGCTGAAATAGATATAGCCCGTGTGTGTAGGAAGCACAGTTCTTTTGTTCTGAGCAAGCTCACTGTTTGGACCCCATAGGAAACACAGTAGAGTAGAAGAGTGCTCTTTTCTCTAAAGCAGAGTGTGTTTCTTGTAAGGCGAGCTACCGTTTAATTCCCAGTGCTAAATGGAGTGGAGTCACATGCAGTTTCTGGTCCTACGAGCAAGAGTTGTTTTCTGGTAAGGAAAGTCACTATTGCGCTCCCATTGCCATACACAGTGCAAATAGCCTTCCCGTCTGTTCCCAGCATGTACAGTGTATTGGATTGAAAAGGAGCTACTGTTCTTCTCAGTTTCTTAAGCAGAGTTGAACTAGATATGGCCCGTGTGTGTAGGAAGTACAGTTTTTTTGTTCTGAGCAAGCTCACTGTTCGGAACACATAGGAAACACAGTAGAGTAGAAGAGTGCTCTTTTCTCAAAAGCAGAGTGTGTTTCATGTAAGGCGACCTAGCATTTGTTTCCCACTCCTAAGTGGAGTTGAATCACATGCAGTTTCTGGTCCTACGATCAAGAGTTGTTTTCTGGTAAGGAAAGTCACTATTGCGCTCCCATTGCTGTACACAGTACAAATAGTAATCGCGTCTGTTCCCAGCAAGTACAGTGTATCGGACTGAAGAGGAGCTACTGTTCTTGTCAGTTTCCTAAGCAGACTTGAACTAGATATGGCCGTGTGTAGGAAGCACAGTTCTTTCGTTCTGAGCAGCTCACTGTTCGGACCCCATAGGAAACACAGTAGAGTAGAAGAGTGCGCTTTTCTCTAAAGCAGAGTGTGTTTCTTGTAAGGTGAGCTAGCTTTTTTTTCCCAGTCCTAAATGGTATTGAATCACATGCAGTTTCTGATCCTACGAGCAAGAGTTGTTTTCTGGTATGAAGAGTCACTATTGCGCTGCCATTGCCATACACAGGACAAACAGCACTGGCGTCTGTTCCCAGCAATTACAGTGTACTGGACTGAAGAGGATCTACTGTCCTTGTCAGGTTCCTAAGCAGAATTGAACTAGATATGGCCGTGTGTAGGAAGCACAGTTCTTTGTTCTGAGCAAGCTCACTGTTCTGGCTCTATAGGAAACACAGTAGAGTAGAAGAGTACTCTTTACTCAAAAGCAGAGTGTCTTTCTTGTAAGGCGAACTAGCGTTTGTTTCCCAGTCCTAAATGGAGTTGAGCCACAGGCAGTTTTTTGTCCTACGAGCAAGAGTTGTTTTCTGGTAAGACGAGTCACTATTGTGCTCCAATTGCCATACACAGTGCAAATAGCACTCGCGTCTGTTCCCCGCAAGTACAGTGTATTGGACGGAAGAGGAGCTACTGTTCTTGTCAGTTTCCTAAGCAGAGTTGAACTAGATATGGCCCGTGTGTGTAGGAAGCACAGTTCTTTTGTTCTGAGCAAGCTCACTGTTCGGACCCCATAGGAAACACAGTAGAGTAGAAGAGTGCTCTTTTCTCAAAAGCAAAGTGTGTTTCTTGTAAGGCGAGCTAGCGTTTGTTTCCCAGTCCTAAATGGAGTGGAATCACATGCAGTTTCTGGTCATACAAGCAAGAGTTGTTTTCTGGTAAGAACAGTCACTATTGCACTGCCATTGCCATACACAGGACAAATAGCACTGGCGTCTGTTCCCAGCAAGTACAGTGTATTGGACTGAAGAGGATCTACTGTTCTTGTCAGGTTCCTAAGCAGAATTGAACTAGATATGGCCGTGTGTGTAGGAAGCACAGTTCTTTTGTTCTGAGCAAGCTCACTTTTCGGAACACATAGGAAACACAGTAGAGTAGAAGAGTGCTCTATTCTCAAAAGCAGAGTGTGTTTTTGTAAGGCGAGCTAGCGTTTGTTTCCTAGTCCTAAATGGAGTTGAAACACATGCAGTTTCTGGTCCTATGAACAAGAGTTGTTTTCTGGTAAGGAAAGTCACTATTGCGCTCCCATTGCCCTTTACAAGGCAAATAGCACTCGCGTCTTTTCCCAGCAAGTACAGTGTATTGGACTGAATAGGAGCTACTGTTCTTGTCAGTTTACTAAGCAGAATTGAACTAGATATGGTCCGTGCGTGTAGGAAGCACAGTGCTTTGGTTCTGAGCAAGCTCACTGTTTGGACCCCATAGGAAACACAGGAGAGTAGAAGAGTGCTCTTTTCTCAAAAGCAGAGTGTGTTTCTTGGAAGTCGAGCTAGCATTTCTTTCCCAGTCCTAAATGGAGTTGAGTCACATGCAGTTTTTTGTCCTACGAGCAAGAGTTGTTTTCTGGTAAGTCAAGTCACTATTGTGCTCCAATTGCCATACACAGTGCAAATACCACTCGCGTCTGTTCCCAGCAAGTACAGTGTATCGGACTGAAGAGGAGCTACTGTTCTTGTCAGTTTCCTAAGCAGAGTTGAACTAGTTATGGCCCGTGTGTAGGAAGCACAGTTCTTTTGTTCTGAGCAAGCTCACTGTTCTGGCCCTATAGGAAACACAGTAGAGTAGAAGAGTGCTTTTTTCTCAAAAGCAGAGTGTGTTTCTTGTAAAGCAAGCTAGAGTTTGTTTCCCAGTCCTAAATGGAGTGGAATCACATGCCGTTTCTGGTCCTACGAGCAAGAGTTGTTTTCCTGTAAGAAGAGTCACTATTGCGCTGCCATTGCCATACATAGGACAAATAGCACTGACGTCTGTTCCCAGCAAGTACATTGTATTGGACTGAAGAGGATCTACTGTTCTTCTCAGGTTCCTAAGCAGAATTGAACTAGATATGGCCGTGTGTGTAGGAAGCACAGTTCTTTTGTTCTGAGCAAGCTCACTCTTCGGACACCATAGGAAACACAGTAGAGTAGAAGAGCACTCTTTTCTCTAAAGCAGAGTGTGTTTCTTGTAAGGCGAGCTAGTGTTTGTTTCCCAGTCCTAAATGGAGTTGAATCACATGCAGTTTCTGGTCCTAAGAGCAAGAGCTGTTTTCTGGTAAGGAAAGTCACTATTGTGCTCCCCTTGCCATACATAGTGCTAATAGCTCTCACGTCTGTTCCCAGCAAGTACAGTGTATCGGACTGAAGAGGAGCTGCTGTTCTTGTCAGTTTCCTAAGCAGAGTTGAACTAGATATGGCCCGCGTGTGTAGGAAGCACAGTTCTTTTGTTCTGAGCAAGCTCACTGTTTTGACCCATAGGAAACACAGTAGAGTAGAAGAGTGCTCTTTTCTCTAAAGCAGAATGTGTTTATTGTAAGGCGAGCTAGCGTTTGTTTCCCAGTCCTAAATGGAGTGGAATCACATGCAGTTTCTGGTCCTACGAGCAGGAGTTGTTTTCTGGTAAGGAAAGTCACTATTGCGCTCCCATTGCCATACACAGTGTAAATAGCCCTCCCGTCTGTTCCCAGCAAGTACAGTGTATTGGACTGAAAAGGAGCTACTGTCCTTCTCAGTTTCCTAAGCAGAGTTGAACTAGATATGGCCCGTGTGTGTAGGAAGTACAGTTCTTTTTTTCTGAGCAAGCTCACTGTTCTGGCCCTATAGGAAACACAGAAGAGTAGAAGAGTGCTCTTTTCTTAAAAGCAGAGTGTGTTTCTTGTAAAGCGAGCTAGAGTTTGATTCCCAGTCTTAAATGGAGTGGAATCACATGCAGTTTCTGGTCCTACGAGCAAGATTTGTTTTCTGGTAAGAAAGGTCACTATTGCGCTGCCATTGCCATACACAGGACAAATAGCACTGGCGTCTGTTCCCAGCAAGTACAGTATATTGAACTGAAGAGGATCTTGTGTTCTTGTCAGGTTCCTAAGCAGACTTGAACTAGATATGGCCGTGTGTAGGAAGCACAGTTTTTTTTGTTCTGAGCAAGCTCACTTTTCGGAACACATAGGAAACACAGTAGAGTAGAAGAGTGCTCTTTTCTCAAAAGCAGAGTGTGTTTTTTTAAGGCGAGCTAGCGTTTCTTTCCTAGTCCTAAATGGAGTTGAATCACATGAATTTTCTGGTCCTATGAACAAGAGTTGTTTTCTGGTAAGGAAAGTCACTATTGCGCTCCCATTGCCCTTTACAGGGCAAATAGCACTCGCGTCTTTTCCCAGCAAGTACAGTGTATTGGACTAAATAGGAGCTACTGTTCTTGTCAGTTTACTAAGCAGAATTGATCTAAATATGGTCCGTGCGTGTAGGAAGCACAGTTCTTTTGTTCTGAGCAAGCTCACTGTTTGGACCCCATAGGAAACACAGTAGAGTAGAAGAGTGCTCTTTTCTCAAAAGCAGAGTGTGTTTCTTGGAAGTCGAGCTAGCATTTCTTTCCCAGGCCTAAATGGAGTTGAGTCACATGCAGTTTTTTGTCCTACGAGCAAGAGTTGTTTTCTGGTAAGTCAAGTCACTATTGTGCTCCCATTGCCATACACAGTGCAAATAGCACTCGCGTCTGTTCCCAGCAAGTACAGTGTATCGGACTGAAGAGGAGCTACTGTTCTTGTCAGTTTCCTAAGCAGAGTTGAAGTAGATATGGCCCGTGTGTAGGAAGCACAGTTCTTTTGTTCTGAGCAAGCTCACTGTTCGGACCCCATAGGAAACACAGTAGAGTAGAAGAGTGCTCTTTTCTCAAAAGCAGAGTGTGTTTCTTGCAAGGTGAGCTAGCTTTTGTTTCCCAGTCCTAAATGGAGTTGAATCACATGCAGTTTCTGGTCCTACAAGCAAGAGTTGTTTTCTGGTAAGAAGAGTCACTATTGTGCTGCCATTGCCATACACAGGACAAATAGCACTGGCGTCTGTTCCCAGCAAGTACAGTGTATTGGACTGAAGAGGATCTACTGTTCTTGTCAGGTTCCTAAGCAGACTTGAACTTGATATGGCCGTGTGTGTAGGAAGCACAGTTCTTTTGTTCTGAGCAGCTCACTGTTCGGACCCCATAGGAAACACAGTAGAGTAGAAGAGTGCACTTTTCTCTAAAGCAGAGTGTGTTTCTTGTAAGGTGAGCTAGCTTTTTTTTCCCAGTCCTAAATGGTATTGAATCACATGCAGTTTCTGATCCTACGAGCAAGAGTTGTTTTCTGGTATGAAGAGTCACTATTGCGCTGCCATTGCCATACACAGGACAAACAGCACTGGTGTCTGTTCCCAGCAATTACAGTGTACTGGACTGAAGAGGATCTACTGTCCTTGTCAGGTTCCTAAGCAGAATTGAACTAGATATGGCCGTGTGTAGGAAGCACAGTTCTTTGTTCTGAGCAAGCTCACTTTTCTGGCCCTATAGGAAACACAGTAGAGTAGAAGAGTGCTCTTTACTCAAAAGCAGAGTGTCTTTCTTGTAAGGCGAACTAGCGTTTGTTTCCCAGTCCTAAATGGAGTTGAGCCACATGCAGTTTTTGGTCCTACGAGCAAGAGTTGTTTTCTGGTAAGACGAGTCACTATTGTGCTCCAATTGCCATACACAGTGAAAATAGCACTCGCGTCTGTTCCCCGCAAGTACAGTGTATTGGACGGAAGAGGAGCTACTGTTCTTGTCAGTTTCCTAAGCAGAGTTGAACTAGATATGGCCCGTGTGTAGGAAGCACAGTTCTTTTGTTCTGAGCAAGCTCACTGTTCGGACCCCATAGGAAATACAGTAGAGTAGAAGAGTGCTCTTTTCTCAAAAGCAAAGTGTGTTTCTTGTAAGGCGAGCTGGCGTTTGTTTCCCAGTCCTAAATGGAGTGGAATCACATGCAGTTTCTGGTCCTACAAGCAAGAGTTGTTTTCTGGTAAGAACAGTCACTATTGCACTGCCATTGCCATACACAGGACAAATAGCACTGGCGTCTGTTCCCAGCAAGTACAGTGTATTGGAATGAAGAGGATCTAGTGTTCTTCTCAGTTTCCTAAGCAGAGTTGAAGTAGATATGGCCCGTGTGTAGGAAGCACAGTTCTTATGTTCTGAGCAAGCTCACTGTTCTGGCCCTACAGGAAACACTGTAGAGTAGAAGAGTGCTCTTTTCTCTAAAGCAGAGTGTGTTTCTTGTAAGGCGAGCTAGCGTTTGTTTCCTAGTCCTAAATGGAGTTGAATCACATGCAGTTTCAGGTCCCACGAACAAGAGTTCTTTTCTGGTAAGGAAAGTCACATTGCACTCCCATTGCCTTACACAGTGCAAATAGCCCTCCCACCTGTTCCCAGCGAGTACAGTGTATTGGACTGAAGAGGAGCTACTGTTCTTCTCAGTTTCCTAAGCAGAATTGAACTAAATATGGCCGTGTGTGTAGGAAGCACAGTTCTTTTGTTCTGAGCAAGCTCACTGTTCTGGCCCTATAGGAAACACAGTAGAGTAGAAGAGTGCTCTTTTCTCTAAAGCAGAGTGTGTTTCTTGTAAGGCGAGCTAGCGTTTGTTTTCCAGTCCTAAATGGAGTTGAATCACATGCAGTTTCTAGTCCTACGAGCAAGAGTTGTTTTATGGTAAGAAGAGTCACTTTTGCACTGCCATTGCCATACACAGGACAAAAAGCACTGGCGTCTGTTCCCAGCAAGTACAGTGTATTGGACTGAAGAGGATCTACTGTTCTTGTCAGGTTCCTAAGCAGAATTGAACTAGATATGGCCGTGTGTGTAGGAAGCACAGTTCTTTTGTTCTGAGCAAGTTCAGTGTTCAGACTCCATAGGAAACACAGTAGAGTAGAAGAGTGCTCTTTTCTCAAAAGCAGAGTGTGTTTCTTGTAAGGCGAGCTATCGTTTGTTTACCAGTCCTAAATGGAGTTGAGTTACATGCAGTTTTTTGTCCTACGAGCAAGATTTGTTTTCTGGTAAGACGAGTCACTATTGTGCTCCAATTACCATACACAGTGCAAATAGCACTCGCGTCTCTTCCCCGCAAGTACAGTGTATTGGACTGAAGAGGAGCTACTGTTCTTGTCAGTTTCCTAAGCAGAGTTGAACTAGATATGGCCCTTTTGTGTAGGAAGCACAGTTCTTTTGTTCTGAGCAAGCTCACTGTTCGGACCCCATAGGAAACACAGTAGAGTAGAAGAGTGCTCTTTTCTCAAAAGCAGAGTGTGTTTCATGTAAGGCGAGCTAGCATTTGTTTCCCAGACGTAAATGGAGTTGAATCACATGGAACTTTTGGTCCTACGAGCAAGAGTTGTTTTCTGGTAAGGAAAGTCACTATTGTGCTCCCTTTGCCCTACACAAGGAAAATAGCACTCGCGTCTTTTGCCAGCAAGTACAGTGTATTGGACTGAATAGGAGCTACTCTTCTTGTCAGTTTACTAAGCAGAGTTGAACTAGATATGGTCCGTGTCTGTAGGAAGCACAGTTCTTTTGTTCTGAGCAAGCTCACTGTTTGGACCCCATAGGAAACACAGTAGATTAGAAGAGTGCTCTTTTCTCTAAAGCAGAGTGTGTTTCTTGTAAGGCGAGCTACTGTTTGTTTCCCAGTCCTAAATGGAGTGGAATCACATGCAATTTCTGGTCCTACGAGCAAGAGATGTTTTCTGGTAAAGAACGTCACTATTGCACTCCCATTGCCATACACGGTGCAAATAGCCCTCCCGTCTGTTCCCAGCAAGTACAGTGTATTGGACTGAAGAGGAGCTACTGTTCTTGTCAGTTTCCTAAGTAGAATTGAACTAGATATGGCCGTGTGTGTAGGAAGCACAGTTCTTTTGTTCTGAGCAAGTTCAGTGTTCAGACTCCATAGGAAACACAGTAGAGTAGATGAGTGCTCTTTCCAAAAGCAGAGTGTGTTTCTTGTAAGGCGAGCTATCGTTTGTTTCCCAGTCCTAAATGGAGTTGAATCACATGCAGTTTCTGGTCCTACGAGCAAGAGTTGTTTTCTGGTAAGAAGACTCACTATTGCGCTGCCATTGCCATACACAGGACTAATAGCACTGGCGTCTGTTCCCAGCAAGTACAGTGTATTGGACTGTAGAGGATCTACTGTTCTTGTCAGGTTCCTAAGCAGAATTGAACTAGATATGGCCGTGTGTGTAGGATGCACAGTTCTTTTGTTCTGAGCAAGCTCACTGTTCGGACCCCAGAGGAACCACAGTAGAGTAGAAGAGTACTCTTTTCTCAAAAGCAGAGTGTGTTTCTTGTAAGGCGAGCTAGCGTTTGTTTCCCAGTCCTAAATGGAGTTGAGTCACATGCAGTTTTTTGTCCTACGAGCAAGAGTTGTTTTCTGGTAAGACGAGTCATTATTGTGCTCCCATTGCCATACACAGTGCAAATAGCACTCGCGTCTGTTCCCCGCAAGTACAGTGTATTGGACGGAAGAGGAGCTACTGTTCTTCTCAGTTTCCTAAGCAGAGCTGAAATAGATATAGCCCGTGTGTGTAGGAAGCACAGTTCTTTTGTTCTGAGCAAGCTCACGTTTTGGACCCCATAGGAAACACAGTAGAGTAGAAGAGTGCTCTTTTCTCTAAAGCAGAGTGTGTTTCTTGTAAGGCGAGCTACCGTTTAATTCCCAGTCCTAAATGGAGTGGAGTCACATGCAGTTTCTGGTCCTACGAGCAAGAGTTGTTTTCTGGTAAGGAAAGTCACTATTGCGCTCCCATTGCCATACACAGTGCAAATAGCCTTCCCGTCTGTTCCCAGCATGTACAGTGTATTGGATTGAAAAGGAGCTACTGTTCTTCTCAGTTTCTTAAGCAGAGTTGAACTAGATATGGCCCGTGTGTGTAGGAAGTACAGTTTTTTTGTTCTGAGCAAGCTCACTGTTCGGAACACATAGGAAACACAGTAGAGTAGAAGAGTGCTCTTTTCTCAAAAGCAGAGTGTGTTTCATGTAAGGCGACCTAGCGTTTGTTTCCCAGTCCTAAATGGAGTTGAGTCACAAGCAGTTTTTTGTCCTACGAGCAAGAGTTGTTTTCTGGTAAGACGAGTCACTATTGTGCTCCAATTGCCATACACAGTGCAAATAGCACTCGCGTCTGTTCCCCGCAAGTACAGTGTATTGGACGGAAGAGGAGCTACTGTTCTTGTCAGTTTCCTAAGCAGAGTTGAAGTAGATATGGCCCGTGTGTAGGAAGTACAGTTCTTTTGTTCTGAGAAAGCTCACTGTTCTGGCCCTATAGGAAACACAATAGAGTAGAAGAGTGCTCTTTTCCCTAAAGCAGAGTGTGTTTCTTGTAAGGCAAGCTAGCGTTTTTTTCCCAGTCCTAAATGGTATTGAATCACATGCAGTTTCTGATCCTACGAGCAAGAGTTGTTTTCTGGTATGAAGAGTCACTATTGCGCTGCCATTGCCATACACAGGACAAACAGCACTGGTGTCTGTTCCCAGCAATTACAGTGTACTGGACTGAAGAGGATCTACTGTCCTTGTCAGGTTCCTAAGCAGAATTGAACTAGATATGGCCGTGTGTAGGAAGCACAGTTCTTTGTTCTGAGCAAGCTCACTGTTCTGGCCCTATAGGAAACACAGTAGAGTAGAAGAGTGCTCTTTACTCAAAAGCAGAGTGTCTTTCTTGTAAGGCGAACTAGCTTTTGTTTCCCAGTCCTAAATGGAGTTGAGCCACAGGCAGTTTTTTGTCCTACGAGCAAGAGTTGTTTTCTGGTAAGACGAGTCACTATTGTGCTCCAATTGCCATACACAGTGCAAATAGCACTCGCGTCTGTTCCCAGCAAGTACAGTGTATTGGACGGAAGAGGAGCTACTGTTCTTGTCAGTTTCCTAAGCAGAGTTGAACTAGATATGGCCCGTGTGTGTAGGAAGCACAGTTCTTTTGTTCCTAGCAAGCTCACTGTTCGGATCCCATAGGAAACACAGTAGAGTAGAAGAGTGCTCTTTTCTCAAAAGCAAAGTGTGTTTCTTGTAAGGCGAGCTAGCGTTTGTTTCCCAGTCCTAAATGGAGTGGAATCACATGCAGTTTCTGGTCCTACAAGCAAGAGTTGTTTTCTGGTAAGAACAGTCACTATTGCACTGCCATTGCCATACACAGGACAAATAGCACTGGCGTCTGTTCCCAGCAAGTACAGTGTATTGGACTGAAGAGGAGCTACTGTTCTTGTCAGTTTCCTAAGCAGAGTTGAACTAGATATGGCCCTTCTGTGTAGGAAGCACAGTTCTTTTGTTCTGAGCAAGCTCACTGTTCGGACCCCATAGGAAACACAGTAGAGTAGAAGAGTGCTCTTTTCTCAAAAGCAGAGTGTGTTTCATGTAAGGCGAGCTAGCATTTGTTTCCCAGACCTAAATGGAGTTGAATCACATGGAACTTTTGGTCCTACGAGCAAGAGTTGTTTTCTGGTAAGGAAAGTCACTATTGTGCTCCCATTGCCCTACACAAGGAAAATAGCACTCGCGTCTTTTGCCAGCAAGTACAGTGTATTGGACTGAATAGGAGCTACTCTTCTTGTCAGTTTACTAAGCAGAGTTGAACTAGATATGGTCCGTGTCTGTAGGAAGCACAGTTCTTTTGTTCTGAGCAAGCTCACTGTTTGGACCCCATAGGAAACACAGTAGATTAGAAGAGTGCTCTTTTCTCTAAAGCAGAGTGTGTTTCTTGTAAGGCGAGCTACTGTTTGTTTCCCAGTCCTAAATGGAGTGGAATCACATGCAATTTCTGGTCCTACGAGCAAGAGATGTTTTCTGGTAAAGAATGTCACTATTGCACTCCCATTGCCATACATGGTGCAAATAGCCCTCCCGTCTGTTCCCAGCAAGTACAGTGTATTGGACTGAAGAGGAGCTACTGTTCTTGTCAGTTTCCTAAGTAGAATTGAACTAGATATGGCCGTGTGTGTAGGAAGCACAGTTCTTTTGTTCTGAGCAAGTTCAGTGTTCAGACTCCATAGGAAACACAGTAGAGTAGATGAGTGCTCTTTCCAAAAGCAGAGTGTGTTTCTTGTAAGGCGAGCTATCGTTTGTTTCCCAGTCCTAAATGGAGTTGAATCACATGCAGTTTCTGGTCCTACGAGCAAGAGTTGTTTTCTGGTAAGAAGACTCACTATTGCGCTGCCATTGCCATACACAGGACTAATAGCACTGGCGTCTGTTCCCAGCAAGTACAGTGTATTGGACTGTAGAGGATCTACTGTTCTTGTCAGGTTCCTAAGCAGAATTGAACTAGATATGGCCGTGTGTGTAGGAAGCACAGTTCTTTTGTTCTGAGCAAGCTCACTGTTCGGACCCCAGAGGAACCACAGTAGAGTAGAAGAGTACTCTTTTCTCAAAAGCAGAGTGTGTTTCTTGTAAGGCGAGCTAGCGTTTGTTTCCCAGTCCTAAATGGAGTTGAGTCACATGCAGTTTTTTGTCCTACGAGCAAGAGTTGTTTTCTGGTAAGACGAGTCATTATTGTGCTCCCATTGCCATACACAGTGCAAATAGCACTCGCGTCTGTTCCCCGCAAGTACAGTGTATTGGACGGAAGAGGAGCTACTGTTCTTCTCAGTTTCCTAAGCAGAGCTGAAATAGATATAGCCCGTGTGTGTAGGAAGCACAGTTCTTTTGTTCTGAGCAAGCTCACGTTTTGGACCCCATAGGAAACACAGTAGAGTAGAAGAGTGCTCTTTTCTCTAAAGCAGAGTGTGTTTCTTGTAAGGCGAGCTACCGTTTAATTCCCAGTCCTAAATGGAGTGGAGTCACATGCAGTTTCTGGTCCTACGAGCAAGAGTTGTTTTCTGGTAAGGAAAGTCACTATTGCGCTCCCATTGCCATACACAGTGCAAATAGCCTTCCCGTCTGTTCCCAGCATGTACAGTGTATTGGATTGAAAAGGAGCTACTGTTCTTCTCAGTTTCTTAAGCAGAGTTGAACTAGATATGGCCCGTGTGTGTAGGAAGTACAGTTTTTTTGTTCTGAGCAAGCTCACTGTTCGGAACACATAGGAAACACAGTAGAGTAGAAGAGTGCTCTTTTCTCAAAAGCAGAGTGTGTTTCATGTAAGGCGACCTAGCGTTTGTTTCCCAGTCCTAAATGGAGTTGAGTCACAAGCAGTTTTTTGTCCTACGAGCAAGAGTTGTTTTCTGGTAAGACGAGTCACTATTGTGCTCCAATTGCCATACACAGTGCAAATAGCACTCGCGTCTGTTCCCCGCAAGTACAGTGTATTGGACGGAAGAGGAGCTACTGTTCTTGTCAGTTTCCTAAGCAGAGTTGAAGTAGATATGGCCCGTGTGTAGGAAGTACAGTTCTTTTGTTCTGAGAAAGCTCACTGTTCTGGCCCTATAGGAAACACAATAGAGTAGAAGAGTGCTCTTTTCCCTAAAGCAGAGTGTGTTTCTTGTAAGGCAAGCTAGCGTTTTTTTCCCAGTCCTAAATGGTATTGAATCACATGCAGTTTCTGATCCTACGAGCAAGAGTTGTTTTCTGGTATGAAGAGTCACTATTGCGCTGCCATTGCCATACACAGGACAAACAGCACTGGTGTCTGTTCCCAGCAATTACAGTGTACTGGACTGAAGAGGATCTACTGTCCTTGTCAGGTTCCTAAGCAGAATTGAACTAGATATGGCCGTGTGTAGGAAGCACAGTTCTTTGTTCTGAGCAAGCTCACTGTTCTGGCCCTATAGGAAACACAGTAGAGTAGAAGAGTGCTCTTTACTCAAAAGCAGAGTGTCTTTCTTGTAAGGCGAACTAGCTTTTGTTTCCCAGTCCTAAATGGAGTTGAGCCACAGGCAGTTTTTTGTCCTACGAGCAAGAGTTGTTTTCTGGTAAGACGAGTCACTATTGTGCTCCAATTGCCATACACAGTGCAAATAGCACTCGCGTCTGTTCCCCGCAAGTACAGTGTATTGGACGGAAGAGGAGCTACTGTTCTTGTCAGTTTCCTAAGCAGAGTTGAACTAGATATGGCCCGTGTGTGTAGGAAGCACAGTTCTTTTGTTCTGAGCAAGCTCACTGTTCGGATCCCATAGGAAACACAGTAGAGTAGAAGAGTGCTCTTTTCTCAAAAGCAAAGTGTGTTTCTTGTAAGGCGAGCTAGCGTTTGTTTCCCAGTCCTAAATGGAGTGGAATCACATGCAGTTTCTGGTCCTACAAGCAAGAGTTGTTTTCTGGTAAGAACAGTCACTATTGCACTGCCATTGCCATACACAGGACAAATAGCACTGGCGTCTGTTCCCAGCAAGTACAGTGTATTGGACTGAAGAGGATCTACTGTTCTTGTCAGGTTCCTAAGCAGAATTGAACTAGATATGGCCGTGTGTGTAGGAAGCACAGTTCTTTTGTTCTGAGCAAGCTCACTTTTCGGAACACATAGGAAACACAGTAGAGTAGAAGAGTGCTCTATTCTCAAAAGCAGAGTGTGTTTTTGTAAGGCGAGCTAGCGTTTGTTTCCTAGTCCTATATGGAGTTGAATCACATGCAGTTTCTGGTCCTATGAACAAGAGTTGTTTTCTGGTAAGGAAAGTCACTATTTCACTCCCATTGCCCTTTACAAGGCAAATAGCACTCGCGTCTTTTCCCAGCAAGTACAGTGTATTGGACTGAATAGGAGCTACTGTTCTTGTCAGTTTACTAAGCAGAATTGAACTAGATATGGTCCGTGCGTGTAGGAAGCACAGTGCTTTTGTTCTGAGCAAGCTCACTGTTTGGACCCCATAGGAAACACAGGAGAGTAGAAGAGTGCTCTTTTCTCAAAAGCAGAGTGTGTTTCTTGGAAGTCGAGCTAGCATTTCTTTCCCAGTCCTAAATGGAGTTGAGTCACATGCAGTTTTTTGTCCTACGAGCAAGAGTTGTTTTCTGGTAAGTCAAGTCACTATTGTGCTCCAATTGCCATACACAGTGCAAATACCACTCGCGTCTGTTCCCAGCAAGTACAGTGTATCGGACTGAAGAGGAGCTACTGTTCTTGTCAGTTTCCTAAGCAGAGTTGAACTAGTTATGGCCCGTGTGTAGGAAGCACAGTTCTTTTGTTCTGAGCAAGCTCACTGTTCTGGCCCTATAGGAAACACAGTAGAGTAGAAGAGTGCTCTTTTCTCAAAAGCAGAGTGTGTTTCTTGTAAAGCAAGCTAGAGTTTGTTTCCCAGTCCTAAATGGAGTGGAATCACATGCAGTTTCTGGTCCTACGAGCAAGAGTTGTTTTCCTGTAAGAAGAGTCACTATTGCGCTGCCATTGCCATACATAGGACAAATAGCAATGACGTCTGTTCCCAGCAAGTACATTGTATTGGACTGAAGAGGATCTACTGTTCTTCTCAGGTTCCTAAGCAGAATTGAACTAGATATGGCCGTGTGTGTAGGAAGCACAGTTCTTTGGTTCTGAGCAAGCTCACTCTTCGGACACCATAGGAAACACAGTAGAGTAGAAGAGCGCTCTTTTCTCTAAAGCAGAGTGTGTTTCTTGTAAGGCGAGCTAGTGTTTGTTTCCCAGTCCTAAATGGAGTTGAATCACATGCAGTTTCTGGTCCTAAGAGCAAGAGCTGTTTTCTGGTAAGGAAAGTCACTATTGTGCTCCCCTTGCCATACATAGTGCTAATAGCTCTCACGTCTGTTCCCAGCAAGTACAGTGTATCGGACTGAAGAGGAGCTGCTGTTCTTGTCAGGTTCCTAAGCAGACTTGAACTAGATATGGCCGTGTGTGTAGGAAGCACAGTTCTTTTGTTCTGAGCAGCTCACTGTTCGGACCCCATAGGAAACACAGTAGAGTAGAAGAGTGCGCTTTTCTCTAAAGCAGAGTGTGTTTCTTGTAAGGTGAGCTAGCTTTTTTTTCCCAGTCCTAAATGGTATTGAATCACATGCAGTTTCTGATCCTACGAGCAAGAGTTGTTTTCTGGTATGAAGAGTCACTATTGCGCTGCCATTGCCATACACAGGACAAACAGCACTGGTGTCTGTTCCCAGCAATTACAGTGTACTGGACTGAAGAGGATCTACTGTCCTTGTCAGGTTCCTAAGCAGAATTGAACTAGATATGGCCGTGTGTAGGAAGCACAGTTCTTTGTTCTGAGCAAGCTCACTGTTCTGGCCCTATAGGAAACACAGTAGAGTAGAAGAGTGCTCTTTACTCAAAAGCAGAGTGTCTTTCTTGTAAGGCGAACTAGCGTTTGTTTCCCAGTCCTAAATGGAGTTGAGCCACATGCAGTTTTTTGTCCTACGAGCAAGAGTTGTTTTCTGGTAAGACGAGTCACTATTGTGCTCCAATTGCCATACACAGTGCAAATAGCACTCGCGTCTGTTCCCCGCAAGTACAGTGTATTGGACGGAAGAGGAGCTACTGTTCTTGTCAGTTTCCTAAGCAGAGTTGAACTAGATATGGCCCGTGTGTGTAGGAAGCACAGTTCTTTTGTTCTGAGCAAGCTCACTGTTCGGACACCATAGGAAACACAGTAGAGTAGAAGAGTGCTCTTTTCTCAAAAGCAAAGTGTGTTTCTTGTAAGGCGAGCTGGCGTTTGTTTCCCAGTCCTAAATGGAGTGGAATAACATGCAGTTTCTGGTCCTACAAGCAAGAGTTGTTTTCTGGTAAGAACAGTCACTATTGCACTGCCATTGCCATACACAGGACAAATAACACTGGCGTCTGTTCCCAGCAAGTACAGTGTATTGGACTGAAGAGGATCTAGTGTTCTTCTCAGTTTCCTAAGCAGAGTTGAACTAGATATGGCCGTGTGTAGGAAGCACCGTTTTTTTGTTCTGAGCAAGCTCACTGTTTGGAACACATAGGAAACACAGTAGAGTAGAAGAGTGCTCTTTTCTCAAAAGCAGAGTGTGTTTCTTGTAAGGCGAGGTAGCGTTGGTTTCCCAGTCCTAAATGGAGTTGAATCACATGCAGTTTCTAGTCCTACGAGCAAGAGTTGTATTCTGGTAAGAAGAGTCACTATTGCGCTGCCATTGCCATACATAGGACAAATAACACTGGCGTCTGTTCCCAGCAAGTACAGTGTATTGGACTGAAGAGGATCTACTGTTCTTGTCAGGTTCCTAAGCAGAATTGAACTAGATATGGCCGTGTGTGTAGGAAGTACAGTTCTTTTGTTCTGAGCAAGCTCACTTTTCGGAACACATAGGAAACACAGTAGAGTAGAAGAGTGCTCTATTCTCAAAAGCAGAGTGTGTTTTTGTAAGGCGAGCTAGCGTTTGTTTCCTAGTCCTAAATGGAGTTGAATCACATGCAGTTTCTGGTCCTATGAACAAGAGTTGTTTTCTGGTAAGGAAAGTCACTATTGCACTCCCATTGCCATACACAGTGTAAATAGCCCTCCCGTCTGTTCCCAGCAAGTACAGTGTATTGGACTGAAAAGGAGCTACTGTTCTTCTCAGTTTCCTAAGCAGAGTTGAACTAGATATGGCCCGTGTGTGTAGGAAGTACAGTTCTTTTTTTCTGAGCAAGCTCACTGTTCTGGCCCTATAGGAAACACAGAAGAGTAGAAGAGTGCTCTTTTCTCAAAAGCAGAGTGTGTTTCTTGTAAAGCGAGCTAGAGTTTGATTCCCATTCCTAAATGGAGTGGAATCACATGCAGTTTCTGGTCCTATGAGCAAGATTTGTTTTCTGGTAAGAAAGGTCACTATTGCGCTGCCATTGCCATACACAGGACAAATAGCACTGGCGTCTGTTCCCAGCAAGTACAGTATATTGAACTGAAGAGGATCTAGTGTTCTTGTCAGTTTCCTAAGCAGACTTGAACTAGATATGGCCGTGTGTAGGAAGCACAGTTTTTTTGTTCTGAGCAAGCTCACTTTTCGGAACACATAGGAAACACAGTAGAGTAGAAGAGTGCTCTTTTCTCAAAAGCAGAGTGTGTTTCTTGTAAGGCGAGCTAGCATTTGTTTCCCAGTCCTATATGGAGTTGAATCACATGCAGTTTTTGGTCCAATGAGAAAGAGTTGTTTTCTGGTAAGGAAAGTCACTATTGAGCTCCCATTTCCATACAAAGTGCAAATAGCACTCGTGTCTGTTCCCAGCAAGTACAGTGTATTGGACTGAAGAGGAGCTACTGTTCTCATCAGTTCCTAAGCAGAGTTGAACTAGATATGGCCCGTGTGTGTAAGAAGCACAGTTCTTTTGTTCTGAGCAAGCTCACTGTTCTGGCCCTTGGGAAACACAGTAGTGTAGAAGAATGCTCTTTTCTCAAAAGCAGAGTGTGTTTCTTGTAAGGTGAGCTAGCTTTTGTTTCCCAGTCCTAAATGGAGTTTAATCACATGCAGTTTCTGGTCCTACGAGCAAGCGTTGTTTTCTGGTAAGAAGAGTCACTATTGAGCTGCAACTGCCATACACAGGACAAATAGCACTGGCGTCTGTTCCCAGCAAGTACAGTGTATTGGACTGAAGAGGATCTAGTGTTCTTGTCAGTTTCCTAAGCAGAGTTGAACTAGATATGGCCATGTGTAGGAAGCACAGTTTTTTTTGTTCTGAGCAAGCTCACTTTTCGGAACACATAGGAAATACAGTAGAGTAGAAGAGTGCTCTTTTCTCAAAAGCAGAGTGTGTTTTTTTAAGGCGAGCTAGCGTTTCTTTCCTAGTCCTAAATGGAGTTGAATCACATGAAGTTTCTGGTCCTATGAACAAGAGTTGTTTTCTGGTAAGGAAAGTCACTATTGCGCTCCCATTGCCCTTTACAAGGCAAATAGCACTCGCGTCTTTTCCCAGCAAGTACAGTGTATTGGACTGAATAGGAGCTACTGTTCTTGTCAGTTTACTAAGCAGAATTGATCTAAATATGGACCGTGCGTGTAGGAAGCACAGTTCTTTTGTTCTGAGCAAGCTCACTGTTTGGACCCCATAGGAAACACAGTAGAGTAGAAGAGTGCTCTTTTCTCAAAAGCAGAGTGTGTTTCTTGGAAGTCGAGCTAGCATTTCTTTCCCAGTCCTAAATGGAGTTGAGTCACATGCAGTTTTTTGTCCTACGAGCAAGAGTTGTTTTCTGGTAAATCAAGTCACTATTGTGCTCCAATTGCCATACACAGTGCAAATAGCACTCGCGTCTGTTCCCAGCAAGTACAGTGTATCGGACTGAAGAGGAGCTACTGTTCTTGTCAGTTTCCTAAGCAGAGTTGAACTAGTTATGGCCCGTGTGTAGGAAGCACAGTTCTTTTGTTCTGAGCAACCTCACTGTTATGGCCCTATAGGAAACACAGTAGAGTAGAAGAGTGCTCTTTTCTCAATAGCAGAGTGTGTTTCTTGTAAAGCGAGCTAGAGTTTGTTTCCCAGTCCTAAATGGAGTGGAATCACATGCAGTTTCTGGTCCTACGAGCAAGAGTTGTTTTCCTGTAAGAAGAGTCACTATTGTGCTGCCATTGCCATACACAGGACAAATAGCACTGGCGTCTGTTCCCAGCAAGTACAGTGTATTGGACTGAAGAGGATCTACTCTTTTTGTCAGATTCCTAAGCAGAATTGAACTAGATATGGCCTTGTGTGTAGGAAGCACAGTTCTTTTGTTCTGAGCAAGCACACTGTTCAGACCCCATAGGAAACACAGTAGAGTAGAAGAGTGCTCTTTTATCAAAAGCAGAGTGTGTTTCTTGTAAGGCGAGCTAGCGTTTGTTTCCCAGTCCTAAATGGAGTTGAGTCACATGCAGTTTTTTGTCCTACGAGCAAGAGTTGTTTTCTGGTAAGACAAGTCTCTATTGTGCTCCAATTGCCATACACAGTGCAAATAGCACTCGCGTCTGTTCCCCGCAAGTACAGTGTATTGGACTGAAGAGAAGCTACTGTTCTTGTCAGTTTCCTAAGCAGAGTTGAACTAGATATGGCCCATGTGTAGGAAGCACAGTTCTTTTGTTCTGAGCAAGCTCACTATTCTGGCTCTATGGGAAACACAGTAGAGTAGAAGAGTGCTCTTTTCTCAAAAGCAGAGTGTGTTTCTTGTAAGGCGAGCTAGCATTTGTTTCCCAGTCCTATATGGAGTTGAATCACATGCAGTTTTTGGTCCAATGAGAAAGAGTTGTTTTCTGGTAAGGAAAGTCACTATTGAGCTCCCATTTCCATACAAAGTGCAAATAGCACTCGTGTCTGTTCCCAGCAAGTACAGTGTATTGGACTGAAGAGGAGCTACTGTTCTCTTCAGTTCCTAAGCAGAGTTGAACTAGATATGGCCCGTGTGTGTAAGAAGCACAGTTCTTTTGGTCTGAGCAAGCTCACTGTTCTGGTCCTTGGGAAACACAGTAGTGTAGAAGAGTGCTCTTTTCTCAAAAGCAGAGTGTGTTTCTTGTAAGGCGAGCTAGCGTTTGTTTCCCAGTCCTAAATGGAGTGGAATCACATGCAGTTTCTGGTCCTACGAGCAAGAGTTGTTTTCTGGTAAGAAGAGACACTATTGCACTGCCATTGCCATACACAGGACAAATAGCACTGGCGTCTGTTCCCAGCAAGTACAGTGTATTGGACTGAAGAGGATCTACTGTTCTTGTGAGGTTCCTAAGCAGACTTGAACTAGATATGCCCGTGTGTGTAGGAAGCACAGTTTTTTTGTTCTGAGCAAGCTCACTGTTCGGAACACATAGGAAACACAGTAGAGTAGAAGAGTGCTCTTTTCTCAAAATCGGAGTATGTTTCTTGTATGGCGAGCTAGCGTTTGTTTCCCAGTCCTAAATGGAGTTGAGTCACATGAAGTTTTTTGTCCTATGAGCAAAAGTTGTTTTCTGGTAAGACAAGTCACTATTGTACTCCCATTGCCATACACAGTGCAAATAGCACTCGCGTCTGTTCCCCGCAAGTACAGTGTATCGGACTGAAGAGGAGCTACTGTTCTTGTCAGTTTCCTAAGCAGAGTTGAACTAGATATGGCCCGTGTGTAGGAAGCACAGTTCTTTTGTTCTGAGCAAGCTCACTGTTCTGGCCCTATAGGAAACACTGTAGAGTAGAAGAGTGCTGTTTTCTCTAAAGCAGAGTGTGTTGCTTGTAAGGTGAGCTAGCTTTTGTTTCCCAGTCCTAAATGGAGTTTAATCACATGCAGTTTCTGGTCCTACGAGCAAGCATTGTTTTCTGGTAAGAAGAGTCACTATTGAGCTGCAACTGCCATACACAGGACAAATAGCACTGGCGTCTGTTCCCAGCAAGTACAGTGTATTGGACTGAAGAGGATCTAGTGTTCTTGTCAGTTCGCTAAGCAGAGTTGAACTAGATATGGCCGTGTATGTAGGAAGCACAGTTCTTTTGTTCTGAGCAAGCTCAATGTTCGGACCCCAGAGGAAACACAGTAGAGTAGAAGAGTGCTCTTTTCTCAAAAGCAGAGTGTGTTTCATGGAAGGCGAGCTAGCATTTGTTTCCCAGTCCTAAATGGAGTTGAATCACATGCAGTTTCTGGTCTTACGAGCAAGAGTTGTTTACTGGTAAGGAAAGTCACTATTGCGTTCCCATTGCCATTAACAGTGCAAATAGCACTCGCGTCTGTTCCCAGCAAGTACAGTGTATCGGACTGAAGAGGAGCTACTGTTCTTGTCAGTTTCCTAAGCAGAGTTGAACTAGATATGGCCCGTGTGTAGGAAGCACAGTTCTTTTGTTCTGAGCAAGCTCACTGTTCTGGCCCTGTAGGAAACACAGTAGAGTAGAAGAGTGCTCTTTTCTCTAAAGCAGAGTGTGTTTCTTGTAAGGTGAGCTAGCTTTTATTTCCCAGTCCTAAATGGAGTTGAATCACATGCAGTTTCTGTTCCTACGAGCAAGAGTTGTTTTCTGGTAAGAAGAGTCACTATTGCGCTGCAACTGCCATACACAGGACAAATAGCACTGGCGTCTGTTCCCAGCAAGTACAGTGTATTGGACTGAAGAGGATCTAGTGTTCTTGTCAGTATCCTAAGCAGAGTTGAACTAGATATGGCCGTGTGTGTAGGAAGCACAGTTCTTTTTTTCTGAGCAAGGTCACTGTTCGGACACCATAGGAAACACAGTAGAGTAGAAGAGTGCTCTTTTCTCAAAAGCAGAGTGTGTTTCTTGGAAGTCAGCTAGCGTTTGTTTCCCAGTCCTAAATATAGTTGAGTCACATGCAGTTTTTTGTCCTACGAGCAAGAGTTGTTTTCTGGTAAGACAAGTCACTATTGTGCTCCAATGCCATGCACAGTGCAAATAGCACTCGCGTCTGTTCCCCGCAAGTACAGTGTATTGGACTGAAGAGGATCTACTGTTATTGTCAGGTTCCTAAGCAGAATTGAACTAGATATGGCCGTGTGTGTAGGAAGCACAGTTCTTTTGTTCTGAGCAAGCTCACTGTTCGGACATCATAGGAAACACAGTAGAGTAGAAGAGTGCTCTTTTCTCAAAAGCAGAGTGTGTTTCTTGTAAGGCGAGCTAGCGTTTGTTTCCCAGTCCTAAATGGAGTTGAATCTCATCCAGTTTCTGGTCCTAAGAGCAAGAGTTGTTTTCTGGTAAGGAAAGTCACTATTGCGCTCCCCTTGCCATACATAGTACAAATAGCTCTCGCGTCTATTCCCAGCAAGTACAGTGTATTGGACTGAAGAGGAGCTACTGTTCTTGTCAGTTTCCTAAGCAGAGTTGAACTAGATATGGCCCGTGTGTGTAGGAAGCACAGTTCTTATGTTCTGAACAAGCACACTGTTCTGGCCCTATTGGAAACACAGTAGAGTAGAAGAGTGCTCTTTTCTCAAAAGCAGAGTGTGTTTTCGTAAGGCGAGCTAGCGTTTGTTTCCTAGTCCTAAATGGAGTTGAATCACATGCAGTTTCTGGTCCTACAAGCAAGAGTTGTTTTCTGGTAAGAAGAGTCACTATTGCGCTGCCATTGCCATACACAGGACAAATAGCACTGGGGTCTGTTCCCAGCAAGTACAGTGTATTGGACTGAAGAGGATCTACTGTTCTTGTCAGGTTCCTAAGCAGACTTGAACTAGATATGGCCGTGTGTGTAGGAAGCACAGTTTTTTTGTTCTGAGCAAGCTCACTGTTCGGGACACATAGGAAACACAGTAGAGTAGAAGAGTGCTCTTTTCTAAAAAGCAGAGTGTGTTTCTTGTAAGGCGAGCTAGCGTTTGTTTCCCAGTCCTAAATGGAGTTGAGTCACATGCAGTTTTTTGTCCTACGAGCAAGAGTTGTTTTCTGGTAAGACAAGTCTCTATTGTGCTCCAATTGCCATACACAGTGCAAATAGCACTCGCGTCTGTTCCCCGCAAGTACAGTGTATTGGACTGAAGAGAAGCTACTGTTCTTGTCAGTTTCCTAAGCAGAGTTGAACTAGATATGGCCCATGTGTAGGAAGCACAGTTCTTTTGTTCTGAGCAAGCTCACTATTCTGGCCCTATGGGAAACACAGTAGAGTAGAAGAGTGCTCTTTTCTCAAAAGCAGAGTGTGTTTCTTGTAAGGCGAGCTAGCATTTGTTTCCCAGTCCTATATGGAGTTGAATCACATGCAGTTTTTGGTCCAATGAGAAAGAGTTGTTTTCTGGTAAGGAAAGTCACTATTGAGCTCCCATTTCCATACAAAGTGCAAATAGCACTCGTGTCTGTTCCCAGCAAGTACAGTGTATTAGACTGAAGAGGAGCTACTGTTCTCTTCAGTTCCTAAGCAGAGTTGAACTAGATATGGCCCGTGTGTGTAAGAAGCACAGTTCTTTTGTTCTGAGCAAGCTCACTGTTCTGGTCCTTGGGAAACACAGTAGTGTAGAAGAGTGCTCTTTTCTCAAAAGCAGAGTGTGTTTCTTGTAAGGTGAGCTAGCGTTTGTTTCCCAGTCCTAAATGGAGTGGAATCACATGCAGTTTCTGGTCCTACGAGCAAGAGTTGTTTTCTGGTAAGAAGAGACACTATTGCACTGCCATTGCCATACACAGGACAAATAGCACTGGCGTCTGTTCCCAGCAAGTACAGTGTATTGGACTGAAGAGGATCTACTGTTCTTGTGAGGTTCCTAAGCAGACTTGAACTAGATATGCCCGTGTGTGTAGGAAGCACAGTTTTTTTGTTCTGAGCAAGCTCACTGTTCGGAACACATAGGAAACACAGTAGAGTAGAAGAGTGCTCTTTTCTCAAAATCGGAGTATGTTTCTTGTATGGCGAGCTAGCGTTTGTTTCCCAGTCCTAAATGGAGTTGAGTCACATGAAGTTTTTTGTCCTATGAGCAAAAGTTGTTTTCTGGTAAGACAAGTCACTATTGTACTCCCATTGCCATATACAGTGCAAATAGCACTCGCGTCTGTTCCCCGCAAGTACAGTGTATCGGACTGAAGAGGAGCTACTGTTCTTGTCAGTTTCCTAAGCAGAGTTGAACTAGATATGGCCCGTGTGTAGGAAGCACAGTTCTTTTGTTCTGAGCAAGCTCACTGTTCTGGCCCTATAGGAAACACTGTAGAGTAGAAGAGTGCTGTTTTCTCTAAAGCAGAGTGTGTTGCTTGTAAGGTGAGCTAGCTTTTGTTTCCCAGTCCTAAATGGAGTTTAATCACATGCAGTTTCTGGTCCTACGAGCAAGCGTTGTTTTCTGGTAAGAAGAGTCACTATTGAGCTGCAACTGCCATACACAGGACAAATAGCACTGGCGTCTGTTCCCAGCAAGTACAGTGTATTGGACTGAAGAGGATCTAGTGTTCTTGTCAGTTCGCTAAGCAGAGTTGAACTAGATATGGCCGTGTGTGTAGGAAGCACAGTTCTTTTGTTCTGAGCAAGCTCAATGTTCGGACCCCAGAGGAAACACAGTAGAGTAGAAGAGTGCTCTTTTCTCAAAAGCAGAGTGTGTTTCATGGAAGGCGAGCTAGCATTTGTTTCCCAGTCCTAAATGGAGTTGAATCACATGCAGTTTCTGGTCCTACGAGCAAGAGTTGTTTTCCTGTAAGAAGAGTCACTATTGCGCTGCCATTGCCATACATAGGATAAATAGCAATGACGTCTGTTCCCAGCAAGTACATTGTATTGGACTGAAGAGGATCTACTGTTCTTCTCAGGTTCCTAAGCAGAATTGAACTAGATATGGCCGTGTGTGTAGGAAGCACATTTCTTTGGTTCTGAGCAAGCTCACTCTTTGGACACCATAGGAAACACAGTAGAGTAGAAGAGCGCTCTTTTCTCTAAAGCAGAGTGTGTTTCTTGTAAGGCGAGCTAGTGTTTGTTTCCCAGTCCTAAATGGAGTTGAATCACATGCAGTTTCTGGTCCTAAGAGCAAGAGCTGTTTTCTGGTAAGGAAAGTCACTATTGTGCTCCCCTTGCCATACATAGTGCTAATAGCTCTCACGTCTGTTCCCAGCAAGTACAGTGTATCGGACTGAAGAGGAGCTGCTGTTCTTGTCAGTTTCCTAAGCAGAGTTGAACTAGATATGGCCCGCGTGTGTAGGAAGCACAGTTCTTTTGTTCTGAGCAAGCTCACTGTTTTGACCCCATAGGAAACACAGTAGAGTAGAAGAGTGCTCTTTTCTCTAAAGCAGAATGTGTTTATTGTAAGGCGAGCTAGCGTTTGTTTCCCAGTCCTAAATGGAGTGGAATCACATGCAGTTTCTGGTCCTACGAGCAGGAGTTGTTTTCTGGTAAGGAAAGTCACTATTGCGCTCCCATTGCCATACACAGTGTAAATAGCCCTCCCGTCTGTTCCCAGCAAGTACAGTGTATTGGACTGAAAAGGAGCTACTGTTCTTCTCAGTTTCTTAAGCAGAGTTGAACTAGATATGGCCCGTGTGTGTAGGAAGTACAGTTCTTTTTTTCTGAGCAAGCTCACTGTTCTGGCCCTATAGGAAACACAGAAGAGTAGAAGAGTGCTCTTTTCTTAAAAGCAGAGTGTGTTTCTTGTAAAGCGAGCTAGAGTTTGATTCCCAGTCCTAAATGGAGTGGAATCACATGCAGTTTCTGGTCCTACGAGCAAGATTTGTTTTCTGGTAAGAAAGGTCACTATTGCGCTGCCATTGCCATACACAGGACAAATAGCACTGGCGTCTGTTCCCAGCAAGTACAGTATATTGAACTGAAGAGGATCTAGTGTTCTTGTCAGGTTCCTAAGCAGACTTGAACTAGATATGGCCGTGTGTAGGAAGCACAGTTTTTTTGTTCTGAGCAAGCTCACTTTTCAGAACACATAGGAAACACAGTAGAGTAGAAGAGTGCTCTTTTCTCAAAAGCAGAGTGTGTTTTTTTAAGGCGAGCTAGCGTTTCTTTCCTAGTCCTAAATGGAGTTGAATCACATGAAGTTTCTGGTCCTATGAACAAGAGTTGTTTTCTGGTAAGGAAAGTCACTATTGCGCTCGCATTGCCCTTTACAAGGCAAATAGCACTCGCGTCTTTTCCCAGCAAGTACAGTGTATTGGACTGAATAGGAGCTACTGTTCTTGTCAGTTTACTAAGCAGAATTGATCTAAATATGGTCCGTGCGTGTAGGAAGCACAGTTCTTTTGTTCTGAGCAAGCTCACTGTTTGGACCCCATAGGAAACACAGTAGAGTAGAAGAGTGCTCTTTTCTCAAAAGCAGAGTGTGTTTCTTGGAAGTCGAGCTAGCATTTCTTTCCCAGTCCTAAATGGAGTTGAGTCACATGCAGTTTTTTGTCCTACGAGCAAGAGTTGTTTTCTGGTAAGTCAAGTCACTATTGTGCTCCCATTGCCATACACAGTGCAAATAGCACTCGCGTCTGTTCCCAGCAAGTACAGTGTATCGGACTGAAGAGGAGCTACTGTTCTTGTCAGTTTCCTAAGCAGAGTTGAAGTAGATATGGCCCGTGTGTAGGAAGCACAGTTCTTTTGTTCTGAGCAAGCTCACTCTTCTGGCCCTATAGGAAAAACAGTAGAGTAGAAGAGTGCTCTTTTCTCTAAAGCAGAGTGTGTTTCTTGCAAGGTGAGCTAGCTTTTGTTTCCCAGTCCTAAATGGAGTTGAATCACATGCAGTTTCTGGTCCTACAAGCAAAAGTTGTTTTCTGGTAAGAAGAGTCACTATTGTGCTGCCATTGCCATACACAGGACAAATAGCACTGGCGTCTGTTCCCAGCAAGTACAGTGTATTGGACTGAAGAGGATCTACTGTTCTTGTCAGGTTCCTAAGCAGATTGAACTAGATATGGCCGTGTGTGTAGGAAGCACAGTTCTTTTGTTCTGAGCAGCTCACTGTTCGGACCCCATAGGAAACACAGTAGAGTAGAAGAGTGCGCTTTTCTATAAAGCAGAGTGTGTTTCTTGTAAGGTGAGCTAGCTTTTTTTTCCCAGTCCTAAATGGTATTGAATCACATGCAGTTTCTGATCCTACGAGCAAGAGTTGTTTTCTGGTATGAAGAGTCACTATTGCGCTGCCATTGCCATACACAGGACAAACAGCACTGGTGTCTGTTCCCAGCAATTACAGTGTACTGGACTGAAGAGGATCTACTGTCCTTGTCAGGTTCCTAAGCAGAGTTGAACTAGATATGGCCGTGTGTGTAGGAAGCACCGCTTTTTTTTTCTGAGCAAGCTCACTGTTTGGAACACATAGGAAACACAGTAGAGTAGAAGAGTGCTCTTTTCTCAAAAGCAGAGTGTGTTTCTTGTAAGGCGAGGTAGCGTTTGTTTCCCAGTCCTAAATGGAGTTGAATCACATGCAGTATCTAGTCCTACGAGCAAGAGTTGTATTCTGGTAAGAAGAGTCACTATTGCCCTGCCATTGCCATACATAGGACAAATAACACTGGCGTCTGTTCCCAGCAAGTACAGTGTATTGGACTGAAGAGGATCTACTGTTCTTGTCAGGTTCCTAAGCAGACTTGAACTAGATATGGCCGTGTGTGTAGGAAGTACAGTTCTTTTGTTCTGAGCAAGCTCACTTTTCGGAACACATAGGAAACACAGTAGAGTAGAAGAGTGCTCTATTCTCAAAAGCAGAGTGTGTTTTTGTAAGGCGAGCTAGCGTTTGTTTCCTAGTCCTAAATGGAGTTGAATCACATGCAGTTTCTGGTCCTAAGAGCAAGAGCTGTTTTCTGGTAAGGAAAGTCACTATTGTGCTCCCCTTGCCATACATAGTGCTAATAGCTCTCACGTCTGTTCCCAGCAAGTACAGTGTATCGGACTGAAGAGGAGCTGCTGTTCTTGTCAGTTTCCTAAGCAGAGTTGAACTAGATATGGCCCGCGTGTGTAGGAAGCACAGTTCTTTTGTTCTGAGCAAGCTCACTGTTTTGACCCCATAGGAAACACAGTAGAGTAGAAGAGTGCTCTTTTCTCTAAAGCAGAATGTGTTTATTGTAAGGCGAGCTAGCGTTTGTTTCCCAGTCCTAAATGGAGTGGAATCACATGCAGTTTCTGGTCCTACGAGCAGGAGTTGTTTTCTGGTAAGGAAAGTCACTATTGCGCTCCCATTGCCATACACAGTGTAAATAGCCCTCCCGTCTGTTCCCAGCAAGTACAGTGTATTGGACTGAAAAGGAGCTACTGTTCTTCTCAGTTTCCTAAGCAGAGTTGAACTAGTTATGGCCCGTGTGTGTAGGAAGTACAGTTCTTTTTTTCTGAGCAAGCTCACTGTTCTGGCCCTATAGGAAACACAGAAGAGTAGAAGAGTGCTCTTTTCTCAAAAGCAGAGTGTGTTTCTTGTAAAGCGAGCTAGAGTTTGATTCCCAGTCCTAAATGGAGTGGAATCACATGCAGTTTCTGGTCCTACGAGCAAGATTTGTTTTCTGGTAAGAAAGGTCACTATTGCGCTGCCATTGCCATACACAGGACAAATAGCACTGGCATCTGTTCCCAGCAAGTACAGTATATTGAACTGAAGAGGATCTAGTGTTCTTGTCAGTTTCCTAAGCAGACTTGAACTAGATATGGCCGTGTGTAGGAAGCACAGTTTTTTTGTTCTGAGCAAGCTCACTGTTCTGGCCCTTGGGAAACACAGTAGTGTAGAAGAGTGCTCTTTTCTCAAAAGCAGAGTGTGTTTCTTGTAAGGTGAGCTAGCTTTTGTTTCCCAGTCCTAAATGGAGTTTAATCACATGCAGTTTCTGATCCTACGAGCAAGCGTTGTTTTCTGGTAAGAAGAGTCACTATTGAGCTGCAACTGCCATACACAGGACAAATAGCACTGGCGTCTGTTCCCAGCAAGTACAGTGTATTGGACTGAAGAGGATCTAGTGTTCTTGTCAGTTTCCTAAGCAGAGTTGAACTAGATATGGCCGTGTGTAGGAAGCACAGTTTTTTTGTTCTGAGCAAGCTCACTTTTCGGAACACATAGGAAATACAGTAGAGTAGAAGAGTGCTCTTTTCTCAAAAGCAGAGTGTGTTTTTTTAAGGCGAGCTAGCGTTTCTTTCCTAGTCCTAAATGGAGTTGAATCACATGAAGTTTCTGGTCCTATGAACAAGAGTTGTTTTCTGGTAAGGAAAGTCACTATTGCGCTCCCATTGCCCTTTACAAGGCAAATAGCACTCGCGTCTTTTCCCAGCAAGTACAGTGTATTGGACTGAATAGGAGCTACTGTTCTTGTCAGTTTACTAAGCAGAATTGATCTAAATATGGACCGTGCGTGTAGGAAGCACAGTTCTTTTGTTCTGAGCAAGCTCACTGTTTGGACCCCATAGGAAACACAGTAGAGTAGAAGAGTGCTCTTTTCTCAAAAGCAGAGTGTGTTTCTTGGAAGTCGAGCTAGCATTTCTTTCCCAGTCCTAAATGGAGTTGAGTCACATGCAGTTTTTTGTCCTACGAGCAAGAGTTGTTTTCTGGTAAGTCAAGTCACTATTGTGCTCCAATTGCCATACACAGTGCAAATAGCACTCGCGTCTGTTCCCAGCAAGTACAGTGTATCGGACTGAAGAGGAGCTACTGTTCTTGTCAGTTTCCTAAGCAGAGTTGAACTAGTTAGGGCCCGTGTGTAGGAAGCACAGTTCTTTTGTTCTGAGCAAGCTCACTGTTATGGCCCTATAGGAAACACAGTAGAGTAGAACAGTGCTCTTTTCTCAAAATCGGAGTATGTTTCTTGTATGGCGAGCTAGCGTTTGTTTCCCAGTCCTAAATGGAGTTGAGTCACATGAAGTTTTTTGTCCTATGAGCAAAAGTTGTTTTCTGGTAAGACAAGTCACTATTGTACTCCCATTGCCATACACAGTGCAAATAGCACTCGCGTCTTTTCCCCGCAAGTACAGTGTATCGGACTGAAGAGGAGCTACTGTTCTTGTCAGTTTCCTAAGCAGAGTTGAACTAGATATGGCCCGTGTGTAGGAAGCACAGTTCTTTTGTTCTGAGCAAGCTCACTGTTCTGGCCCTATAGGAAACACAGTAGAGTAGAAGAGTGCTGTTTTCTCTAAAGCAGAGTGTGTTTCTTGTAAGGTGAGCTAGCTTTTGTTTCCCAGTCCTAAATGGAGTTTAATCACATGCAGTTTCTGGTCCTACGAGCAAGCATTGTTTTCTGGTAAGAAGAGTCACTATTGAGCTGCAACTGCCATACACAGGACAAATAGCACTGGCGTCTGTTCCCAGCAAGTACAGTGTATTGGACTGAAGAGGATCTAGTGTTCTTGTCAGTTCGCTAAGCAGAGTTGAACTAAATATGGCCGTGTGTGTAGGAAGCACAGTTCTTTTGTTCTGAGCAAGCTCAATGTTCGGACCCCAGAGGAAACACAGTAGAGTAGAAGAGTGCTCTTTTCTCAAAAGCAGAGTGTGTTTCATGGAAGGCGAGATAGCATTTGTTTCCCAGTCCTAAATGGAGTTGAATCACATGCAGTTTCTGGTCTTACGAGCAAGAGTTGTTTTCTGGTAAGGAAAGTCACTATTGCGTTCCCATTGCCATACACAGTGCAAATAGCACTCGCGTCTGTTCCCAGCAAGTACAGTGTATCGGACTGAAGAGGAGCTACTGTTCTTGTCAGTTTCCTAAGCAGAGTTGAACTAGATATGGCCCGTGTGTAGGAAGCACAGTTCTTTTGTTCTGAGCAAGCTCACTGTTCTGGCCCTATAGGAAACACAGTAGAGTAGAAGAGTGCTCTTTTCTCTAAAGCAGAGTGTGTTTCTTGTAAGGTGAGCTAGCTTTTATTTCCCAGTCCTAAATGGAGTTGAATCACATGCAGTTTCTGTTCCTACGAGCAAGAGTTGTTTTCTGGTAAGAAGAGTCACTATTGTGCTGCAACTGCCATACACAGGACAAATAGCACTGGCGTCTGTTCCCAGCAAGTACAGTGTATTGGACTGAAGAGGATCTAGTGTTCTTGTCAGTATCCTAAGCAGAGTTGAACTAGATATGGCCGTGTGTGTAGGAAGCACAGTTCTTTTGTTCTGAGCAAGCTCACTGTTCGGACATCATAGGAAACACAGTAGAGTAGAAGAGTGCTCTTTTCTCAAAAGCAGAGTGTGTTTCTTGTAAGGCGAGCTAGCGTTTGTTTCCCAGTCCTAAATGAAGTTGAATCTCATCCAGTTTCTGGTCCTAATAGCAAGAGTTGTTTTCTGGTAAGGAAAGTCACTATTGCGCTCCCCTTGCCATACATAGTACAAATAGCTCTCGCGTCTATTCCCAGCAAGTACAGTGTATTGGACTGAAGAGGAGCTACTGTTCTTGTCAGTTTCCTAAGCAGAGTTGAACTAGATATGGCCCGTGTGTGTAGGAAGCACAGTTCTTATGTTCTGAACAAGCACACTGTTCTGGCCCTATTGGAAACACAGTAGAGTAGAAGAGTGCTCTTTTCTCAAAAGCAGAGTGTGTTTTCGTAAGGCGAGCTAGCGTTTGTTTCCTAGTCCTAAATGGAGTTGAATCACATGCAGTTTCTGGTCCTACAAGCAAGAGTTGTTTTCTGGTAAGAAGAGTCACTATTGCGCTGCCATTGCCATACACAGGACAAATAGCACTGGGGTCTGTTCCCAGCAAGTACAGTGTATTGGACTGAAGAGGATCTACTGTTCTTGTCAGGTTCCTAAGCAGACTTGAACTAGATATGGCCGTGTGTGTAGGAAGCACAGTTTTTTTGTTCTGAGCAAGCTCACTGTTCGGGACACATAGGAAACACAGTAGAGTAGAAGAGTGCTCTTTTCTAAAAAGCAGAGTGTGTTTCTTGGAAGTCGAGCTAGCGTTTGTTTCCGAGTCCTAAATGGAGTTGAGTCACATGCAGTTTTTTGTCCAATGAGGAAGAGTTATTTTCTGGTAAGACAAGTCACTATTGTGCTCCCATTGCCATACACAGTGCAAAGAGCACTCGCGTCTGTTCCCAGCAATTACAGTGTATCAGACTGAAGAGGAGCTACTGTTCTTGTCAGTTTCCTAAGCAGAGTTGAACTAGATATGGCCCGTGTGTAGGAAGCACAGTTTTTTTGTTCTGAGCAAGCTCACTGTTCTGGCCCTATAGGAAACACAGTAGAGTAGAAGAGTGCTCTTTTCTCAAAAGCAGAGTGTGTTTCTTGTAAGGGGAGCTAGCATTTGTTTCCCTGTCCTAAATGGAGTGGAATCACATGCAGTTTCTGGTCCTACGAGCAAGAGTTGTTTTCTGGTAAGGAAAGTCACTATTGTGCTCCCATTGCCATACACAGTGCAAATAGCACATGCGTCTGTTCCCAGCAATTACAGTGTATTGGACTGAAGAGGAGCTACTGTTCTTGTCAGGTTCCTAAGCAGAGTTCAACTAGATATGGCCCGTGTGTGTATGAAACACAGTTCTTATGTTCAGAGCAAGCTCACTGCTCTGGCCCCATAGGAAACACAGTAGAGTAGAAGAGTGCTCTTTTCTCTAAAGCAGAGTGTGTTTCTTGTAAGGCAAGCTAGCGTTTGTTTCCCAGTCCTAAATGGAGTTGAGTCACATGCAGTTTTTTGTCCTACGAGCAAGAGTTTTTTTCTGGTAAGACGAGTCACTATTGTGCTCCAATTGCCATACACAGTGCAAATAGCACTCGCGTCTGTTCCCAGCAAGTACAGTGTATCGGACTGAAGAGGAGCTTCTGTTCTTGTCAGTTTCCTAAGCAGAGTTGAACTAGATATGGCCCGTGTGTGTAGGAAGCACAGTTCTTTTGTTCTGAGCAAGCTCAATGTTCGGACCCCATAGGAAACACAGTAGAGTAGAAGAGTTCTCTTTTCTCAAAAGCAGAGTGTGTTTCATGTAAGGCGGGCTAGCATTTGTTTCCCAGTCCTAAATGGAGTTGAATCACATGCAGTTTCTGGTCCTACGAGCAAGGGTTGTTTTCTGGTAAGAAGAGTCACTATTGCGCTGCCATTGCCATACAAGGACAAATAGCACTGGCGTCTGTTCCCAGCAAGTACAGTGTATTGGACTGAAGAGGATCTACTGTTCTTGTAAGGTTCCTAAGCAGACTTGAACTAGATATGGCCGTGTGTGTAGGAAGCACAGTTTTTTTGTTCTGAGCAAGCTCACTGTTCGGAACACATAGGAAACACAGTAGAGTAGAAGAGTGCTCTTTTCTCAAAAGCAGAGTGTCTTTCTTGGAAGTCGAGCTAGCGTTTGTTTCCCAGTCCTAAATGGAGTTGGATCACATGCAGTTTTTTGTCCTACGAGCAAGAGTTGTTTTCTCGTAAGACAAGTCACTATTGTGCTCCAATGCCATACACAGTGCAAATAGCACTCGCGTCTGTTCCCCGCAAGTACAGTGTATTGGACTGAAGAGGAGCTACTGTTCTTGTCAGGTTCCTAAGCAGAATTGAACTAGATATGGCCGTGTGTGTTGGAAGCACAGTTCTTTTGTTCTGAGCAAGCCTACTGTTCGGACATCATAGGAAACACAGTAGAGTAGAAGAGTGCTCTTTTCTCAAAAGCAGAGTGTGTTTCTTGTAAGGCGAGCTAGCGTTTGTTTCCCAGTTCTAAATGGAGTTGAATCTCATGCAGTTTCTGGTCCTAAGAGCAAGAGTTGTTTTCTGGTAAGGAAAGTCACTATTGCGCTCCCTTTGCCATACATAGTGCAAATAGCTCTCGCGTCTATTCCCAGCAAGTACAGTGTATCGGACTGAAGAGGAGCTACTGTTCTTGTCAGTTTCCTAAGCAGAGTTGAACTAGATATGGCCCGTGTGTGTAGGAAGCACAATTCTTATGTTCTGAACAAGCTCACTGTTCTGGCCCTATTGGAAACACAGTAGAGTAGAAGAGTGCACTTTTCTCAAAAGCAGAGTGTGTTTTTCTAAGGCGAGCTAGCGTTTGTTTCCTAGTCCTAAATGGAGTTGAATCACATGCAGTTTCTGGTCCTACAAGCAAGAGTTGTTTTCTGGTAAGAAGAGTCACTATTGCACTGCCATTGCCTTACACAGGACAAATAGCACTGGCGTCTGTTCCCAGCAAGTACAGTGTATTGGACTGAAGAGGATCTACTGTTCTTGTCAGGTTCCTAAGCAGACTTGAACTAGATATGGCCGTGTGTGTAGGAAGCACAGTTTTTTTGTTCTGAGCAAGCTCACTGTTCGGAACACAAGGGAAACACAGTAGAGTAGAAGAGTGCTCTTTTCTCAAAAGCAGAGTGTGTTTCTTGGAAGGCGAGCTAGCGTTTGTTTCCCAGTCCTAAATGGAGTTGAGTCACATGCAGTTTTTTGTCCAATGATGAAGAGTTATTTTCTGGTAAGACAAGTCACTATTGTGCTCCAATGCCATACACAGTGCAAATAGCACTCGCGTCTGTTCCCCGCAAGTACAGTGTATTGGACTGAAGAGGAGCTACTGTTCTTGTTTGTTTCCTAAGCAGAGTTTAATTAGATATGGCCCATGTGTGTAGAAAGCACAGTTCTTTTGTTCTGAGCAAGCTCACTGTTCGGACCCCATAGGAAACACAGTAGAGTAGAAGAGTGCTCTTTTCTCAAAAGCAGAGTGTGTTTCTTGTAAGGCCAGCTGGCATTTGTTTCCCAGTCCTAAATAGAGTTGAATCACATGCAGTTTCTGGTCCTACGAGCAAGAGTTGTTTTCTGGTAAGGAAAGTCACTATTGCACTCCCATTGCCATACACAGTGCAAATAGCACTCGCGTCTGTTCCCAGCAATTACAGTGTATCAGACTGAAGAGGAGCTACTGTTCTTGTCAGTTTCCTAAGCAGAGTTGAACTAGATATGGCCCGTGTGTAGGAAGCACAGTTCTTTTGTTCTGAGCAAGCTCATTGTTCTGGCCCTATAGGAAACACAGTAGAGTAGAAGAGTGCTCTTTTCTCAAAAGCAGAGTGTGTTTCTTGTAAGGCGAGCTAGCATTTGTTTCCCAGTCCTAAATGGAGTGGAATCACATGCAGTTTCTGGTCCTACGAGCAAGAGTTGTTTTCTGGTAAGGAAAGTCACTATTGCGCTCCCATTGCCATACACAGTGCAAATAGCACATGCGTCTGTTCCCAGCAATTACAGTGTATTGGAATGAAGAGGAGCTACTGTTCTTGTCAGGTTCCTAAGCAGAGTTCAACTAGATATGGCCCGTGTGTGTATGAAACACAATTCTTATGTTCTGAGCAAGCTCACTGCTCTGGCCCCATAGGAAACACAGTAGAGTAGAAGAGTGCTCTTTTCTCTAAAGCAGAGTGTGTTTCTTGTAAGGCAAGCTAGCGTTTGTTTCCCAGTCCTAAATGGAGTTGAGTCACATGCAGTTTTTTGTCCTACGAGCAAGAGTTGTTTTCTGGTAAGACGAGTCACTATTGTGCTCCAATTGCCATACACAGTGCAAATAGCACTCGCGTCTGTTCCCAGCAATTACAGTGTATTGGACTGAAGAGGATCTACTGTTCTTGTCAGGTTCCTAAGCAGACTTGAACTAGATATGGCCGTGTGTGTAGGAAGCACAGTTTTTTTGTTCTGAGCAAGCTCACTGTTCGGAACACATAGGAAACACAGTGGAGTAGAAGAGTGCTCTTTTCTCAAAAGCAGAGTGTGTTTCTTGGAAGTCAAGCTAGCGTTTGTTTCCCAGTCCTAAATGGAGTTGAGTCACATGCAGTTTTTTGTCCAATGAGGAAGAGTTATTTTCTGGTAAGACAAGTCACTATTGTGCTCCAATGCCATACACAGTGCAAATAGCACTCGCGTCTGTTCCCCGCAAGTACAGTGTATTGGACTGAAGAGGAGCTACTGTTCTTGTTTGTTTCCTAAGCAGAGTTTAATTAGATATGGCCCGTGTGTGTAGAAAGCACAGTTCTTTTGTTCTGAGCAAGCTCACTGTTCGGACCCCATAGGAAACACAGTAGAGTAGAAGAGTGCTCTTTTCTCAAAAGCAGAGTGTGTTTCTTGTAAGGCCATCTGGCATTTGTTTCCCAGTCCTAAATAGAGTTGAATCACATGCAGTTTCTGGTCCTACGAGCAAGAGTTGTTTTCTGGTAAGGAAAGTCACTATTGCACTCCCATTGCCATACACAGTGCAAATAGCACTCGCATCTGTTCCCAGCAATTACAGTGTATCAGACTGAAGAGGAGCTACTGTTCTTGTCAGTTTCCTAAGCAGAGTTGAACTAGATATGGCCCGTGTGTAGGAAGCACAGTTCTTTTGTTCTGAGCAAGCTCATTGTTCTGGCCCTATAGGAAACACAGTAGAGTAGAAGAGTGCTCTTTTCTCAAAAGCAGAGTGTGTTTCTTGTAAGGCGAGCTAGCATTTGTTTCCCAGTCCTAAATGGAGTGGAATCACATGCAGTTTCTGGTCCTATGAGCAAGAGTTGTTTTCTGGTATGGAAAGTCACTATTGCGCTCCCATTGCCATACACAGTGCAAATAGCACATGCGTCTGTTCCCAGCAATTACAGTGTATTGGAATGAAGAGGAGCTACTGTTCTTGTCAGGTTCCTAAGCAGAGTTCAACTAGATATGGCCCGTGTGTGTATGAAACACAGTTTTTTTGTTCTGAGCAAGCTCACTGTTCGGAACACATAGGAAACACAGTAGAGTAGAAGAGTGCTCTCTTCTCAAAAGCAGAGTGTGTTTCTTGGAAGTCGAGCTAGTGTTTGTTTCCCAGTCCTAAATGGAGTTGGGTCACATGCAGTTTTTTGTCCTATGAGCAAGAGTTGTTTTCTCGTAAGACAAGTCACTATTGTGCTCCAATGCCATACACAGAGCAAATAGCACTCGCGTCTGTTCCCCGCAAGTACAGTGTATTGGACTGAAGAGGATCTACTGTTCTTGTCAGGTTCCTAAGCAGAATTGAACTACATGTGGCCGTGTGTGTAGGAAGCACAGTTTTTTTGTTCTGAGCAAGCTCACTGTTCGGACACCATAGGAAAAACAGTAGAGTAGAAGAGTGCTCTTTTCTCAAAATCAGAGTGTGTTTCTTGAAAGGCGAGCTAGCGTTTGTTTCCCAGTCCTAAATGGAGTTGAATCTCATGCAGTTTCTGGTCCTAAGAGCAAGAGTTGTTTTCTGGTAAGGAAAGTCACTATTGCACTCCCCTTGCCATACATAGTGCAAATTTCTCTCGCGTCTATTCCCAGCAAGTACAGTTTATCGGACTGAAGAGGAGCTACTGTTCTTGTCAGTTTCCTAAGCAGAGTTGAACTAGATATGGCCCATGTGTGTAGGAAGCACATTTCTTATGTTCTGAACAAGCTCACTGTTCTGGCCCTATTGGAAACACAGTAGAGTAGAAGAGTGCTCTTTTCTCAAAAGCAGAGTGTGTTTTCGTAAGGCGAGCTAGCGTTTGTTTCCTAGTCCTAAATGGAGTTGAATCACATGCAGTTTCTGGTCCTACAAGCAAGAGTTGTTTTCTGGTAAGAAGAGTCACTATTGCGCTGCCATTGCCATACACAGGACAAATAGCACTGGCGTCTGTTCCCAGCAAGTACAGTGTATTGGACTGAAGAGGATCTACTGTTCTTGTCAGGTTCCTAAGCAGAAGTGAACTAGATATGGTCGTGTGTGTAGGAAGCACAGTTCTTTTGTTCTGAGCAAGCTCACTGTTCGGACCCCATTAGAAACACAGTAGAGTAGAAGAGTGCTCTTTTCTCAAAAGCAGAGTGTGTTTCTTGGAAGTCGAGCTAGCGTTTGTTTCCCAGTCCTAAATGGAGTTGAGTCACATGCAGTTTTTTGTCCTATGAGCAAGAGTTGTTTTCTGGTAAGACGAGTGACTATTGTGCTCCAATGCCATACACAGTGCAAATAGCACTCGCGTCTGTTCCCCGCAAGTACAGTGTATCGGACTGAAGAGGAGCTACTGTTCTTGTTTGTTTCCTAAGCAGAGTTGAACTAGATATGGCCCGTGTGTGTAGAAAGCACAGTTCTTTTGTTCTGAGCAAGCTCACTGTTCGGACCCCATAGGAAACACAGTAGAGTAGAAGAGTGCTCTTTTCTCAAAAGCAGAGTGTGTTTCATGTAAGGCGAGCTAGCATTTGTTTCCCAGTCCGAAAAGGAGTTGAATCACATGCAGTTTCTGGTCCTACGAGCAAGAGTTGTTTTCTCGTAAGGAAAGTCACTATTGCGCTGCCATTGCCATACACAGTGCAAATAGCACTCGCGTCTCTTCCCAGCAAGAACAGTGTATTGGACTGAAGAGGAGCTACTGTTCTTGTCAGTTTCCTAAGCAGAGTTGAACTAGTTATGGCCCGTGTGTATGAAGCACAGTTCTTTTGTTCTGAGCAAGCTCACTGTTCTGGCCCTATAGGAAAAACAATAGAGTAGAAGAGTGCTCTTTTCCCTAAAGCAGAGTGTGTTTCTTGTAAGGCGAGCTAGCGTTTGTTTCCGAGTACTAAACGGAGTTGAATCACATGCAGTTTCTAGTCCTACATGTAAGAGTTGTTTTATGGTAAGAAGAGTCACTATTGCACTGCCATTGCCATACACAGGACAAATAGCACTGGCGTCTGTTCCCAGCAAGTACAGTGTATTGTACAGAAGAGGATCTACTGTTCTTGTCAGGTTCCTAAGCAGAATTTAACTAGATATGGCCGTGTGTGTAGGAAGCACAGTTCTAATGTTCTGAGCAAGTTCAACCTTCTGGCTCTAGAGGAAACACAGTAGAGTAAAAGAGTGCTCTTTTCTCAAAAGCAGCGTGTGTTTCTTGGAAGTCGAGCTAGCGTTTGTTTCCTAGTCCTAAATGGAGTTGAGTCACATGCAGTTTTTTGTCCTACGAGCAAGAGTTGTTTTCTGGTAAGACAAGTCACTATTGTGCTCCAATTGCCATACACAGTGCAAATAGCACTAGCGTCTGTTTCCTGCAAGTACAGTGTATTGGAAGGAAGAGGAGCTATTGTTCTTGTCAGTTTCCTAAGCAGAGTTGAACTAGATATGGCTCATGTGTGTAGGAAGCACAGTTCTTTTGTTCTGAGCAAGCTCACTGTTCGGACCCCTTAGGAAACACAGTAGAGTAGAAGAGTGCTCTTTTCTCAAAAGCAGAGTGTGTTTCATGTAAGGCGAGCAAGCATTTGTTTCCCAGTCCTAAATGGAGTTGAATCACATGCAGTTTCTGGTCTTACGAGCAAGAGTTGTTTTCTGGTAAGGAAAGTCACTATTGTGCTCCCATTGCCATACACAGTGCAAATAGCACTCGCGTCTCTTCCCAGCAAGTACAGTGTATCGGACTGAAGAGGTGCTACTGTTCTTGTCAGTTTCCTAAGCAGAGTTGAACTAGATATGGCCCTGTGTGTAGGAAGCACTGTCCTTTTGTTCTGAGCAAGCTCACTGTTCTGGCCCTATAGGAAACACAGTAGAGTAGAAGAGTGCTCTTTTCTCTAAAGCAGAGTGTGTTTCATGTAAGGCGAGCTAGCATTTATTTCCCAGTCCTAAATAGAGTTGAATCTCATGCAGTTTCTGGTCTTACGAGCAAGAGTTGTTTTCTGGTAAGGAAAGTCACTATTGCGCTCCCATTGACATACACAGTGCAAATAGCACTCGCGTCTGTTCTCAGCAAGTACAGTGTATCGGACTGAAGAGGAGCTACTCTTCTTGTCAGTTTCCTAAGCAGAATTGAACTAGATATGGCCCGTGTGTAGGAAGCACAGTTCTTTTGTTCTGAGCAAGCTCACTGTTCTGGCCCTATAGGAAACACAGTAGAGTAGAGGAGTGCTCTTTTCTCTAAAGCAGACTGTGTTTCTTGTAAGGTGAGCTAGCGTTTTTTTCCCAGTCCTAAATGGAGTTGAATCACATGCAGTTTCTGGTCCTACAAGCAAGAGTTGTTTTCTGGTAAGAAGAGTCACTATTGCGCTGCCATTGCCATACACAGGACAAATAGCACTGGCGTCTGTTCACAGCAAGTACAGTGTATTGGACTGAAGAGGATCTACTGTTCTTGTCAGGTTCCTAAGCAGAATTGAACTAGATATGGCCGTGTGTGTAGGAAGTACAGTTCTTTTGTTCTGAGCAAGCTCACTGTTCTGACCCCATAGGAAACACAGTAGAGTAGAAGAGTGCACTTTTCTCAAAAGCAGAGTGTGTTTCTTGTAAGTCGAGCTAGCGTTTGTTTCCCAGTCCTCAATGGAGTTGAGTCACATGCAGTTTTTTGTTCTACGAGCAAGAGTTGTTTTCTGGTAAGACGAGTCACTATTGTGCTCCAATGCCATACACAGTGCATATAGCACTCGCGTCTGTTCCCCGCAAGTACAGTGTATTGGAAGGAATAGGAGCTACTGTTCTTGTCAGTTTTAAGCAGAGTTGAACTAGATATGGCCCATGTGTGTAGGAAGCACAGTTCTTTTGTTCTGAGCAAGCTCACTGTTCAGACCACATAGGAAACACAGTAGAGTAGAAGAGTGCTCTTTTCTCAAAAGCAGAGTGTGTTTCTTGTAAGGCGAGCTAGCGTTTGTTTCCCAGTCCTAAATTGAGTTGAAACACATGCAGTTTCTAGTCCTACGAGCAACAGTTGTTTTATGGTAAGAATAGTCACTATTGTGCTGCCATTGCCATACACAGGACAAATAGTACTGGCGTCTGTTCCCAGCAAGTACAGTGTATTGGACTAAAGGGGATCTACTGTTCTTGTCAGGTTCCTAAGCAGAGTTAAACTAGATATGGCCCGTGTGTAGGAAGCATAGTTATTATGTTCTGAGCAAGCTCACTGTTCTGGCCCTATAGGAAATACAGTAGAGTAGAAGAGTGCTCTTTTCTCAAAAGCAGAGTGTGTTTCTTGTAAGGCAAGCTAGCGTTTTTTTCCCAGTCCTAAATGGAGTTGAATCCCTTGCAGTTTCTGGTCCTACGTGCAAGAGTTGTTTTCTGGTAAGAAAAGTCACTATTGCGCTCCCTTTGCCATACACAGTGCAAATAGCACTCGCGTCTGATGCCAGCAGGTATAGTGTATTGGACTGAAGAGGAGCTACTGTTCTTGTCAGTTTCCTAAGCAGAGTTGAACTAGATATGGCCCGTGTGTGTAGGAAACACAGTTTTTTTTGTTCTGAGAAATCTCACCGTTCTGGCCCTATGAAAAACACAGTAGAGTAGAAGAGTGCTCTTTTCTCAAAAGCAGAGTGTGTTTCTTGTAAGGCGAGCTAGAGTTTGTTTCCCAGTCCTAAATGGAGTTGAGTCACATGCAGTTTTTTTCCTACGAGCAAGAGTTGTTTTCTGGTAAGACGAGTCATAATTGTGCTCCCATTGCCATAAACAGTGCATATAGCACTCGCATCTGTTCCCAGCAAGTACAGTGTATTGGACTGAATAGGATCTACTGTTCTTTTCAGTTTCCTAAGCAGAGGTGTACTATATGGCCCATGTGTGTAGGAAGCACAGTTCTTTTGTTTGACCAAGCTCACTGTTCGGACCTCATAGGAAACACAGTAGATTAGAAGAGTGCTCTTTTTTCAAAACCAGAGTGTGTTTCTTGTAAGGCAAGCTAGTGTTTGTTTCCTAGTCCTAAATGCAATTGAATCACATGCAGTTTCTGGTTCTACAAACAAGAGTTGTTTTCTGGTAAGGAAAGTCACTATTGCGCTCCCATTGCCATTCACAGTGCAAATAGCACTCGCGTCTGTTCCCAGCAAGTACAGTGTTGGACTGAAGACGAGCTACTGTTCTTGTCAGGTTCCTAAGCAGAGGTGAACTAGATATGGCCCATGTGTGTAGGAAGCACAGTTCTTGTGTTCTGAGGAAGCTCACCGTTCTGGCCCTATAGGAAACACAGTATTGTAGAAGAGTGCTCTTTTCTCTAAAGCAGAGTGTGTTTCTTGTAAGGCAAGCTAGCGTTTGTTTCCCAGTCCTAAATGGAGTAGAATATCATGCCGTTTCTGGTCCTATGAGCAAGAGTTGTTTTCTGGTAAGGAAAGTCACTATTGCGCTGCCATTGCCATACACAGGACAAATAGCACTGGCGTCTGTTGCCAGCAAGTACAGTGTATTGGACTGAAGAGGATCTACTGTTCTTGTCAGGTTCCTAAGCACACTTGAACTAGAAATGTCCGTGTGTGTAGGAAGCACAATTTTTTTTGTTCTGAGCAAGCTCACTGTTTGGACCCCATAGGAAACACAGTAGAGTAGAAGAGTGCTCTTTTCTCAAAAGCAGAGAGTGTTTCTTGTAAGGAGAGCTAGTGTTTGTTTCCCAGTCCTAAATGGAGTTGAATCACATGCAGTTTCTGGTCCTACGAGCAAGAGTTGTTTTCTAGTAAGGAAAGTCACTATTGCGCTCCCATTGCCATACTCAGTGCAAATAGCACTCTCGTCTGTTCCTAGCAAGTACAGTGTATCGGACTGAAGAGGAGCTCCTGTTCTTGTCAGTTTCCTAAGCAGAGTTGAACTAGATATGGCCCGTGCGTGTAGGAAGCACATTTTTTTTGTTCTGAGCAAGCTCACCGTTCTGGCCCTATGGAATACACAGTAGAATAGAAGAGTGCTCTTTTCTCAAAAGCAGAGTGTGTTTCTTGTAAGGCGAGCTAGAGTTTGTTTCCCAGTCCTAAGTGGACTTGAGTCACATGCAGTTTTTTGTCCTATGAGCAAGAGTTGTTTTCTGGTAAGACGAGTAACTATTGTGCTCCCATTGCCATACACAGTGCAAATTGCACTCGCGTCTGTTCCCAGCAAGTACAGTGTTGGACTGAAGAGGAGCTACTGTTCTTGTCAGTTTCCTAAGCAGAGTTGAACTACATATGGTCCGTGTGTGTAGGAAGCACAGTTCTTTTGTTCTGAGCAAGCTCACTGTTAGGACCCCATAGGAAACACAGTAGAGTAGAAGAGTGCTCTTTTCTCAAAAGCAGACTGTGTTTCTTGTAAGGCGAGCTAGCGTTTATTTCCCAGTCCTAAATGGAGTTGAATCACATGCAGTTTCTGGTCCTACGAGCAAGAGTTGTTTTCTGGTAAGGAAAGTCACTATTGCACTCCCATTGCCATATACAGTGCAAAGAGCACTCGCGTCTGTTCCCAGCAAGTACTGTGTATCGGACTGAAGAGGAGCTACTGTTCTTGTCAGTTTCCAAGCAGATTTGAACTAGATATGGCCCGTGTGTGGGAAGCACAGTTCTTTTGTTCTGAACAAGCTCACTATTCTGGCCCTATAGGAAACAAAGTAGAGTACATGAATGCTCTTTTCTCTAAAGCAGAGTGTGTATCTTGTAAGGCAAGCTAGCGTTTGTTTCCCAGTCCTAAATGGAGGTGAAACACATGCAGTTTCTGGTCCTATGAGCAAGAGTTCTTTTATGGTAAGAATAGTCACTATTGCGCTGCCATTGCCATACATAGGAATAATAGCACTGGCGTCTGTTCCCAGCAAGTACAGTGTATTGGACTAAAGGGGATCTACTGTTCTTGTCAGGTTCCTAAGCAGACTTGAACTAGATATGACCCGTGTGTGTAGGAAGAACAGTTATTATGTTCTGAGCAAGCTCACTGTTCTGGGCCTATAGGAAACACAGTAGAGTAGAAGAGTGCTCTAATCTCTAAAGCAGAGTGTGTTTCTTGTAAGGCAAGCTAGCGTTTGTTTCCTAGTCCTAAATGGAGTTGAATCACATGCAGTTTCTGGTCCTACGAACAAGAGTTGTTTTCTGGTAAGGAAAGTCACGATTGTGCTCCCGTTGCCATACACAGTGAAAACAGCACTCGCGTCTGTTCCCAGCAAGTACAGTGTTGGACTGAAGAGCAGCTACTGTTCTTGTCATGTTCCTAAGCAGAGTTGAACTACATATGGTCCGTGTGTGTAGGAAGCACAGTTCTTTTGTTCTGAGCAAGCTCACTGTTTGGACCCCATAGGAAACACAGTAGAGTAGAAGAGTGTTCTGTTCTCAAAAGCAGAGTTTGTTTCTTGTAAGGCGGGCTAGAGTTTGTTTCCCAGTCCTAAATGGAGTTGAGTCACATGCAGTTTTTTGTCCTATGAGCAAGAGTTGTTTTCTGGTAAGACGAGTCACTATTGTGCTCTAATTGCCCTACACAGTGCAAATAGCACTCGCGTCGTTCCCAGCAAGTACAGTGTATTGGACTGAAGAGGATCTACTGTTCTTTTCAGTTTCCTAAGCAGAGTTGACCTAGAAATGGCCCATGTGTGTAGGAAGCACAGTTCTTTTGTTCTGAGCAAGCTCACTGTTTGGACCCCATAGGAAACACAGTAGAGTAGAAGAGTACTCTTTTCTCAAAAGCAGAGTGTGTTTCATGTAAGGCGAGCTAGCATTTGTTTGCCAGTCCTAAATGGAGTTGAATCACATGCACTTTCTGGTCCTAGGAGCAAGAGTTGTTTTCTGGTAAGGAAAGTCCCTATTGTGCTCCCATTGCCATATACAGTGCAAATAGCACTGGCGTCTGTTCCCAGCAAGTACAGTGTATCGGACTGAAGAGGAGCTCCTGTTCTTGTCAGTTTCCTAAGCAGAGGTGAACTAGATATGGCCCGTGTGTGTAGGAAGCACAGTTCTTTTTTTCTGAGCAAGCTCACTGTTCTGGCCCTATAGGAAACACAGTAGAGTAGAAGAATGCTCTTTTCTCAAAAGCAGATTGTGTTTCTTGTAAGGCGAGCTAGCGTTTGTTTCCCAGTCCTCAATGGAGTTGAATCACATGCAGTTTCTGGTCCTACGAGCAAGAGTTGTTTTCTGGTAAGACGAGTCACTATTGTGCTCCCATTGCCACACAGTGCAAATAGCACTCGCGTCTGTTCCCAGCAAGTACAGTGTATTGGACTGAATAGGATCTACTGTTCTATTCAGTTTCCTAAGCAGAGGTGAACTAGATATTGCCCATGTGTGTAGGAAGCACAGTTCTTTTGTTCTGAGCAAGCTCACTGTTCGGACCCCATAGGAAACTCAGTAGAGTAGAAGAGTGCTCTTTTCTCAAAAGCAGAGTGTGTTTCATGTAAGGCGAGGTAGCATTTGTTTCCCAGTCTTAAATGGAGTTGAATCACATGCAGTTACTGGTCCTATGTGCAAGAGTTGTTTTCTGGTAATTAAAGTCACTATTGCGCTCCCATTAACATACACAGTGCAAATAGCCCTGGCGTCTGTTCCTAGCAAGTACAGTGTATCGGACTAACGAGGATCTACTGTTCTTGTCTGTTTCCTAAGCAGAGTTGAACTAGATATGGCCCGTGTGTGCAGGAAGCTCAGTTCTTATGTTCTGAGCAAGCTCACTGTTCTGGCCCTATAGGAAACACAGTAGAGTAGAAGAGTGTTCTTTTCTCAAAAGCCGACTGTGTTTCTTGTAAGGCGAGCTAGCGTTTGTTTCCTAGTCCTAAACGGAGTTGAATCACATGCAGTTTCTGGTCCTATGAGCAAGAGTTGTTTTCTGGTAAGGAAAGTCACTATTGCACTCCTATTGCCATATACAGTGCAAATAGCACTCGCGTCTGTTCCCAGCAAGTACAGTGTATCGGACTGAAGAGGAGCTACTGTTCTTGTCAGTTTCCTAAGCAGAGGTGAACTAGATATGGCCCGTGTGTAGTAAGCACAGTTCTTTTGTTCTGAGCAAGCTCACTGTTCTGGACCTATAGGAAACACAGTAGAGTAGAAGAATGCTCTTTTCTCTAAAGCAGAGTGTGTATCTTGTAAGGCGAGCTAGTGTTTGTTTCCCAGTCCTAAATGGAGGTGAAACACATGCAGTTTCTGGTCCTATGAGCAAGAGTTGTTTTATGGTAAGAATAGTCACTATTGCGCTCCCATTGCCATACACAGTGCAAATAGCACTCGCGTCTGATCCCAGCAAGTACAGAGTATCGTACTGAAGAGGAGCTACTGGTCTTTCAGTTTCCTAAGCAGAGTTGAACTAGATATGCCCCGTGTGTGTAGGAAGCACAGTTCTTTTGTTCTGAGCAAGTTCACCGTTCTGGCCCTATGGGAAAAACAGTAGCTTAGAAGAATGCTCTTTTCTCAAAAGCAGAGTGTGTTTCTTGTAAGTCGAGCTAGAGTTTTTTTCCCAGTCCTAAATGGAATTGAGTCACATGCAGTTTTTTGTCCTACGAGCAAGAGTTGTTTTCTGGTAAGGCGAGTCACTATTGTGCTCCCATTGCCATACACAGTGCAAGTAGCACTCGCGTCTGTTCCCAGCAAGTACAGTGTATCAGACTGAAGAGGAGCTACTGTTCTTGTCAGTTTCCTAAGCAGAGTTGAACTAGATATGGCCCGTGTGTGTAGGAAGCTCAGTTCTTATGTTCTGAGCAAGCTCACTGTTCTGGCCCTATAGGAAACACAGTAGAGTAGAAGAGTGTTCTTTTCTCTAAAGCAGAGTGTGTTTCTTATAGGACAAGCTAGCGTTTGTTTCCTAGTCCTAAATGGAGTTGAATCACATACAGTTTCTGGTCCTACGCACAAGAGTTGTTTTCTGGTAAGGAAAGTCACTATTGCGCGCCCATTGCCATATACAGTGCAAATAGCACTCGCGTCTGTTCCCTGCAAGTACAGTGTTGGACTGAAGAGGAGCTACTGTTCTTGTCAGGTTCCTAATCAGAGTTGAACTACATATGGCCCGTGTGTGTAGGAAGCACAGTTCTTTTGTTCTGAGCAAGCTCACTGTTCGGACCCCATAGGAAACACAGTACAGTAGAAGAGTGCTCTTTTCTCAAAAGCAGAGTATGTTTCATGTAAGGCGAGGTAGCCTTTGTTTCCCAGTCTTAAATGGAGTTGAATCACATGCAGTTACTGGTCCTATGAGCAAGATTTGTTTTCTGGTAAGGAAAGTCACTATTGCGCTCCCATTGACATACACAGTGCAAATAGCCCTGGCGTCTGTTCCCAGCAAGTACAGTGTATCAGACTGAAGAGTAGCTACTGTTCTTGTCAGTTTCCTAAGCAGAGTTGAACTAGATATGGCCCGTGTGCGTAGGAAGCTCAGTTCATATGTTCTGAGCAAGCTCACTGTTCTGGCCCTATAGGAAACACAGTAGAGTAGAAGAGTGTTCTTTTCTCAATAGTCGACTGTGTTTCTTGTAAGGCGAGCTAGCGTTTGTTTCCTACTCCTAAATGGAGTTGAATTACATGCAGTTTCTGGTCCTACGAGCAAGAGTTGTTTTGTGGTAAGGAAAGTCACTATTGCACTCCTATTGCCATATACAGTGCAAATAGCACTCGCGTCTGTTACCAGCAAGTACAGTGTATCGGACTGAAGACGAGCTACTGTTCTTGTCAGTTTCCTAAGCAGAGGTGAACTAGATATGGCCCGTGTGTAGGAAGCACAGTTCTTTTGTTCTGAGCAAGCTCACTGTTCTGGCCCTATAGGAAACACAGTAGAGTAGAAGAATGCTCTTTTCTGAAAAGCAGAGTGTGTTTCTTGTAAGGCGAGCTAGCGTATGTTTCCCAGTCCTAAATGGAGTTGAATCACATGCAGTTTCTGGTCCTACGAGCAAGAGTTGTTTTCTGGGAAGGAAAGCCACTATTGCGCTCCCATTGCCATACACAGTGCAAATAGCACTCCCGTCTGTTCCTAGCAAGTATAGTGTATTGGACTGAAGAGGACCTACTGTTCTACTCAGTTTCCTAAGCAGAGTTGAACTAGATATGGCCCATGTGTGTAGGAAGCACAGTTCTTTTGTTCTGAGCAAGCTCACTGTTCTGGCCCTATGGGAAACACAGTAGAGTAGAAGACTGTTCTTTTCTCAAAAGCAGAGTTTGTTTCTTGTAAGGCGAGCTAGCATTTGTTTCCCAGTCCGAAATGGAGTTGAATCACATGCAGTTTCTGGTCCTATGAACAAGAGTTGTTTTCTGGTAAGGAAAGTCACGATTGTGCTCCCATTGCCATACACAGTGCAAATAGCACTCGCGTCTGTTCCCAGCAAGTAAAGGGTTGGACAGAAGAGGAGCTACTGTTCTTGTCAGGTTCCTAAGCAGAGTTGAACTACATATGGTCCGTGTGTGTAGGAAGCACAGTTCTTTTGTTCTGAGCAAGCTCACTGTTTGGACCCCATAGGAAACACGGTATTGTTGAAGAGTGCTCTTTTTTCTAAAGCAGAGTGTGTTTCTTGTAAGGCGAGCTAGCGTTTGTTTCCCAGTCTTAAATGGAGTTGAAACACATGCAGTTTCTGGTACTATGAGCAAGAGTTGTTTTCTGGTAAGGAAAGTCACTATTGCGCTGCCATTGCCATAAACAGGACAAATAGCACTGGCATCTGTTGCCAGCAAGTACAGTGTATTGGACTGAAGAGGAGCTACTGTTCTTGTCAGGTTCCTAAGCAGACTTGAACTAGATATGGCCGTGTGTGTAGGAAGCACAATTTTTTTTTGTTCTGTGCAAGCTCACTGTTTGGACCCCATAGGAAACACAGTAGAGTAGAAGAGTGCTCTTTTCTCAAAAGCAGAGTGTGTTTCCTGTAAGGCGAGCTAGCGTTTGTTTCCCAGTCCTAAATGGAGTTGAATCACATGCAGTTTCTGGTCCTACGAGCAAGAGATGTTTTCTGGTAAGGAAAGTCACTATTGCGCTCCCATTGCCACACAGTGCAAATACCATCCCGTCTCTTCCTAGCAAGTATAGTGTATTGGACTGAAGAGGAGCTACTGTTCTTCTCAGTTTCCTAAGCAGAGTTGAACTAGATATGGCCCGTGTGTGCAGGAAGCACAGTTATTATGTTCTGAGAAAGCTCACTGTTCTGGCCCTATAGGAAACACAGTAGAGTAGAAGAGTGCTCTTTTCTCTAAAGCAGGGTGTGTTTCTTGTAAGGCAAGCTAGCGTTTTTTCCCAGTCCTAAATGGAGTTGAATCACATGCAGTTTCTGGTCCTACAAGCAAGAGTTGTTTTCTGGTAAGGAAAGTCACTATTGCGCTCCCATTGCCATACACAGTGCAAATAGCACTCGCGTCTGTTCCCAGCAAGTACAGTGTATTGGACTGAAGAGGATTCACTGTTCTTTTCAGTTTCCTAAGCAGAGTTGACCTAGATATGGCCCATGTGTGTAGGAAGCACAGTTCTTTTGTTCTGAGCAAGCTCACTGTTCTGGCCCTATAGGAAACACAGTAGAGTAGAACAATGCTCTTTTCTCTAAAGCAGAGTGTGTATCTTGTAAGGCGAGCTTGCGTTTGTTTCCCAGTCCTAAATGGAGGTGAAACACATGCAGTTTCTGGTCCTATGAGCAAGAGTTGTTTTATGGTAAGAATAGTCACTATTGCGCTGCCATTGCCATACACAGGACAAATAGCACTGGCGTTGTTCCCAGCAAGTACAGTGTATTGGACTAAAGGGGATCTACTGTTCTTGTCAGGTTCCTAAGCAGAGTTGAACTAGATATGGCCCGTGTGTGTAGGAAGCACAGTTATTATGTTCTGAGCAAGCTCAATGGTCTGGCCCTATAGGAAACACAGTATAGTAGTAGAGTGTTCTTTTCTCTAAAGCCGACTGTGTTTCTTGTAGGGCGAGCTAGCGTTTGTTTCCTAGTCCTGAATGGAGTTGAATCACATGCAGTTTCTGGTCCTACGCACAAGAGTTGTTTTCTGGTAAGGAAAGTCACTATTGCGCGCCCATTGCCATACACAGTGCAAATAGCACTCGCGTCTGTTCCCTGCAAGTACAGTGTTGGACTGAAGAGGAGCTACTGTTCTTGTCAGGTTCCTAAGCAGAGTTGAACTACATATGGTCCGTGTGTGTAGGAAGCACAGTTCTTTTGTTCTGAGCAAGCTCACTGTTTGGACCCCATAGGAAACACAGTAGAGTAGAAGACTGCTCCTTTCTCTAAAGCAGAGTGTGTTTCTTGTAAGGCGAGCTAGCGTTTTTTTCCCAGTCCTAAATGGAGTAGAATATCATGCCTTTTCTTGTCCTATGAGCAAGAGTTGTTTTCTGGTAAGGAAAGTCACTATTGCACTGCCATTGCCATACACAGGACAAATAGCACTGGCGTCTGTTGCCAGCAAGTACAGTGTATTGGACTGAAGAGGATCTACTGTTCTTGTCAGGTTCATAAGCAGACTTGAACTAGATATGGCCGTGTGTGTAGGAAGCACAATTTTTTTTGTTCTGAGCAAGCTCACTGTTTGGACCCCATAGGAAACACAGTAGAGTAGAAGAGTGCTCTTTTCTCAAAAGACGACTGCGTTTCTTATAAGGCGAGCTAGCTTTGTTTCCTACTCCTAAATGGAGTTGAATCACATGCAGTTTCTGGTCCTACGAGCAAGAGTTGTTTTGTGGTAAGGAAAGTCACTATTGCACTCCTATTGCCATATACAGTGCAAATAGCACTCGCGTCTGTTACCAGCAAGTACAGTGTATCGGACTGAAGAGGAGCTAATGTTCTTGTCAGTTTCCTAAGCAGAGGTGAACTAGATATGGCCCGTGTGTAGGAAGCACAGTTCTTTTGTTCTGAGAAAGCTCACTGTTCTGGCCCTATAGGAAACACAGTAGAGTAGAAGAATGCTCTTTTCTAAAAGCAGAGTGTGTTTCTTGTAAGGCGAGCTAGCGTTTGTTTCCCAGTCCTAAATGGAGTTGAATCACATGCAGTTTCTGGTCCTACGAGCAAGAGTTGTTTTCTGGGAACGAAAGCCACTATTGCGCTCCCATTGCCATACACAGTGCAAGTAGCACTCCCATCTGTTCCTAGCAAGTATAGTGTATTGGACTGAAGAGGAGCTACTGTTCTTCTCAGTTTCCTAAGCAGAGTTGAACTAGATATGGCCCGGGTGTGTAGGAAGCACAGTTCTTTTGTTCTGAGAAAGCTCACTGTTCTGGCCCTATGGGAAACACAGTAGAATAGAAGAGTGTTCTTTTCTCAAAAGCAGAGTTTGTTTCTTGTAAGGCGAGCTAGGGTTTGTTTCCCAGTCCTAAATGGAGTTGAATCACATGCAGTTTCTGGTCTTACGAGCAAGAGTTGTTTTCTGGTAAGGAAAGTCACTGTTGCGCTACCATTGCCACAAAGTGCAAATAGCACTCCCTTCTCTTCCTAGCAAGTATAGTGTATTGGACTGAAGAGGAGCGACTGTTCTTCTCAGTTTCCTAAGCAGAGTTGAACTAGATATGGCCCGTGTGTGTAGGAAGCACAGTTATTATGTTCTGAGCAAGCTCACTGTTCTGGCCCTATAGGAAACACAGTAGAGTAGAAGAGTGCTCTTTTCTCAAAAGCAGGGTGTGTTTCTTGTAAGGCGAGCTAGAGTTTGTTTCCCAGGCCTAAATGGAGTTGAGTCACAAGCAGTTTTTTGTCCTACGAGCAAGTGTTGTTTTCTGGTAAGACGAGTCACTATTGTGCTCCCATTGCCATACACAGTGCAAATAGCACTCGCGTCTGTTCCCAGCAAGTACAGTGTATCGGACTGAAGAGGATCTACTGTTCTTTTCAGTTTCCTAAGCAGAGTTGACCTAGATATGGCCCATGTGTGTAGGAAGCACAGTTCTTTTGTTCTGAGCAAGCTCACTGTTTGGACCCCATAGGAAACACAGTAGAGTAGAAGAGTACTCTTTTCTCAAAAGCAGAGTGTGTTTCATGTAAGGCGAGCTAGCATTTGTTTGCCAGTCCTAAATGGAGTTGAATCACATGCAGTTTCTGGTCCTACGAGCAAGAGTTGTTTTCTGGTAAGGAAAGTCCCTATTGCGCTCCCATTGCCATATACAGTGCAAATAGCACTGGCATCTGTTCCCAGCAAATACAGTGTATCGGACTGAAGAGAAGCTACTGTTCTTGTAGGTTTCCTAAGCAGAGTTGAACTAGATATGGGCCGTGTGTAGGAAGCACAGTTCTTTTGTTCTGAGCAAGCTCACTGTTCTTGCCCTATAGGAAACACAGTAGAGTAGAAGAGTGCTCTTTTCTCTACAGCAGAGTGTGTTTCTTGTAAGGCGCGCTAGCATTTGTTTCCCAGTCCGAAATGGAGTTGAAACACATGCAGTTTCTGGTCCTACGAGCAAGAGTTGTTTTATGGTAAGAATAGTCACTATTGTGCTGCCATTGCCATACACAGGACAAATAGCACTGGCGTCTGTTCCCAGCAAGTACAGTGTATTGGACTAAGGGGGATCTACTGTTCTTGTCAGGTTCCTAAGCAGAGTTGAACTAGATATGGCCCGTGTGTGTAGGAAGCACAGTTATTGTGTTCTGAGCAAGCTCACTGTTCTGGCCCTATAGGAAACACAGTAGAGTAGAAGAATGCTCTTTTCTCAAAAGCCGACTGTGTTTCTTGTAAGGCGAGCTAGAGTTTGTTTCCCAGTCCTAAATGAAGTTGAGTCACATGCAGTTTTTTGTCCTATGTGCAAGAGTTGTTTTCTGGTAAGGCGAGTCACTATTGTCCTCCCATTGCCATACACAGTGCAAATAGCACTCGCGTCTGTTCCCAGCAAGTACAGTGTATTGGACTGAATAGGATCTACTGTTCTTTTCAGTTTCCTAAGCAGAGGTGAACTAGATATTGCCCATGTGTGTAGGAAGCACAGTTCTTTTGTTCTGAGCAAGCTCACTGTTCGGACCCCATAGGAAACACAGTAGAGTAGAAGAGTGCTCTTTTCTCAAAAGCAGAGTGTGTTTCATGTAAGGCGAGGTAGCATTTGTATCCCAGTCTTATATGGAGTTGAATCACATGCAGTTACTGGTCCTATGAGCAAGAGTTGTTTTCTGGTAAGGAAAGTCACTATTGTGCTCCCATTTACATACACAGTGCAAATAGCACTCGCGTCTGTTCCCAGCAAGTACAGTGTATCGGACTGAAGAGGAGCTACTGTTCTTGTCAGTTTCCTAAGCAGAGTTGAACTAGATATGGCCCGTGTGCGTAGGAAGCTCAGTTCTTATGTTCTGAGCAAGCTCACTGTTCTGGCCCGATAGGAAACACAGTAGAGTAGAAGAGTGTTCTTTTCTCTAAAGCAGAGTGTGTTTCTTGTAAGGCGAGCTAGCGTTTGTTTCCCAGTCCTAAATGGAGGTGAAACACATGCAGTTTCTGGTCCTATGAGCAAGAGTTGTTTTATGGTAAGAATAGTCACTATTGCACTGCCATTGCCGTACACACAACAAATAGCACTGGCGTCTGTTCCCAGCAAGTACAGTGTATTGGACTAAAGGGTATCTACTGTTCTTGTCAGGTTCCTAAGCAGAGTTGAACTAGATATGGCCCGTGTGTGTAGGAAGCACAGTTATTATGTTCTGAGCAAGCTCACTGTTCTGGCCCTATAGGAAACACAGTATAGTAGAAGAGTGTTCTTTTCTCTAAAGCCGACTGTGTTTCTTGTAGGGCGAGCTAGCGTTTGTTTCCTAGTCCTAAATGGAGTTGAATCCCACGCAGTTTCTGGTCCTACGCACAAGAGTTGTTTTCTGGTAAGGAAAGTCACGATTGTGCTCCCATTGCCATACACAGTGCAAATAGCACTCGCGTCTGTTCCCAGCAAGTACAGTGTTGGACTGAAGAGAAGCTACTGTTCTTGTCAGGTTCCTAAGCAGAGTTGAACCACATATGGTCCGTGTGTGTAGGAAGCACAGTTCTTTTGTTCTGAGCAAGCTCACTGTTTGGACGTCATAGGAAACACAGTAGAGTAGAAGACTGCTCCTTTCTCTAAAGCAGAGTGTGTTTCTTGTAAGGCGAGCTAGCGTTTGTTTTCCAGTCCTAAATGGAGTAGAATATCATGCCGTTTCTGGTCCTATGAGCAAGAGTTGTTTTCTGGTAAGGAAAGTCACTATTGCGCTGCCATTGCCATACACAGGACAAATAGCACTGGCGTCTGTTGCCAGCAAGTACAGTGTATTGGACTGAAGAGGATCTACTGTTCTTGTCAGGTTCCTAAGCACACTTGAACTAGATATGGCCGTGTGTGTAGGAAGCACAATTTTTTTTGTTCTGAGCAAGCTCACTGTTTGGACCCCATAGGAAACACAGTAGAGTAGCAGAGTGCTCTTTTCTCAAAAGCCGACTGTGTTTCTTGTAAGGCAAGCTAGCGTTTGTTTCCTACTCCTAAATGGAGTTGAATCACATGCAGTTTCTGGTCCTACGAGCAAGAGTTGATTTCTGGTAAGGAAAGTCACTATTGCACTCCTATTGCCATATACAGTGCAAATAGCACTCGCGTCTGTTCCCAGCAAGTACAGTGTATCGGACTGAAGAGGAGCTACTGTTCTTGTCAGTTTCCTAAGCAGAGGTGAACTAGATATGGCCCGTGTGTAGGAAGCACAGTTCTTTTGTTCTGAGCAAGCTCACTGTTCTGGCCCTATAGGAAACACAGTAGAGTAGAAGAATGCTCTTTTCTCAAAAGCAGAGTGTGTTTCTTGTAAGGCGAGCTAGCGTTTGTTTCCCAGTCCTAAATGGAGTTGAATCACATGCAGTTTCTGGTCCTACGAGCAAGAGTTGTTTTCTGGTAAGGAAAGTCACTATTGTGCTCCCATTGCCATACACAGTGCAAATAGCACTCCCGTCTGTTCCTAGCAAGTATAGTGTATTGGACTGAAAAGGAGCTACTGTTCTTCTCAGTTTCCTAAGCAGAGTTGAACTAGATATGGCCCGTGTGTGTAGGAAACACAGTTCTTTTGTTCTGAGCAAGCTCACTGTTCTGGCCCTATGGGAAACACAGTAGAGTAGAAGAGTGTTCTTTTCTCAAAAGCAGAGTGTGTTTCTTGTAAGGCGAGCTAGCATTTGTTTCCCAGTCCGAAATGGAGTTGAAACACATGCAGTTTCTGGTCCTATGAGCAAGAGTTGTTTTCTGGTAAGACGAGTCACTATTGTGCTCCATTGCCATACACAGTACAAATAGCACTCGCGTCAGTTCCCAGCAAGTACAGTGTATTGGACTGAAGAGGATCTACTGTTCTTTTCAGTTTCCTAAGCAGAGGTGAACTAGATATTGCCCATGTGTGTAGGAAGCACAGTTCTTTTGTTCTGAGCAAGCTCACTGTTCGGACCACATAGGAAACACAGTAGAGTAGAAGAGTGCTCTTTTCTCAAAAGCAGAGTGTGTTTCATGTAAGGCGAGGTAGCATTTGTTTCCCAGTCTTAAATGGAGTTGAATCACATGCAGTTACTGGTCCTATGAGCTAGAGTTGTTTTCTGGTAAGGAAAGTCACTATTGCGCTCCCATTGACATACACAGTGCAAATAGCCCTGGCGTCTGTTCCCAGCAATTACAGTGTATCGGACTGAAGAGGAGCTACTGTTCTTGTCAGTTTCCTAAGCAGAGTTGAACTAGATGTGGCCCGTGTGCGTAGGAAGCTCAGTTCTTATGTTCTGAGCAAGCTCACTGTTCTGGCCCTATGGGAAACACAGTAGATTAGAAGAGTGTTCTTTCTCAAAAGCCGACTGTGTTTCTTGTAAGACGAGCTAGCGTTTGTTTCCTAGTCCTAAATGGAGTTGAATCACATGCAGTTTCTGGTCCTACAAGCAAGAGTTGTTTTCTGGTAAGGAATGTCACTATTGCACTCCTATTGCCATATACAGTGCAAATAGCACTCGTGTCTGTTCCCAGCAAGTACAGTGTATCGGACTGAAGAGGAGCTACTGTTCTTGTCAGTTTCCTAAGCAGAGGTGAACTAGATAAGGCCCGTGTGTAGGAAGCACAGTTCTTTTGTTCTGAGCAAGCTCACTGTTCTTGCCCTATAGGAAACACAGTAGAGTAGAAGAGTGCTCTTTTCTCTAAAGCAGAGTGTGTTTCTTGTAAGGCGCGCTAGCATTTGTTTCCCAGTCCGAAATGGAGTTGAAAAACATGCAGTTTCTGGTCCTACGAGCAAGAGTTCTTTTATGGTAAGAATAGTCACTATTGCGCTGCCATTGCCACACACACTACAAATAGCACTGACGTCTGTTCAAAGCAAGTACAGTGTATTGGACTAAAGGGTATCTACTGTTATTGTCAGTTTCCTAAGTAGAATTGAACTAGATATGGCCGTATGTGTAGGAAGCACAGTTCTTTGTTCAGAGCAAGCTCACTGTTCAGACTTCATAGGAAACACAGTAGAGTAGAAGAGTGCTCTTTTTTCAAAAGCAGAGTGTGTTTCTTGTAAGGCGAGCTAGCATTTGATTCACAGTCCTAAATGGAGTTGAATCACATGCAGTTTCTGGTCCTATGAGCAAGAGTTGTTTTCTGGTAAAAAGAGTCACTACTGCGCTCCCATTGCCATACACAGTACAAATAGCACTGGCGTCTGTTGCCAGCAAGTACAGTGTATTGGACTGAAGAAGAGCTACTGTTCTTGTCAGTTTCCTAAGCAGAGTTGAACTAGATATGGCCCGTGTGTAGGAAGCACAGTTCTTTTGTTCTGAGCAAGCTCACTGTTCGGACCCAATAGGAAACACAGTAGAGTAGAAGAGTGCTCTTTTTTCAAAAGCAGAGTGTGTTTCTTGTAAGGCGACCTAGCTTTTTTTTTCCCAGTCCTAAATGGAGTTGAATCACATGCAGTTTCTGGTTTTTCGAGCAAGAGTTGTTTTCTTGTAAGAAGAGTAACTATTGCGCTCCCATTGTCATACACAGGACAAATAGCACTGGCGACTGTTCCCAGCATGTGCAGTGTATTGGACTGAAGAAGATCTACTGTTCTTGTCAGTTTGCTAAGCAGAATTGAACTAGATATGGCCATGTGTGTAGGAAGCACAGTTCTTTTGTTCTGAGGAAGCTCAATGTTCTGGCCTTATAGGAAACACAGTAGAGTAGAAGAGTGCTCTTTTCTCAAAAGCAGAGTGTGTTTCTTGTAAGGCCAGCTAGCGTTTATTTCCCAGTCCTAAATGGAGTTGAATCACATGCAGTTTCTGGTCCTATGAGCAAGAGTTGTTTTCTGGTAAGAAGAGTCACTATTGCGTTCCCATTGTCATTCACAGGGCAAATAGCACTGGCGTCTATTCTCAGCCTGTACACTGTATTGGACTGAAGAGGATCTATTGTTCTTGTCAGTTTCCTAAGCAGAGTTGAACTAGATATAGCCCGTGTGTGTAGGAGGCACAGTTCTTTTTTTCTGAGCAAGCTCACTGTTCTGGCCCTATAGGAAACACAGTAGAGTAGAAGAGTGCTCTTTTCTCAAAAGCAGGGTGTGTTTCTTGTAAGGCGAGCTAGCGTTTGTTTCCCTACTCCTAAATGGAGTTGAATCACATGCAGTTTCTGGTCCTATGAGCAAGAGTTGTTTTCTGGTAAGGAAAGTCACTATTGCACTCCTATTGCCATATACAGTGCAAATAGCACTCGCGTCTGTTCCCAGCAAGTACAGTGTATCGGACTGAAGAGGAGCTACTGTTCTTGTCAGTTTCCTAAGCAGAGTTGAACTAGATATGGCCCGTGTGTGTAGGAAGCACAGTTCTTTTGTTCTGAGCAAGCTCACTGTTCGGACCCCATAGGAAACACAGTAGAGTAGAAGAGTGCTCTTTTCTCAAAAGCAGAGTGTGTTTCATGTAAGGCGAGGTAGCATTTGTTTCCCAGTCTTAAATGGAGTTGAATCACATGCAGTTTCTGGTCCTACGAGCAAGAGTTGTTTTCTGGTAAGGAAAGTCACTATTGCACTCCTATTGCCATATACAGTGCAAATATCACTCGCGTCTGTTCCCAGCAAGTACAGTGTATCGGACTGAAGAGGAGCTACTGTTCTTGTCAGTTTCCTAAGCAGAGGTGAACTAGATATGGCCCGTGTGTAGGAAGCACAGTTCTTTTGTTCTGAGCAAGCTCACTGTTCTGGCCCTATAGGAAACACAGTAGAGTAAAAGAATGCTCTTTTCTCTAAAGCAGAGTGTGTATCTTGTAAGGCGAGCTAGCGTTTGTTTCCCAGTCCTAAATGGAGGTGAAACACATGCAGTTTCTGGTCCTATGAGCAAGAATTGTTTTATGGTAAGAATAGTCACTATTAAGCTGCCATTGCCATACACAGGACAAATAGCACTGGCGTTGTTCCCAGCAAGTACAGTGTATTGGACTACTAAAGGGGATCTACTGTTCTTGTCAGGTTCCTAAGCAGAGTTGAACTAGATATGGCCCGTGTGTGTAGGAAGCACAGTTATTATGTTCTGAGCAAGCTCACTGTTCTGGCCCTATAGGAAACACAGTAGAGTAGAAGAGTGTTCTTTTCTCTAAAGCCGACTGTGTTTCTTGTAGGGCGAGCTAGCGTTTGTTTCCTAGTCCTAAATGGAGTTGAATCACATGCAGTTTCTGGTCCTACGCACAAGAGTTGTTTTCTGGAAAGGAAAGTCACTATTGCGCGCCCATTGCCATACACAGTGCAAATAGCACTCGCGTCTGTTCCCTGCAAGTACAGTGTTGGACTGAAGAGGAGCTACTATTCTTGTCAGGTTCCTAAGCAGAGTTGAACCACATATGGTCCGTGTGTGTAGGAAGCACAGTTCTTTTGTTCTGAGCAAGCTCACTGTTTGGACCCCATAGGAAACACAGTAGAGTAGAAGACTGCTCCTTTCTCTAAAGCAGAGAGTGTTTCTTGTAAGGCAAGCTAGCGTTTGTTTCCCAGTCCTAAATGGAGTAGAATATAATGCCGTTTCTGGTCCTATGAGCAAGAGTTGTTTTCTGGTAAGGAAAGTCACTATTGCGCTGCCATTGCCATACACAGGACAAATAGCACTGGCGTCTGTTGCCAGCAAGTACAGTGTATTGGACTGAAGAGGATCTACTGTTCTTGTCAGGTTCCTGAGCAGACTTGAACTAGATATGGCCGTGTGTGTAGGAAGCACAATTTTTTTTTGTTCTGAGCAAGCTCACTGTTTGGACCCCATAGGAAACACAGTAGAGTAGAAGAGTGCTCTTTTCTCAAAAGCCGACTGTGTTTCTTGTAAGGCGAGCTAGCGTTTGTTTCCTACTCCTAAATGGAGTTGAATCACATGAAGTTTCTGGTCCTACGAGCAAGAGTTGTTTTCTGGTAAGGAAAGACACTATTGCACTCCTACTGCCATATACAGTGCAAATAGCACTCGGGTCTGTTCCCAGCAAGTACAGTGTATCGGACTGAAGAGGAGCTACTGTTCTTGTCAGTTTCCTAAGCAGAGGTGAACTAGATATGGCCCGTGTGTAGGAAGCACAGTTCTTTTGTTCTGAGCAAGCTCACTGTTCTGGCCCTATAGGAAACAAAGTAGAGTAGAAGAATGCTCTTTTCTCAAAAGCAGAGTGTGTTTCTTGTAAGGCGAGCTAGCGTTTGTTTCCCAGTCCTAAATGGAGTTGAATCACATGCAGTTTCTGGTCCTACGAGCAAGAGTTGTTTTCTGGGAAGGAAAGTCACTATTGCGCTCCCATTGCCATACACAGTGCAAATAGCACTCCCGTCTGTTCCTAGCAAGTATAGTGTATTGGACTGAAGAGGAGCTACTGTTCTTCTCAGTTTCCTAAGCAGAGTTGAACTAGATATGGCCCGTGTGTGTAGGAAGCACAGTTCTTTTGTTCTGAGCAAGCTCACTGTTCTGGCCCTATGGGAAACACAGTAGAGTAGAAGAGTGTTCTTTTCTCAAAAGCAGAGTTTGTTTCTTGTAAGGCGAGCTAGCATTTGTTTCCCAGTCCGAAATGGAGTTGAAACACATGCAGTTTCTGGTCCTACGAGCAAGAGTTGTTTTCAGGTAAGACGAGTCACTATTGTGCTCCCATTGCCATGCACAGTGCAAATAGCACTCGCGTCTGTTCCCAGCAAGTACAGTGTATTGGACTGAATAGGATCTACTGTTCTTTTCAGTTTCCTAAGCAGAGTTGAACTAGATATGGCCCATGTGTGTAGGAAGCACAGTTCTTTTGTTCTGAGCAAGCTCACTGTTCGGACCCCATATTAAACACTGTAGAGTAGAAGAGTGCTCTTTTCTCAAAAGCAGAGTGTGTTTGATGTAAGTCGAGGCAGCATTTGTTTAACAGTCTTAAATGGAGTTGAATCACATGCAGTTACTGGTCCTGCGAGCAAGAGTTGTTTTCTGGTAAGGAAAGTCACTATTGCGCTCCCATTGACATACACAGTGCAAATAGCCCTGGCGTCTGTTCCTCGCAAGTACAGTGTATCGGACTGAAGAGGAGCTACTGTTCTTGTCAGTTTCCTAAGCAGAGTTGAACTAGATATGGCCCGTGTGCGTAGGAAGTTCAGTTCTTATGTTCTGAGCAAGCTCACTGTTCTGCCCTATAGGAAACACAGTAGAGTAGAAGAGTGTTCTTTTCTCAAAAGCCGACTGTGTTTCTTGTAAGGCATTCTAGCGTTTATTTCCTAGTCCTAAATGGAGTAGAATCACATTCAGTTTCTGGTTCTACGAGCAAGAGTTGTTTTCTGGTAAGGAAAGTCACTATTGCACTCCTATTGCCATATACAGTGCAAATATCACTCGCGTCTTTTCCCAGCAAGTACAGTGTATCGGACTGAAGAGGAGCTACTGTTCTTGTCAGTTTCCTAAGCAGAGGTGAACTAGATATGGCCCGTGTGTAGGAAGCACAGTTCTTTTGTTCTGAGCAAGCTCACTGTTCTGGCCCTATAGGAAACACAGTAGAGTAGAAGAATGCTCTTTTCTCTAAAGCAGAGTGTGTATCTTGTAAGGCGAGCTAGCGTTTGTTTCCCAGTCCTAAATGGAGGTGAAACACATGCAGTTTCTGGTCCTATGAGCAAGAGTTGTTTTATGGTAAGAATAGTCACTATTGCGCTGCCATGGCCATACACAGGACAAATAGCACTGGCGTCTGTTCCCAGCAAGTACAGTGTATTGGACTAAATGGGATCTACTGTTCTTGTCAGGTTCTTAAGCAGAGTTGAACTAAATATGGCCCGTGTGTGTAGGAAGCACAGTTATTATGTTCTGAGCAAGCTCATTGTTCTGGCCCTATAGGAAACACAGTAGAGGAGAAGAGTGCTCTTTTCTCAAAAGCAGGGTTTTTTTCTTGTAAGGCAAGCTAGCGTTTTTTTCCCAGTCCTAAATGGAGTTGAATCACATGCAGTTTCTGGTCCTACGAGCAAGAGTTGTTTTCTGTTAAGGAAAGTCACTATTGCTCTCCCATTGCCATACATAGTGCAAATAGCACTCGCGTCTGATCCCAGCAAGTACAGTGTATCGGACTGAAGAGGAGCTACTGTTCTTTCAGTTTCCTAAGCAGAGTTGAACTAGATATGCCCCGTGTGTGCAGGAAGCACAGTTCTTTTGTTCTGAGCAAGTTCACCGTTCTGGCACTATGGGAAACACAGTAGAGTAGAAGAGTGCTCTTTTCTCAAAAGCAGAGTGTGTTTCTTGTACGGTGAGCTAGAGTTTGTTTCCCAGTCCTAAATGGAGTTGAGTCACATGCAGTTTTTTGTCCTACGAGCAAGAGTTGTTTTCTGTTAAGACGAGTCACTATTGTGCTCCCATTGCCATACACAGTGCAAATAGCACTCGCGTCAGTTCCCAGCAAGTACAGTGTATTGGACTGAAGAGGAGCTACTGTTCTTTTCAGTTTCCTAAGCAGAGTTGACCTAGATATGGCCCATGTGTGTAGGAAGCACAGTTCTTTTGTTCTGAGCAAGCTCACTGTTTGGACCCCATAGGAAACACAGTAGAGTAGAAGAGTACTCTTTTCTCAAATGCAGAGTGTGTTTCATGTAAGGCGAGCTAGCATTTGTTTGCCAGTCCTAAATGGAGTTGAATCACATGCACTTTCTGGTCCCACGAGCAAGTGTTGTTTTCTGGTAAGGAAAGTCCCTATTGTGCTCCCATTGCCATATACAGTACAAATAGCACTGGCGTCTGTTCCCAGCAAGTACAGTGTATTGCACTAAAGGGTATCTACTGTTCTTGTCAGTTTCCTAAGCAGAGTTGAACTAGATATGGCCCGTGTGTGTAGGAAGCACAGTTATTATGTTCTGAGCAAGCTCACTGTTCTGGCCCTATAGGAAACACAGTAGAGTAGAAGAGTGCTCTTTTCTCAAAAGCAGAGTGTGTTTCATGTAACGCATGGTAGCATTTGTTTTCCAGTCTTAAATGGAGTTGAATCACATGCAGATACTGGTCCTATGAGCAAGAGTTGTTTTCTGGTAAGGAAAGTCACTATGGCGCTCCCATTGACATACACAGTGCAAATAGCCCTGGCGTCTGTTCCCAGCAAGTACAGTGTATTGGACTGAAGAGGAGCTCCTGTTCTTGTCAGTTTCCTAAGCAGAGTTGAACTAGATATGGCCCGTGTGTGTAGGAAGCACAGTTCTTTTGTTCTGAGGAAGCTCACTGTTCGGACACCATACGAAACACTGTAGAGTAGAAGAGTGCTCTTTTCTCAAAAGCAGAGTGTGTTTCATGTAAGGCGAGCTAGCGTTTGTTTCCCAGTCCTAAATGGTGTTGAATCACATGCAGTTTCTGGTCCTAAGAGCAAGAGTTGTTTTCTGGTAAGAAGAGTCACTATTGTGCTCCCATTTTCATACACAGAGCAAAGAGCACTGGCGTTTGTTCCCAGCCTGTACACTGTATTGGACTGAAGAGGATCTATTGTTCTTGTCAGTTTCCTAAGCAGAGTTGAACTAGATATAGCCCGTGTGTGTAGGAAGCACAGTTCTTTTATTCTGAGCAAGCTCACTGTTCTGGCCCTATAGGAAACCCAATAGACTAGAAGAGTGCTCTTTTCTCAAAAGCAGAGTGTGTTTCTTGTAAGGCGACCTAGCTTTTTTTTCCCAGTCCAAAATGGAGTTGAATAACATGCAGTTTCTGGTTTTTCGAGCAAGAGTTGTTTTCTGATAAGAAGAGTAATTATTGCGCTCCCATTGTCATACACAAGGCAAATAGCACTGGCGACTGTTCCCAGCATGTACAGTGTATTGGACTGAGGAGGATCTACTGTTCTTGTCAGTTGGCTAAGCAAAATTGAACTAGATATGGCCGTGTGTGTAGGAAGCACAGTTCTTTTCTTCTGAGGAAGCTCACTGTTCAAACCCCATAGGAAACACAGTAGAGTAGAAGAGTGCTCTTTTCTCAAAAGCAGAGTGTGTTTCTTGTAAGGCGAGCTAGCATTTGTTTCCCAGTCCTAAATGGAGTTGAGTCACATGCAGTTTCTGGTCCTACGAGCAAGAGTCGCTTTCTGGTAAGAAGAGTCACTATTGCGCTCCCTTAGTCATACATAGGGCAAATAGCACTGGCGTCTGTTCCCAGCATGTACAGTGTATTGGACTGAAGAGGATCTTGTTATTGTCAGTTTCCTAAGTAGAATTTTACTAGATATGGCCGTATGTGTAGGAAGCACAGTTCTTTGTTCAGAGCAAGCTCACTGTTCAGACTTCATAGGAAACACAGTAGAGTAGAAGAGTGCTCTTTTTTCAAAAGCAGAGTGTGTTTCTTGTAAGGCGAGCTAGCATTTGATTCACAGTCCTAAATGGAGTTGAATCACATGCAGTTTCTGGTCCTATGAGCAAGAGTTGTTTTCTGGTAAAAAGAGTCACTACTGCGCTCCCATTGCCATACACAGTACAAATAGCACTCGCGTCTGTTGCCAGCAAGTACAGTGTATTGGACTGAAGAAGAGCTACTGTTCTTGTCAGTTTCCTAAGCAGAGTTGAACTAGATATGGACCGTGTGTAGGAAGCACAGTTCTTTTGTTCTGAGCAAGCTCACTGTTCGGACCCAATAGGAAACACAGTAGAGTAGAAGAGTGCTCTTTTTTCAAAAGCAGAGTGTGTTTCTTGTAAGGCGACCTAGCTTTTTTTTTCCCAGTCCTAAATGGAGTTGAATCACATGCAGTTTCTGGTTTTTCGAGCAAGAGTTGTTTTCTTGTAAGAAGAGTAACTATTGCGCTCCCTTTGTCATACACAGGACAAATAGCACTGGCGACTGTTCTCAGCATGTGCAGTGTATTGGACTGAAGAAGATCTACTGTTCTTGTCAGTTTGCTAAGCAGAATTGAACTAGATATGGCCATGTGTGTAGGAAGCACAGTTCTTTTGTTCTGAGGAAGCTCAATGTTCTGGCCTTATAGGAAACACAGTAGAGTAGAAGAGTGCTCTTTTCTCAAAAGCAGAGTGTGTTTCTTGTAAGGCCAGCTAGCGTTTATTTCCCAGTCCTAAATGGAGTTGAATCACATGCAGTTTCTGGTCCTATGAGCAAGAGTTGTTTTCTGGTAAGAAGAGTCACTATTGCGTTCCCATTGTCATTCACAGGGCAAATAGCACTGGCGTCTATTCCCAGCCTGTACACTGTATTGGACTGAAGAGGATCTATTGTTCTTGTCAGTTTCCTAAGCAGAGTTGAACTAGATATAGCCCGTGTGTGTAGGAGGCACAGTTCTTTTTTTCTGAGCAAGCTCACTGTTCTGGCCCTATAGGAAACACAGTAGAGTAGAAGAGTGCTCTTTTCTCAAAAGCAGAGTATGTTTCTTGTAAGGCTAGCTAGCGTTTGTTTCCCAGTCCTAAATGGAGTTGAATCACATGCATTTTGTGGTCCTACGAGCAAGAGTTGTTTTCTGGTAAGAAGAGTCACTATTGTGCTCCTTTGTCATACACAGGGCAAATAGCACTGGCGTCTGTTCCCAGCATGTACAGTGTATTGGACTGAAGAGGAGCTACTGTTCTTGTCAGTTTCATAAGCAGAATTGAAGTAGATATGGCCGTGTGTGTAGGAAGCACAGTTCTTTTCTTCTGAGCAAGCTCACTGTTCTGGCCCTATAGGAAACACAGTAGAGTAGAAGAGTGATCTTTTCTCAAAAGCAGAGTGTGTTTCTTGTAAGGAGAGCTACCATTTGTTTCCCAGTCCAAAATGGTGTTGAATCACATGCAGTTTCTGGTCCTAAGAGCAAGAGTAGTTTTCTGGTAAGTAGAGTCACTATTGTGCTCCCATTGTCATACACAGGGCAAATAGCACTGGCGTCTATTCCTAGCCTGTACACTGTATTGGACTGAAGAGGATCTATTGTTCTTGTCAGTTTCCTAAGCAGAGTTGAACTAGATATAGCCGTGTGTGTAGGAAGCACAATTCTTTTGTTCTGAGCAAGCTCACTGTTCTGGCCCTATAGGAAACACAATAGAGTAGAAGAGTGCTCTTTTCTCAAAAGCAGAGTGTGTTTCTTGTAAGGCGACCTAGCTTTTTTTTTCCCAGTCCTAAATGGAGTTGAATCACATGCAGTTTCTGGTTTTTCGAGCAAGAGTTGTTTTCTTGTAAGAAGAGTAACTATTGCGCTCTCATTGTCATACACAGGGCAAATAACACTGGCGACTTTTCCCAGCATGTACAGTGTATTGGACTGAAGAAGATCTACTGTTCTTGTCAGTATGCTAAGCAGAATTGAACTAGATATGGCCGTGTGTGTAGGAAGCACAGTTCTTTTGTTCTGAGGAAGCTCAATGTTCTGGCCCTATAGGAAACACAGTAGAGTAGAAGAGTGCTCTTTTCTCAAAAGCAGAGTGTGTTTCTTGTAAGGCAAGCTAGCGTTTGTTTCCCAGTCCTAAATGGAGTTGAATCACATGCAGTTTGTGGTCCTGCGAGCAAGAGTTGTTTTCTGGTAAGAAGAGTCACTATTGTGCTCCTTTGTCATACACAGGGCAAATAGCACTGGCGTCTGTTCCCAGCATGTACAGTGTATTGGACTGAAGAGGAGCTACTGTTCTTGTCAGTTTCATAAGCAGAATTGAAGTAGATATGGCCGTGTGTGTAGGAAGCACAGTTCTTTTCTTCTGAGCAAGCTCACTGTTCTGGCCCTATAGGAAACACAGTAGAGTAGAAGAGTGCTCTTTTCTCAAAAGCAGAGTGTGTTTCTTTTAAGGCGAGCTAGTGTTTGTTTCCCAGTCCCAAATGGAGTTGAATCACATGCAGTTGTTGGTCCCACGAGCAAGAGTTGTTTTCTGGTAATTAAAGTCACTATTGCTTTCCCATTGCCATACACAGTGCAAATAGCACTCGTGTCTTTTGCCAGCAACTACAGTGTATTGGACTGAAGAGGAGCTACTGTTCTTGTCAGTTGGCTAAGCAGAATTGAACTAGATATGGCCGTGTGTGTAGGAAGCACAGTTCTTTTCTTCTGAGGAAGCTCACTGTTCAAACCCCATAGGAAACACAGTAGAGTAGAAGAGTGCTCTTTTCTCAAAAGCAGAGTGTGTTTCTTGTAAGGCTAGCTAGCGTTTGTTTCCCAGTCCTAAATAGAGTTGAATCACATGCAGTTTGTTGTCCTACGAGCAAGAGTTGTTTTCTGGTAAGAAGAGTCACTATTGTGCTCCTTTGTCATACACATGGCAAATAGCACTGGCGTCTGTTCCCAGCATGTACAGTGTATTGGACTGAAGAGGAGCTACTGTTCTTGTCAGTTTCATAAGCAGAATTGAACTAGATATAGCCCGTCTGTGTAGGAAGCACAGTTCTTTTTTTTTAAGAAGCTCACTGTTCTGGCCCTATAGGAAATACATTAGAGTAGAAGAGTGCTCTTTTCTCAAAAGCAGAGTGTGTTTCTTGTAAGGTGAGCTAACGTTTGTTTCCCAGTCCTAAATGGAGTTGAATCACATGCAGTTGTTAGTCCCACGAGCAAGAGTTTTTTTCTGGTAAGGAAAGTCACTATTGCGCTCCCATTGCCGTACACAGTGCAAATATCACTCATGTCTGTTGCCAGCAAGTACAGTGTATTGGACTGAAGAGGAGCTACTGTTCTTGTCAGTTTCCTAAGCACAGTTGAACTAGATATGGCCCGTGTGTGGAGGAAGCACAGTTCTTTTGTTCTGAGCAAGCTCACTGTTCGGACCCAATAGGAAACACAGTAGAGTAGAAGAGTGCTCTTGTCTCAAAAGCGGAGTGTGTTTTTTGTAATTCGAGCTAGCATTTGTTTCCCAGTCCTAAATGGTGTTGAATCACATGCAGTTTCTGGTCCTAAGAGCAAGAGTTGTTTTCTGGTAAGTAGAGTCACTATTGTGCTCCCATTTTCATACACAGGGCAAATAGCACTGGCGTCTGTTCCCAGCCTGTACACTGTATTGGACTGAAGAGGATCTATTGTTCTTGTCAGTTTCCTAAGCAGAGTTGAACTAGATATAGCCCGTGTGTGTAGGAAGCACAGTTCTTTTGTTCTGAGCAAGCTCACTGTTCTGGCCCTATAGGAAACACAATAGAGTAGACGAGTGCTCTTTTCTCAAAAGCAGAGTGTGTTTCTTGTAAGGCGACTGATCTTTTTTTCCCAGTCCTAAATGGAGTTGAATAACATGCAGTTTCTGGTTTTTCGAGCAAGAGTTGTTTTCTGGTAAGAAGAGTAACTATTGCGCTCCCATTGTCATACACAGGGCAAATAGCACTGGCGACTGTTCCCAGCATGTACAGTGTATTGGACTGAAGAGGATCTACTGTTCTTGTCAGTTGTCTAAGAGGAATTGAACTAGATATGGCCGTGTGAGTAGGAAGCACAGTTCTTTTTTTCTGAGGAAGCTCACTGTTCAAAACCCATAGGAAACACAGTAGAGTAGAAGAGTGCTCTTTTCTCAAAAGCAGAGTGTGTTTCTTGTAAGGTGAGCTAGCGTTTGTTTCCCAGTCGTAAATGGAGTGGAATCCCATGCAGTTTCTGGTCCTACGAGCAAGAGTCCTTTTCTGGTAAGAAGAGTCACTATTGCGCTCCCTTTGTCATACACAGGGCAAATAGCACTGCCGTCTATTCCCAGCATGTACAGTGTATTGGACTGAAGAGGATCTACTGTTCTTTTCAGTTTCCTAAGTAGAATTGAACTAGATATGGCCGAGTGTGTAGGAAGCACAGTTCTTTTGTTCAGAGCAAGCTCACTGTTCAGACCTCATAGGAAACACAGTAGATTAGAAGAGTGCTCTTTTCTCAAAAGCAGTGTGTGTTTCTTGTAAGGTGAGCTAGCATTTGTTTCACAGTCCTAAATGGAGTTGAATCACATGCAGTTTCTGGTCCTTCGAGCAAGAGTTGTTTTCTGGTAAGAAGAGTCACTATTGCGCTCCCATTGACATACAAAGGGCAAATAGCACTGGCGACTTTTCCCAGGATGTACAGTGTATTGGACTGAAGAGGATCTACTGTTCTTGTCTGTTTCCTAAGGAGAGTTGAACTAGATATGGCCCGTGTGTGTAGGAAGCACAGTTCTTTTGTTCTGAGCAAGCTCACTGTTCTGGCCCTATAGGAAACACAGTAGAGTAGAAGAGTGCTCTTTTCTCAAAAGCAGAGTGTGTTTCTTGTAAGGAGAGCTAGCGTTTGTTTCCCACACCTAAATGGAGTTGAATCACATGCAGTTTGTGGTCCTACGAGCAAGAGTTGTTTTCTGGTAAGAAGAGTCACTACTGTGCTCCTTTGTCATACACAGGGCAAATAGCACTGGCGTCTGTTCCCGGCATGTACAGTGTATTGGACTGAAGAGGAGCTACTGTTCTTGTCAGTTTCATAAGCAGAATTGAACTAGATATAGCCCGTCTGTGTAGGAAGCACAGTTCTTTTTTTTTAAGAAGCTCACTGTTATGGCCCAATAGGAAATACATTAGAGTAGAAGAGTGCTCTTTTCTCAAAAGCAGAGTGTGTTTCTTGTAAGGCGAGCTAACGTTTGTTTCCCAGTCCTAAATGGAGTTGAATCACATGCAGTTGTTAGTCCCACGAGCAAGAGTTGTTTTCTGGTAAGGAAAGTCACTATTGCGCTCCCATTGCCATACACAGGGCAAATAGCACTCATGTCTGTTGCCAGCAAGTACAGTGTATTGGACTGAAGAGGAGCTACTGTTCTTGTCAGTTTCCTAAGCACAGTTAAACTAGATATGGCCCGTGTGTGGAGGAAGCACAGTTCTTTTGTTCTGAGCAAGCTCACTGTTCGGACCCAATAGAAAACACAGTAGAGTAGAAGAGTGCTCTTTTCTCAAAAGCAGAGTGTGTTTTTTGTAAGGCGAGCTAGCGTTTGTTTCCCAGTCCTAAATGGTGTTGAATCACATGCAGTTTCTGGTCCTAAGAGCAAGAGTTGTTTTCTGGTAAGTAGAGTCACTATTGTGCTCTCATTTTCATACACAGGGCAAATAGCACTGGTGTCTGTTCCCAGCCTGTACACTGTATTGGACTGAAGAGGATCTATTGTTCTTGTCAGTTTCCTAAGCAGAGTTGAACTAGATATAGCCCGTGTGTGTAGGAAGCACAGTTCTTTTGTTCTGAGCAAGCTCACTGTTCTGGCCCTATAGGAAACACAATAGAGTAGACGAGTGCTCTTTTCTCAAAAGCAGAGTGTGTTTCTTATAAGGCGACCGATCTTTTTTTTCCCAGTATTAAATGGAGTTGAATAACATGCAGTTTCTGGTTTTTCGAGCAAGAGTTGTTTTCTGGTAAGAAGAGTAACTATTGCGCTCCCATTGTCATACACAGGGCAAATAGCACTGGCGACTGTTCCCAGCATGTACAGTGTATTGGACTGAAGAGGATCTGCAGTTCTTGTCAGTTGGCTAAGCAGAATTGAACTACATATGGCCGTGTGTGTAGGAAGCACAGTTCTTTTCTTCTGAGGAAGCTCACTGTTCAAACCCCATAGAAAACACCGTAGAGTAGAAGAGTGCTCTTTTCCCAAAAGCAGAGTGTGTTTCCTGTAAGGCGAGCTAGCGTTTGTTTCCCAGTCCTAAATGGAGTTGAATCACATGCAGTTTCTGGTTCTATGAGCAAGAGTTGTTTTCTGGTAAGAAGAGTCACTATTGTGCTCCTTTGTCATACACAGGGCAAATAGCACTGGCGTCTGTTCCCAGCATGTACAGTGTATTGGACTGAAGAGGAGCTACTGTTCTTGTCAGTTTCATAAGCAGTATTGAAGTAGATATGGCCGTGTGTGTAGGAAGAACAGTTCTTTTCTTCTGAGCAAGCTCACTGTTCTGGCCCTATAGGAAACACAGTAGAGTAGAAGAGTGATCTTTCCTCAAAAGCAGAGTGTGTTTCTTGTAAGGCGAGCTAGCGTTTGTTTCCCAGTCCTAAATGGAGTTGAATCACATGCAGTTTTTGTTCCTACGAGCAAGAGTTGTTTTCTGGTAAGAAGAGTCACTATTGTGCTCCTTTGTCATACACAGGGCAAATAGCACTGGCGTCTGTTCCCAGCATGTACAGTGTATTGGACTGAGGAGGATCTACTGTTCTGGTCAGTTTCCTAAGCAGAGTTGAACTAGATATGGCCCGTGTGTGTAGGAAGCACAGTTCTTTTGTTCTGAGCAAGCTTACTGTTCAGACCACATAGGAAACACAGTAGAGTAGAAGAATGCTCTTTTCTCAAAAGCAGAGTGTGTTTCTTTTAAGGCGAACTAGTGTTTGTATCCCAGTCACAAATGGAGTTGAATCACATGCAGTTGTTGGTCCCACGAGCAAGAGTTGTTTTCTGGTAAAGAAAGTCACCATTGCGCTCCCATTGCCATACACAGTGCAAATAGCACTCGTGTCTTTTGCCAGCAACTACAGTGTATTGGACTGAAGAGGAGCTACAGTTCTTGTAAGTTGGCTAACCAGAATTGAACTTGATATGGCCGTGTGTGTAGGAAGCACAGTTCTTTTCTTCTGAGGAAGCTCACTGTTCAAACCCCATAGGAAACACAGTAGAGTAGAAGAGTGCTCTTTTCTCAAAAGCAGAGTGTGTTTCTTGTAAGGCGAGCTAGCGTTTGTTTTCCATTCCTATTGGAGTTGAATCACATGCAGTTTGTGGTCCTGCGAGCAAGAGTTGTTTTCTGGTAAGAAGAGTCACTATTGTGCTCCTTTGTCATACACAGGGCAAATAGCACTGGCGTCTGTTCCCAGCATGTACAGTGTATTGGACTGAAGAGGAGCTACTGTTCTTGTCAGTTTCATAAGCAGAATTGAAGTAGATATGGCCGTGTGTGTAGGAAGCACAGTTCTTTTCTTCTGAGCAAGCTCACTGTTCTGGCCCTATAGGAAACACAGTAGAGTAGAAGAGTGGTCTTTTCTCAAAAGCAGAGTGTGTTTCTTGTAAGGAGAGCTACCATTTGTTTCCCAGTCCTAAATGGTGTTGAATCACATGCAGTTTCTGGTCCTAAGAGCAAGAGTAGTTTTCTGGTAAGTAGAGTCACTATTGTGCTCCCATTGTCATACACAGGGCAAATAGCACTGGCGTCTATTCCCAGCCTGTACACTGTATTGGACTGAAGAGGATCTATTGTTCTTGTCAGTTTCCTAAGCAGAGTTGAACTAGATATAGCCGTGTGTGTAGGAAGCACAATTCTTTTGTTCTGAGCAAGCTCACTGTTCTGGCCCTATAGGAAACACAATAGAGTAGAAGAGTGCTCTTTTCTCAAAAGCAGAGTGTGTTTCCTGTAAGGCGACCTAGCTTTTTTTTTCCCAGTCCTAAATGGAGTTGAATCACATGCAGTTTCTGGTTTTTCGAGCAAGAGTTGTTTTCTTGTAAGAAGAGTAACTATTGCGCTCCCATTGTCATACACAGGGCAAATAGCACTGGCGACTTTTCCCAGCATGTACAGTGTATTGGACTGAAGAGGAGCTACTGTTCTTGTCAGTATGCTAAGCAGAATTGAACTAGATATGGCCGTGTGTGTAGGAAGCACAGTTCTTTTGTTCTGAGGAAGCTCAATGTTCTGGCCCTATAGGAAACACAGTAGAGTAGAAGAGTGCTCTTTTCTCAAAAGCAGAGTGTGTTTCTTGTAAGGCAAGCTAGCGTTTGTTTCCCAGTCCTAAATGGAGTTGAATCACATGCAGTTTGTGGTCCTGCGAGCAAGAGTTGTTTTCTGGTAAGAAGAGTCACTATTGTGCTCCTTTTTCATACACAGGGCAAATAGCACTGGCGTCTGTTCCCAGCATGTACAGTGTATTGGACTGAAGAGGAGCTACTGTTCTTGTCAGTTTCATAAGCAGAATTGAAGTAGATATGGCCGTGTGTGTAGGAAGCACAGTTCTTTTCTTCTGAGCAAGCTCACTGTTCTGGCCCTATAGGAAACACAGTAGAGTAGAAGAGTGATCTTTTCTCAAAAGCAGAGTGTGTTTCTTGTAAGGCGAGCATAGCATTTGTTTCCCAGTCCTAAATGTCGTTGAATCACATGCAGTTTCTGGATCTATGAGCAAGAGTAGTTTTCTGGTAAGAAGAGTCACTATTGTGCTCCCATTGTCATACACAGGGCAAATAGCACTCGCGTCTGTTCCCAGCATGTACAGTGTATTGCACTGAAGAGGGTCTAATGTTCTTGTCAGTTTCCTAAGCAGAGTTGAACTAGATATGGCCCGTGTATGTAGGAAGCACAGTTCTTTTGTTCTGAGCAAGCTTACTGTTCGGACCCAATAAGAAACACAGTAGAGTAGAAGAGTGCTCTTTTCTCAAAAGCAGAGTGTGTTTCTTGTAAGGCGAGCTACCATTTGTTTCCCAGTCCTAAATGGTGTTGAATCACATGCAGTTTCTGGTCCTAAGAGCAAGAGTAGTTTTCTGGTAAGAAGAGTCACTATTGTGCTCCCATTGTCATACACAGGGCAAATAGCACTGGCGTCTATTCCCAGCCTGTACACTGTATTGGACTGAAGAGGATCTATTGTTCTTGTCAGTTTCCTAAGCAGAGTTGAACTAGATATAGCCGTGTGTGTAGGAAGCACAGTTCTTTTGTTCTCAGCAAGCTCACTGTTCTGGCCCTATAGGAAACACAATAGAGTAGAAGAGTGCTCTTTTCTCAAAAGCAGAGTGTGTTTCTTGTAAGGCGACCTAGCTTTTTTTTTCCCAGTCCTAAATGGAGTTGAATCACATGCAGTTTCTGGTTTTTCAAGCAAGAGTTGTTTTCTTGTAAGAAGAGTAACTATTGCGCTCCCATTGTCATACACAGGGCAAATAGCACTGGCGACTTTTCCCAGCATGTACAGTGTATTGGACTGAAGAAGATCTACTATTCTTGTCAGTATGCTAAGCAGAATTGAACTAGATATGGCCGTGTGTGTAGGAAGCACAGTTCTTTTCTTCTGAGGAAGCTCAATGTTCTGGCCCTATAGGAAACACAGTAGAGTAGAAGAGTGCTCTTTTCTCAAAAGCAGAGTGTGTTTCTTGTAAGGCGAGCTAACGTTTGTTTCCAATTCCTAAATGGAGTTGAAACACATGCAGTTTCTGGTCCTACAGTCAAGAGTTGTTTTCTGGTAAGAAGAGTCACTATTGTGTTCCCATTGTCATTCACAGGGCAAATAGCACTGGCGTCTGTTCCCAGCATGTACAGTGTATTGGACTGAGGAGGATCTACTGTTCTTGTCAGTATGCTAAGCAGAGTTGAACTAGATATGGCCCGTGTGTGTAGGAAGCACAGTTCTTTTGTTCTGAGCAAGCTTACTGTTCAGACCACATAGGAAACAATGTAGAGTAGAAGAGTGCTCTTTTCTCAAAAGCAGAGTGTGTTTCTTTTAAGGCGAGCTAGTGTTTGTTTCCCAGTCCCAAATGGAGTTGAATCACATGCAGTTATTGGTCCCACGAGCAAGAGTTGTTTTCTGGTAAGGAAAGTCACTATTGTGCTCCCATTGCCATAGACAGTGCAAATAGCACTCGTGTCTTTTGCCAGCAACTACAGTGTATTGGACTGAAGAGGAGCTACTGTTCTTGTCAGTTGGCTAAGCAGAATTGAACTAGATATGGCCGTGTGTGTAGGAAGCACAGTTCTTTTCTTCTGAGGAAGCTCACTGTTCTAACCCTATAGGAAACACAGTAGAGTAGAAGAGTGCTCTCTTCTCTAAAGCAGAGTGTGTTTCTTGTAAGGCGAGCTAGCGTTTGTTTCCCAGTCCTAAATGCAGTTGAATTAAATGCACTTTCTGGTCCTATGAGCAAGAGTTGTTTTCTGGTAAGAAGAGTAACTATTGTGCTCCCATTCCCATACACAGTGCAAATAGCACTCGCGTCTGTTCCCAGCAAGTACAGTGTATTGGACTGAGGAGGCGCTACTGTTCTTGTCAGTTTCCTAAGCAGAGTTGAACTAGATATGGCCCGTGTGTGTAGGAAGCACAGTTCTTTTGTTGTGAGCAAGGTCACTGTTCGGACACCATAGGAAACACAGTAGAGTAGAAGAGTGCTCTTTTTTCAAATGCAGGGTGTGTTTCTTTTAAGGCAATCTAGCCTTTGTTTCCCAGTCCTAAATGGAGTTGAAATACACATGCAGTTTCTGGTCCTAGGAGCAAGAGTTGTTTTCTGGTAAGAAGAGTCACTATTCCGCTCCCGTTGCCATACACAGTACAAATAGCACTCGCGTCTGTTTTCAGCAATACAGTTTATTGGACTCAGGAGGAGCTACTGTTCTTGTCACTTTCCTAAAAAGAGTTGAACTAGGTATGGCCCGAGTGTGTAGGAAGCACAGTTCTTTTGTTCTGAGCAAGATCACTGTTCGGACCCCATTGGAAACACAGTAAAGACAAGAGTGCTCTTTTCTCAAAAGCAGAGTGTGTTTCTTGTAAAGCGAGTTAGTGTTTTTTTCCCAGTCCTAAATGGAGTTGAATCACATGCAGTTTCTTGTCCTATGAGCAAGAGTTGTTTTCTGGTAAGAAGAGTCACTATTGCGCTCCCATTGTCATATACAGGGCAAATAGCACTGGCGTCTGTTTCCAGCATGTATAGTTTATTGGACTGAAGACGATCTACTCTTCTTGTCAGGTTAATAAGCAGAGTTTAACTAGATATGGTTCGTGTGTGTACGAAGCACAGTTCTTTTGTTCTGAGCAAGCTCACTGTTTGGACCCCATAGAAAACACAGTAGAGTAGAAGAGTGCTCTTTCCTCAAAAGCAGAGTATGTTACTTGTAAGGCTAGCTAGCGTTTGTTTCCCAGTCCTAAATGGAGTTGAATCACATGCAGTTTCGGGTCCTACGAGCAAGAGTTTTTCTGGTAAGAGGAGTCACTCTTGCGCTCCCATTGTCATACACAGGGCAAATAGCAATGGCGTCTGTTCCCAGCATGTACAGTGTATTGGAGTGAAGAGGATCTACTGTTCTTGTCAGTTTCCTAATCAGAGTTGAACTAGATATGGTCCGTGTGTAGGAAGCACCGTTCAGTTGTTCTGAGCAAGCTCACTCTTCTGGCCCTATAGGAAACACAGTAGAGTAGAAGAGTGCTCTTTTCTCAGAAGCAGAGTGTGTTTCTTGTAAGGCGAGCTAGCGTTTTTTTCCCAGTTCTAAAAGGAGTTGAATCACATGCAGTTTTTGGTCCTACCAGCAAGAGTTGTTTTCTGGTAAGAAGAGTAACTATTGTGCTCCCATTCCCATACACAGTGCAAATAGCACTCGCGTCTGTTCCCAGCAAGTACAGTGTATTGGACTGAGGAGGAGCTACTGTTCTTGTCAGTTTCCTAAGCAGAGTTGAACTAGATATGGACCGTGTGTAGGAAGCACAGTTCTTTTGTTGTGAGCAAGCTCACTGTTCGGACACCATAGGAAACACAGTAGAGTAGAAGAGTGCTCTTTTTTCAAATACAGGGTGTGTTTCTTTTAAGGCAATCTAGCCTTTGTTTCCCAGTCCTAAATGGAGTTGAAATACACATGCAGTTTCTGGTCCTAGGAGCAAGAGTTGTTTTCTGGTAAGAAGAGTCACTATTCCACTCCCGTTGCCATACACAGTACAAATAGCACTCGCGTCTGTTCTCAGCAATACAGTTTATTGGACTCAAGAGGAGCTACTGTTCTTGTCACTTTCCTAAAAAGAGTTGAACTAGGTATGGCCCGAGTGTGTAGGAAGCACAGTTCTTTTGTTCTGAGCAAGATCACTGTTCGGACCCCATAGGAAACACTGTAAAGACAAGAGTGCTCTTTTCTCAAAAGCAGAGTGTGTTTCTTGTAAAGCGAGCTAGTGTTTTTTTCCCAGTCCTAAATGGAGTTGAATCACATGCAGTTTCGGGTCCTACGAGCAAGAGATTTTTCTGGTAAGAGGAGTCACTATTGCGCTCCCATTGTCATACACAGGGCAAATAGCAATGGCGTCTGTTCCCAGCATGTACAGTGTATTGGAGTGAAGAGGATCTACTGTTCTTGTCAGGTTCCTAAGCAGAGTTGAACTAGATATGGTCCGTGTTTAGGAAGCACCGTTCAGTTGTTCTGAGCAAGCTCACTGTTCTGGCCCTATAGGAAACACAGTAGAGTAGAAGAGTGCTCTTTTCTCAAAAGCAGAGTGTGTTTCTTGTAAGGCCAGCTAGCGTTTGTTTCTCAGTCCTAAATGGAGTTGAATCACATGCAGTTTTTGGTCCTACGAGCAAGAGTTGTTTTCTGGTAAGGAAAGTCACTATTGCGCTCCCATTGCGAAACACAGTGCAAATAGCACTCCCGTCTGTTCCCAGCAAGTACAGTGTATTGGACTGAAAAGGAGCTACTGTTCTTGTCAGTTTCCTAAGCAGAGTTGAATTAGATATGGCCCGTGTGTGTAGGAAGCACAGTTCTTTTGTTCTGAGCAAGCTCACTGTTCAGACCCCATAGGAAACACAGTAGAGTAGAAGAGTGCTCTTTTCTCAAAAGCAGAGTATGTTTCTTGTAAGGAAAGCTAGTGTTTGTTTCCCAGACAGAAATGGAGTTGAATCCCATGCAGTTTCTGGTCCTACGAGCAAGAGTTGTTTTCTGATAAGAAGAGTCACTGTTGCGCTCCCATTGCCATACAAAGTGCAAATAGCACATGCGTCTGTTCCCAGCAAGTACAGTGTATTGGACTGAAGAGGAGCTACTGTTCTTGTCACTTTCCTAAGCAGAATTGAACTAGATATGGCCGTGTGTGTAGGAAGCGCAGTTCTTTTGTTCTGAGCAAGCTCACTGTTTGGACCCCATAGGAAACACAATAGAGTAGAAGAGTGCTCTTTTCTCAAAAGCAGAATGTGTTTCTTGTAAGGCGAGCTAGCGTTTATTTCCCAGTTCTAAATGGAGTTGAATCACATGCAGTTTTCGGTCCTATGAGCAAGAGTTGTTTTCTGGTAAGGATAGGCTATTGCGCTCCCATTGCCATACACAGTGTAAATAGCACTCACGTCTGTTCACAGCGAGTACAGTGTATTGGACTGAGGAGGATCTACTGTTCTTGTCAGGTTCCTAAGCAGAGTTGAACTAGATATGGTTCGTGTGTGTAGGAAGCACAGTTCTTTTGTTCTGAGCAAGCTCACTTTTCTGAACAATTAGGAAACACAGTAGAGTAGAAGAGTGCTCTTTTCTCAAAAGCAGAGAGTGTTTCTTGTAAGGCGAGCTAGCGTTGGTTTCCCAGTCAGAAATGGAGTTGAATCACATGCAGTTTGTGGTCCTATGAGCAAGAGTTGTTTTCTTGTAAGAAGTGTCACTATTGTGCTCCCATTGTCATACACAGGGCAAATAGCACTGGCGTCTGTTCCCAGCAAGTACAGTGTATTGGACTGAAGAGGATCTACTGTTCTTGTCAGTTTCCTAAGCAGAATTGAAATAGATATGGTCTGTGTGTGTAGTCAGCACAGTTCATTGTTCTGAGCAAGCTCACTGTACTGGCCCTATAAAAAGCACAGTAGAGTAGAAGAGTGCTCTTCTCTCAAAAGCAGAGTGTGTTTCTTGTAAGGCGAGCTAGCGTTTGATTCCCAGTCCTAAATGGAGTTGAATCACATGCAGTTTTTGGTCCTACGAGCAAGAGTTGTTTTCTGGTAAGGAAAGTCACTATTGTGCTCCCATTGCCATACCTAGTGCAAATAGCACTCGCTTCTGTTCACAGTGAGTACAGTGTATTGGACTGACGAGGAGCTCTATTCTTGTCAGTTTCCTAAGCAGAGTTGAACTAGATATGACCCTGTGTGTAGGAAGCACAGTTCTTTTGTTCTGAGCAAGCTCACTGTTCGGACCCCATAGGAAACACTGTAGATTAGAAGGGCGCTCTTTTCTCAAAAGCAGAGTGTGTTTCTTGTAAGGCGAGCTAGTGTTTGTTTCCCAGACAGAAATGGAGTTGAATCCCATACAGTTTCTGGTCCTACGAGCAAGAGTTTTTTTCTGGTAAGGAAAGTCACATTTGCACTTCCATTGCGATACACTGTGCAAATACCACACGCGTCTGCTTCCAGCAAGTACCGTGTATTGAACTGAAGAGGATCTACTGTTCTTGTCAGTTTCCTAAGCAGAGTTGAACTAGATATGGACCGTGTGTGTACAAAGCACAGTTCTTTTGTTCTGAGCAAGCTCACTGTTCGGAACAATTAGGAAACACAGTAGAGTAGAAGAGTGCTCTTTTCTCAAAAGCAGAGTGTGTTTCTTGTAAGGCGAGCTAGCGTTTGTTTCTCAGTCCTAAATGGAGTTGAATCACATGCAGTTTTTGGTTCTACGAGCAAGAGTTTTTTTCTGGTAAGGAAAGTCACTATTGCGCTCCCATTGCCAAACACAGTGCAAATAGCACTCCCATCTGTTCCCAGCAAGTACAGTATATTGGACTGAAAAGGAGCTACTGTTCTTGTCAGTTTCCTAAGCAGAGTTGAATTAGATATGGCCCGTGTGTGTAGGAAGCACAGTTCTTTTGTTCTGAGCAAGCTCACTTTTCGGAACAATTAGGAAACACAGTAGAGTAGAAGAGTGCTCTTTTCTCAAAAGCAGAGTGTGTTTCTAGTAAGGCGAGCTAGCTTTGGTTTCCCAGTCAGAAATGGAGTTGAATCACATGCAGTTTGTGGTCCTATGAGCAAGAGTTGTTTTCTTGTAAGAAGAGTCACTATTGTGCTCCCATTGTCATACACAGGGCAAATAGCACTGGCTTCTGTTCCCAGCAAGTACAGTGTATTGGACTGAAGAGGATCTACTGTTCTTGTCAGTTTCCTAAGCAGAATTGAAATAGATATGGACTGTGTGTGTAGTCAGCACAGTTCATTGTTCTGAGCAAGCTCACTGTACTGGCCCTATAAAAAGCACAGTAGAGTAGAAGAGTGCTCTTTTCTCAAAAGCATTGTGTGTTTCTTGTAAGGTGAGCTAGCGTTTGTTTCCCAGTCCTAAATGGAGTTGAATCACATGCAGTTTTTGGTCCTACGAGCAAGAGTTGTTTTCTGGTAAGGAAAGTCACTATTGTGCTCCCTTTGCCATACACAGTGCAAATAGCACTGTCGTCTGTTCCCAGCAATTACAGTGTATTGGACTGAAGAGGAGCTACTATTCTTGTCAGTTTCCTAAGCACAGTTGAAGTAGATATGGCCCCTGTGTGTAGAAAGCACAGTTCTTTTGTTCTGAGTAAGCTCTCTCTTCTGGCCCTATAGAAAACACAGTAGAGTAGAAGAGTGCTCTTTTCTCAAAAGCAGAGTGTGTTTCTTGTAAGACGAGCTAGCGTTTGTTTCCCAGTCCTAAATGGAGTTGAATCACATGCATTTCTGGTCCTACGAGCAAGAGTTGTTTCCTGTAAGAAGAGTCACTATTGCGCTTCCATTGGCATACACAGTGCAAATAGCACTGGCGCCTGTTCCCAGCAAGTACAGTGTTTTGGAGAGAAGAGGAGGTACTGTTCTTGTCAGTTTCCTAAGCAGAGTTGAACTGGATATGGCCTGTGTTTGTAGGAAGCACAGTTCGTTTTTTCTGAGCAAGCTCACTGTTCTGGCCATATGGGAAACACAGTAGAGCAGAAGAGTGCTCTTTTCTCAAAAGCAGATTGTGTTTGTTGTAAGGCGAGCTAGCGTTTTTTTCCCAGTCCTAAATGGAGTTGAATCCCATGCAGTTTCTGGTCCTACGAGCAAGAGTTGTTTTCTGGTAAGAAGAGTCACTATTGCGCTCCCATTGCCATACACAGTGCAAATAGCACTGGCGTCTGTTCCCAGCAAGTACAGTGTATTGGACTGAAGAGGAGATACTGTTCTTGTCAGTTTCCTAAGCAGAGTTGAACTAGATATGGCCCATGTGTGTAGGAAGCACAGTTCGTTTGTTCTGAGCAAGCTCACTGTTCGGACCCCATAGGAAACACAGTAGAGTAGAAGAGTGCTCTTTTCTCAATAGCCGAGGGTGTTTCTTGTAAGGCAAGCTAGGGTTTGTTTCCCAGTCCTAAATGGAGTTGAATCACATGCAGTTTCTGGTCCTACGAGCAAGAGTTGTTTTCTGGTAAGAAGAGTCACTATTACTCTCCCATTGTCATACACAGTGCAAACAGCACTGGCGTCTGTTCCCAGCAAGTACAGTGTATTGGACTGAAGAGGATCTACTGTTCTTGTCAGTTTCCTATGCAGAATTGAACTAGATATGGCCCGTGTGTGAAGGAAGCACAGTTCTTTTGTTCTGAGCAAGCTCACTGTACTGGCACTATAGGAAACACAGCAGAGTAGAAGAGTGCTCTTTTCTCAAAAGCAGAGTGTGTTTCTTGTAAGGCGAGGTAGCGTTTGTTTCCCAGTCCTAAATGGAGTTGAATCCCATGCAGTTTCTGGTCCTACGAGCAAGAGTTGTTTTCTGGTAAGAAGAGACACTATTGTGCTCCCATTGTCATACACAGGGCAAATAGCACTGGCGTCTGTTCCCAGCATGTAGAGTGTATTGGACTGAAGAGGAGCTACTGTTCTTGTCTGTTTCCTGAGCAGAATTGAACTGGATATGGCTATGTGTGTAGGAAGCACAGTTCTTTTGTTCTGAGCAAGCTCACTCATCTGGCCCTTGGGAAACACAGTAGATTGGAAGAGTGCTCTTTTCTCAAAAGCAGAGTGTGTTTCTTGTAAGGCGAGGTAGCGTTTGTTTCCCAGTCCTAAATGGAGTTGAATCCCATGCAGTTTCTGGTCCTACGAGCAAGAGTTGTTTTCTGGTAAGAAGAGACACTATTGTGCTCTCATTGTCATACACAGGGCAAATAGCACTGGCGTCTGTTCCCAGCAAGTACAGTGTATTGGACTGAAGAGGATCTACTGTTCTTGTCAGTTTCCTAAGCAGAATTGAACTAAATATGGCCCGTGTGTGAAGGAAGCACAGTTCTTTTGTTCTGAGCAAGCTCACTGTACTGGCCCTATAGGAAACACAGCAGAGTAGAAGAGTGCTCTTTTCTCAAAAGCAGAGTGTGTTTCTTGTAAGGTGAGCTAGCGTTTGTTTCCCAGTCCTAAATGGAGTTGAATCACATGTAGTTTTTGGTCCAATGAGCAAGAGTTGTTTTCTGGTAAGGAAAGTCACTATTGCTCTCCTATTTCCATAAAAAGTGCAAATAGCACTGGCGTCTGTTCCCAGCAAGTACAGTGTATTGGACTGAAGGAGAGCTACTGTTCTCGTCAGTTTCCTAAGCAGAGTTGAACTAGATATGGCTCGTGTGTGTAGGAAGCACAGTTCTTTTGTTCTGAACAAGCTCACTGTTCTGGACCTATGGGAAACACAGTAGAGTAGAAGAGTGCTCTTTTCTCAAAAGCAGAGTGTGTTTCTTGTAAGGCGAGGTAGCGTTTTTTCCCAGTCCTAAATGGAGTTGAATCCCATGCAGTTTCTGGTCCTACGAGCAGTAGTTGTTTTCTGGTAAGAAGAGTCACTATTGCGCTTCCAGTGCCATACACAGTGCAAATAACACTCGCTTCTCTTCCCAGCAAGTACAGTGTATTGGACAGAATAGGAGATACTGTTCTTGTCAGTTTCCTAAGCAGAGTTGAACTAGATATGGCCCGTGTGTGTAGGAAGCACAGTTCTTTTGTTCTGAGGAAGCTCACTGTTCTGGCATTATAGGAAACACCGTAGAGTAGAAGAGTGCTCTTTTCTCAAAAGCAGAGTGTGTTTCTTGTAATGTGAGCTAGCGTTTGTTTCCCAGTCCTAAATGGAGTTGAATCACAGGCAGTTTCTGGTCCTACGAGCAAGAGTTATTTTCTGGTAAGAAGAGACACTATTGTGCTCCCATTGTCATACACAGGGCAAATAGCACTGGCGTCTGTTCCCAGCATGCAGAGTGTATTGGACTGAAGAGGAGATAGTGTTCTTGTCAGTTTCCTAAGCAGAGTTGAACTAGATATGGCCCATGTTTGTAGGAAGCACAGTTCGTTTGTTCTGAGCAAGCTCACTGTTCGGACCCCATAGGAAACACAGTACAGTAGAAGAGTGCTCTTTTCTCAATAGCCGAGGGTGTTTCTTGTAAGGCGAGCTATTGTTTGTTTCTTGTCCTAAAAGGAGTTGAATCACATGCAGTTTCTGGTCCTATGAGCAAGAGTTGTTTTCTGGTAAGTAGAGTCACTATTTCGCTCCCATTGCCATATACAGTGCAAATAGCACTCACGTCTGTTTCCACCAAGTACAGTGTATGGGACTGAATAGGATCTACTGTTCTTGTTAGTTTCCTAAGCAAAATTGAACTAGATATGGCCGTGTGTGTAGGAAGCACAGTTCTTTTGTTCTGAGTAAGCTCACTGTCCTGGCCCTATAGGAAACACAGTAGAGTAGAAGAGTGATCTTTTCTCAAAAGCAGAGTGTGTTTCTTGTAAGGGGAGCTAGCGTTTGTTTCCCAGTCCTAAATGGAGTTGAATCACATGCAGTTTTTGATCCTACGAGCAAGAGTTGTTTTCTGGTAAGGAAAATCACTATTGTGCTCCCATTGCCACACACAGCACAAAGAGGACTCGCATCTGTTCCCATCAAGTACAGTGTATTGGACTGAAGAGGAGCTACTGTTCTTGTCAGTTTCCTAAGAAGAGTTGAACTAGATTTGGCCCGTGTGTGTAGGAAGCACAGTTCTTTTGTACTGTAAGCTCACTGATCGAACCCATAGGAAACACATTAGAGTAGAAGAGTGCCCTTTTCTCAAAAGCAGAGTGTTTTTCTTGTAAGGCAAGCTAGCGTTTGTTTAGCAGTCCTAAATGGAGTTGAATCACATGCAGTTTCTTGTCCTATGAGCAAGAGTTTTTTTTCTGGAAGAAGAGTCACTATTGAACTCCCATTGTCATACACAAGGCAAATAGCACTGGCGTCTGTTCCCAGCAAGTACAGTGTATTGGACTGAAGGGGAGCTACTGTTCTTGTCAGTTTCCTAAGCAGAATTGAACTAGATATAGCCCGTGTGTGTAGGAAGCACAGTTCTTTTGTTCTGAGCAAGCTCACTGTTTGGACACCAAAGGAAACACAGTAGAGTAGAAGAGTGCTCTTTTCTCAAAAGCAGAGTGTGTTTCTTGTAAGGCAGGCTAGCGTTTGTTTCGCAGTCCTTAATGGAGTTTAATCACATGCAGTTTCTGGTCCTACGAGCAAGAGTTGTTTTCTGGTAAGAAGAGTCACTATTGCGCTCCCATTATCATACACAGGGCATATAGCACTGGCGTCTGTTCCCAGCATGTACAGTGTATTGGACTGAAGAGGATCTACTGTTCTTGTCAGTTTCCTAAGCAGAGTTGAACTAGATATAGTCGGTGTGTGTAGGAAGCACAGTTCTTTTTTTCTGAGCAAGCTCTCTATTCTGGCCTTACAAAAAACACATTATACTAGAAGAGTGCTCTTTTCTCAAAAGCAGAATGTGTTTATTGTAAGGCGAGCTAGCGTTTGTTTCCCAGTTATAAATGGAGTTGAATCACATGCAGTGTCTGGTCCTACGAGCAAGAGTTGTTTTCTGGTAAGTAGAGTCACTATTGCGCTCCCATTATCATACACAGGGCAAATAGCACTGGCGTCTGTTCCCAGCATGTATAGTGTATTGGACTGAAGAGGAGCTACTGTTCTTGTCAGTTTCCTAAGCAGAGTTGAACTAGATATAGCCTGTGTGTGTAGGAAGCACAGTTGTTTTGTTCTGAGCAAGCTCACTATTCTGACCCTATAGGAAACACAGTAGAGTAGAAGAGTGCTCTTTTCTAAAAAGCAGAGTGTTTTTCTTATAAAGCGAGCTAGCATTTGCTTCCCAGTCCTAAATGGAGTTGAATCACATGCAGTTTCTGTTCCTAAGAGCAAGAGATGTTTTCTGGTAAGAAGAGTCACTATTGTGCTCCCATTGTCATACACAGGGCAAATAGCACTGGCGTCTGTTCCCAGCAAGTACAGTGTATGGGACTGAAGAGGATCTACTGTTCTTGTCAGTTTCCTAAGCAGAGTTGAACTAGATATGGCCGTGTGTGTAGGAAGCACAGTTCTTTTGTTCTGAGCAAGCTCACTGTTTTGGCCCTGTAGGAAACACAGTAGAGTAGAAGAGTGCTCTTTTATCAAAAGCAGACTGTGTTTCTTATAAGGCGAGCTAGCATTTTTTTCCCAGTCCTAAATGGAGTTGAATCACATGCAGTTTTTGATGCCACGAGCAAGAGTTGTTTTCTGGTAAGGAAAGTCACTATTGAGCTCCCATTGCCATACATAGTGCAAATAGCACTCGCGTCTGTTCCCAGCAAGTACACTGTACTGGACTGAAGATGAGCTACTGTTCTTCTCAGTTTCCTAAGCAGAGTTGAGCTAGATATGGCCCCTGTGTGTAGGAAGCACAGTTCTTTTGTTCTGAGCAAGCTCACTATTCTGGCCCTATAGGAAACACAGTAGAGTAGAAGAGTGTTCTTTTCTCCAAAGCAGAGTATGTTTCCTGTAAGTCGAGCTAGCGTTTGGTTCCCAGTCCTAAATGGAGTTGAATCACATGCAGTTTCTGGTTCTACGAGCTAGAGTTGTTTTCTGGTAAGGAAAGTCACTATTGCGCTCCCATTGACATACACAGTGCAAATAGCACTCGCGTCTGTTCCCAGCAAGTACAGTGTATTGGACTGAAGAGGAGCTACTGTTCTTGTCAGTTTCCTAAGTAGAGTTGAACTAGATATGGCCCGTGTGTGTAGGAAGCACAGTTCTTTTGTTCTGAGCAAGCTCACTGTTCGGAACCCATAGGAAACACTGTAGAGTAGAAGAGTGCTCTTTTCTCAAAAGCAGAGAGTGTTTCTTGTAAGGCGAGCTAGCGTTTGTTTTCCATCCTAAAAGGAGTTGAATCACATGCAGTTTTTGATCCTACGAGCAAGAGTTGTTTTCTGGTAAGGAAAATCACTATTGTGCTCCCATTGCCACACACAGCGCAAAGAGGACTCGCGTCTGTTCCCATCAAGTACAGTGTATTGGACTGAAGAGGAGCTACTGTTCTTGTCAGTTTCCTAAGAAGAGTTGAACTAGATTTGGCCCTTGTGTGTAGGAAGCACAGTACTTTTGTACTGTAAGCTCACTGATCGAACCCATAGGAAACACATTAGAGTAGAAGAGTGCCCTTTTCTCAAAAGCGGAGTGTTTTTCTTGTAAGGCAAGCTAGCGTTTGTTTAGCAGTCCTAAATGGAGTTGAATCACATGCAGTTTCTTGTCCTATGAGCAAGAGATTTTTTTCTGGAAGAAGAGTCACTATTGAACTCCCATTGTCATACACAAGGCAAATAGCACTGGCGTCTGTTCCCAGCAAGTACAGTATATTGGACTGAAGGGGAGCTACTGTTCTTGTCAGTTTCCTAAGCAGAATTGAACTAGATATAGCCCGTGTGTGTAGGAAGCACAGTTCTTTTGTTCTGAGCAAGCTCACTGTTTGGACACCAAAGGAAACACAGTAGAGTAGAAGAGTGCTCTTTTCTCAAAAGCAGAGTGTGTTTCTTGTAAGGCAGGCTAGCGTTTGTTTCGCAGTCCTAAATGGAGTTGAATCACATGCAGTTTCTGGTCCTACGAGCAAGAGTTGTTTTCTGGTAAGAAGAGTCACTATTGCGCTCCCATTATCATACACAGGGCATATAGCACTGGCGTTTGTTCCCAGCATGTACAGTGTATTGGACTGAAGAGGATCTACTGTTCTTGTCAGTTTCCTAAGCAGAGTTGAACTAGATATAGCCCATGTGTGTAGGAAGCACAGTTCTTTTGTTCTGAGCAAGCTCTCTATTCTGGCCTTACAAAAAACACATTATACTAGAAGAGTGCTCTTTTCTCAAAAGCAGAGTGTGTTTATTGTAAGGCGAGCTAGCGTTTGTTTCCCAGTTATAAATGGAATTGAATCACATGCAGTGTCTGGTCCTACGAGCAAGAGTTGTTTTCTGGTCAGTAGAGTCACTATTGCGCTCCCATTATCATACACAGGGCAAATAGCACTGGCGTCTGTTCCCAGCATGTATAGTGTATTGGACTGAAGAGGAGCTACTGTTCTTGTCAGTTTCCTAAGCAGAGTTGAACTAGATATAGCCTGTGTGTGTAGGAAGCACAGTTCTTTTGTTCTGAGCAAGCTCACTATTCTGACCCTATAGGAAACACAGTAGAGTAGAAGAGTGCTCTTTTCTAAAAAGCAGAGTGTTTTTCTTATAAAGCGAGCTAGCATTTGTTTCCCAGTCCTAAATGGAGTTGAATCACATACAGTTTCTGTTCCTAAGAGCAAGAGATGTTTTCTGGTAAGAAGAGTCACTATTGTGCTCCCATTGTCATACACAGGGCAAATAGCACTGGCGTCTGTTCCCAGCAAGTACAGTGTATGGGACGGAAGAGGATCTACTGTTCTTGTCAGTTTCCTAAGCAGAGTTGAATTAGATATGGCCGTTTGTGGAGGAAGCACAGTTCTTTTGTTCTGAGCAAACTCACTGTTTTGGCCCTGTAGGAAACACAGTAGAGTAGAAGAGTGCTCTTTTATCAAAAGCAGACTGTGTTTCTTATAAGGCGAGCTAGCATTTTTTCCCAGTCCTAAATGGAGTTGAATCACATGCAGTTTTTGATGCCACGAGCAAGAGTTGTTTTCTGGTAAGGAAAGTCACTATTGAGCTCCCATTGCCATACATAGTGCAAATAGCACTCGCGTCTGTTCCCAGCAAGTACACTGTACTGGACTGAAGATGAGCTACTGTTCTTCTCAGTTTCCTAAGCAGAGTTGAGCTAGATATGGCCCCTGTGTGTAGGAAGCACAGTTCTTTTGTTCTGAGCAAGCTCACTATTCTGGCCCTATAGGAAACACAGTAGAGTAGAAGAGTGTTCTTTTCTCCAAAGCAGAGTATGTTTCCTGTAAGTCGAGCTAGCGTTTGGTTCCCAGTCCTAAATGGAGTTGAATCACATGCAGTTTCTGGTTCTACGAGCTAGAGTTGTTTTCTGGTAAGGAAAGTCACTATTGCGCTCCCAATGACATACACAGTGCAAATAGCACTCGCGTCTGTTCCCAGCAAGTACAGTGTATTGGACTGAAGAGGAGCTACTGTTCTTGTCAGTTTCCTAAGTATAGTTGAATTAGATATGGCCCGTGTGTGTAGGAAGCACAGTTCTTTTGTTCTGAGCAAGCTCACTGTTCGGACCCCATAGGAAACACTGTAGAGTAGAAGAGTGCTCTTTTCTCAAAAGCAGAGAGTGTTTCTTGTAAGGCGATCTAGCGTTTGTTTTCCGTCCTAAAAGGAGTTGAATCACATGCAGTTTCTGGTCCTACGAGCAAGAGTTGTTTTCTGGTTGAAGAGTCACTATTTCACTCCCATTGCCATATACAGTGCAAATAGCACTCGCGTCTGTTCCCAGCAAGTTCAGTGTATGGGACTGAAGAGGATCTACTGTTCTTGTTAGTTTTCTAAGCAAAATTGAACTAGATATGGCCGTGTGTGTTGGAAGCACAGTTCTTTTGTTCTGAGTAAGCTCACTGTTCTGGCCCTATAGGAAACACAGTAGAGTAGAAGAGTGATCTTTTCTCAAAAGCAGAGTGTGTTTCTTGTAAGGGGAGCTAGCGTTTGTTTCCCAGTCCTAAATGGAGTTGAATCACATGCAGTTTTTGATCCTACGAGCAAGAGTTGTTTTCTGGTAAGGAAAATCACTATTGCGCTCCTATTGCCACACACAGTGCAAAGAGGACTCGCGTCTGTTCCCATCAAGTACAGTGTATTGAACTGAAGAGGAGCTACTGTTCTTGTCAGGTTCCTAAGCAGAGTTGAACTAGATATGGCCCGTGTGTGTAGGAAGCACAGTTCTTTTGTACTGTAAGCTCACTGATCGAACCCATAGGAAATACATTAGAGTAGAAGAGTGCCCTTTTCTCAAAAGCAGAGTGTTTTTCTTGTAGGCAAGCTAGCGTTTGTTGCGCAGTCCTAAATGGAGTTGAATCACATGCAGTTTCTGGTCCTACGAGCAAGAGCTTTTTTTCTGGATGAAGAGTCACTATTGAACTCCCATTGTCATACACAAGGCAAATAGCACTGGCGTCTGTTCCCAGCAATTACAGTGTATTGGACTGAAGAGGAGCTACTGTTCTTGTCAGTTTCCTAAGCAGAGTTGAACTAGATATAGCCCGTGTGTGTAGGAAGCACAGTTCTTTTGTTTTGAGCAAGCTCACTGTTTGGACCACAAAGGAAACACAGTAGAGTAGAAGAGTGCTCTTTTCTCAAAAGCGGAGTGTGTTTCTTGTAAGGTGAGCTATCGTTTGTTTCACAGTCCTAAATGGAGTTGAATCACATGCAGTTTGTGGTCCTATGAGCAAGAGATGTTTTCTGGTAAGAAGAGTCACTATTGCGGTCCCATTGTCATACACATTGCAAATAGCACTAGCAATGTCCCATGCATGTCCAGTGTATTGGACTGAAGAGGATCTACTGTTCTTGTCAGTTTTCTAAGCAGAATTGAACTGGATATGGCCCGTGTGTGTAGGAAGCACAGTTCTTTTGTTCTGAGCAAGCTCACTGTTCAGACCCCACAGGAATCACTGTAGAGTAGAAGAGTGCTCTTTTCTCAAAAGAAGAGTGTGTTTATTGTAAGGGGAGCTAGCGTTTTTTCCCAGTTATAAATGGAGTTGAATCACATGCAGTTTCTGATCCTACGAGCAAGAGTTGTTTTCTGGTAAGAAGAGTCACTATTGTGCTCCCATTGTCATACACAGGGCAAATAGCACTGGCGTCTGTTCCCAGCAAGTACAGTGTATGGGACGGAAGAGGATCTACTGTTCTTGTCAGTTTCCTAAGCAGAATTGAACTAGATATGGCCGTGTGTGTGAAGCACAGTTCTTTTGTTCTGAGCAAGCTCACTGTTTTGGCCCTATAGGAAACACAGTAGAGTAGAAGAGTGCTCTTTTCTCAAAAGCAGAGTGTGTTTCTTGTAATGCGAGCTAGCGTTTGTTTCGCAGTCCTAAATGGAGTTGAATCACATGCAGTTTTTTGTACTACGTGCTAGAGTTGTTTCCTGGTAAGGAAAGTCACTATTGAGCTCCCATTGCCATACTTAGTGCAAATAGGACTCGCATCTGTTCCCAGCAAGTACACTGTATTGGACTGAAGAGGAGCTACTGTTCTTGTCAGTTTCCTAAGCAGAGTTGAACTAGATATGGCCCGTGTGTGTAGGAAGCACAGTTCTTTTGTTCTGAGCAATCTCACTATTCTGGACCTACAGGAAACACAGTAGAGTAGAAGAGTGCTCTTTTCTCAAAAGCAGAGTGTGTTTCTTGTAAGGCGAGCTAGCATTTGTTTCCCAGTTATAAATGGAGTTGAATCACATGCAGTGTCTGTTCCTACGAGCAAGAGTTGTTTTCTGGTAAGAAGAGTCACTATTGCGCTCCCATTATCATACACAGGGCAAAGAGCACTGGCGTCTGTTCCCAGCATGTACAGTGTATTGGACTGAAGAGGAGCTACTGTTCTTGACAGTTTCCTAAGCAGAGTTGAACTAGATATAGCCCGTGTGTAGGAAGCACAGTTCTTTTGTTCTGAGCAAGCTCACTGTTTGGACCCCAAAGGAAACACAGTGTAGTAGAAGAGTGCTCTTTTCTCAAAAGCAGAGTGTGTTTCTTGTAAGGCGAGCTAGCGTTTGTTTCGCAGTCCTAAATGGAGTTGAATCACATGCAGTTTGTGGTCCTATGAGCAAGAGATGTTTTCTGGTAAGAAGAGTCACTATTGCGGTCCCATTGTCATACACATTGCAAATAGCACTAGCAATGTCCCATGCATGTACAGTGTATTGGACTGAAGAGGATCTACTGTTCTTGTCAGTTTCCTAAGCAGAATTGAACTAGATATGGCCATGTGTGAAGGAAGCACAGTTCTTTTATTCTGAGCAAGCTCACTGTTCTGGCCCTATAGAAAACAGAGTAGAGTAGAAGAGTGCTCTTTTCTCAAAAGCAGAGTGTGTTTATTGTAAGGCGAGCTAGCGTTTGTTTCCCAGTTATAAATGGAATTGAATCACATGCAGTGTCTGGTCCTACGAGCAAGAGTTGTTTTCTGGTAAGTAGAGTCACTATTGCGCTCCCATTATCATACACAGGGCAAGTAGCACTGGCGTCTGTTCCCAGCATGTATAGTGTATTGGACTGAAGAGGAGCTACTGTTCTTGTCAGTTTCCTAAGCAGAGTTGAACTAGATATAGCCTGTGTGTGTAGGAAGCACAGTTCTTTTGTTCTGAGCAAGCTCACTATTCTGACCCTATAGGAAACACAGTAGAGTAGAAGAGTGCTCTTTTCTAAAAAGCAGAGTGTTTTCTTATAAAGCGAGCTAGCATTTGTTTCCCAGTCCTAAATGGAGTTGAATCACATGCAGTTTCTGTTCCTAAGAGCAAGAGATGTTTTCTGGTAAGAAGAGTCACTATTGTGCTCCCATTGTCATACACAGGGCAAATAGCACTGGCGTCTGTTCCCAGCAAGTACAGTTTATGGGACGGAAGAGGATCTACTGTTCTTGTCAGTTTCCTAAGCAGAGTTGAATTAGATATGGCCGTGTGTGGAGGAAGCACAGTTCTTTTGTTCTGAGCAAACTCACTGTTTTGGCCCTGTAGGAAACACAGTAGAGTAGAAGAGTGCTCTTTTATCAAAAGCAGACTGTGTTTCTTATAAGGCGAGCTAGCATTTTTTTTCCCAGTCCTAAATGGAGTTGAATCACATGCAGTTTTTGATGCCACGAGCAAGAGTTGTTTTCTGGTAAGGAAAGTCACTATTGAGCTCCCATTGCCATACATAGTGCAAATAGCACTCGCGTCTGTTCCCAGCAAGTACACTGTACTGGACTGAAGATGAGCTACTGTTCTTCTCAGTTTCCTAAGCAGAGTTGAGCTAGATATGGCCCCTGTGTGTAGGAAGCACAGTTCTTTTGTTCTGAGCAAGCTCACTATTCTGGCCCTATAGGAAACACAGTAGAGTAGAAGAGTGTTCTTTTCTCCAAAGCAGAGTATGTTTCCTGTAAGTCGAGCTAGCGTTTGGTTCCCAGTCCTAAATGGAGTTGAATCACATGCAGTTTCTGGTTCTACGAGCTAGAGTTGTTTTCTGGTAAGGAAAGTCACTATTGCGCTCCCAATGACATACACAGTGCAAATAGCACTCGCGTCTGTTCCCAGCAAGTACAGTGTATTGGACTGAAGAGGAGCTACTGTTCTTGTCAGTTTCCTAAGTAGAGTTGAACTAGATATGGCCCGTGTGTGTAGGAAGCACAGTTCTTTTGTTCTGAGCAAGCTCACTGTTCGGACCCCATAGGAAACACTGTAGAGTAGAAGAGTGCTCTTTTCTCAAAAGCAGAGAGTGTTTCTTGTAAGGCGATCTAGCGTTTGTTTTCCGTCCTAAAAGGAGTTGAATCACATGCAGTTTCTGATCCTACGAGCAAGAGTTGTTTTCTGGTAAGAAGAGTCACTATTGTGCTCCCATTGTCATACACAGGGCAAATAGCACTGGCGTCTGTTCCCAGCAAGTACAGTGTATGGGACGGAAGAGGATCTACTGTTCTTGTCAGTTTCCTAAGCAGAATTGAACTAGATATGGCCGTGTGTGTGAAGCACAGTTCTTTTGTTCTGAGCAAGCTCACTGTTTTGGCCCTGTAGGAAACACAGTAGAGTAGAAGAGTGCTCTTTTCTCAAAAGCAGAGTGTGTTTCTTGTAATGCGAGCTAGCGTTTGTTTCGCAGTCCTAAATGGAGTTGAATCACATGCAGTTTTTTGTACTACGTGCTAGAGTTGTTTCCTGGTAAGGAAAGTCACTATTGAGCTCCCATTGCCATACTTAGTGCAAATAGGACTCGCATCTGTTCCCAGCAAGTACACTGTATTGGACTGAAGAGGAGCTACTGTTCTTGTCAGTTTCCTAAGCAGAGTTGAACTAGATATGGCCCGTGTGTGTAGGAAGCACAGTTCTTTTGTTCTGAGCAATCTCACTATTCTGGACCTACAGGAAACACAGTAGAGTAGAAGAGTGCTCTTTTCTCAAAAGCAGAGTGTGTTTCTTGTAAGGCGAGCTAGCATTTGTTTCCCAGTTATAAATGGAGTTGAATCACATGCAGTGTCTGTTCCTACGAGCAAGAGTTGTTTTCTGGTAAGAAGAGTCACTATTGCGCTCCCATTATCATACACAGGGCAAAGAGCACTGGCGTCTGTTCCCAGCATGTACAGTGTATTGGACTGAAGAGGAGCTACTGTTCTTGACAGTTTCCTAAGCAGAGTTGAACTAGATATAGCCCGTGTGTAGGAAGCACAGTTCTTTTGTTCTGAGCAAGCTCACTGTTTGGACCCCAAAGGAAACACAGTGTAGTAGAAGAGTGCTCTTTTCTCAAAAGCAGAGTGTGTTTCTTGTAAGGCGAGCTAGCGTTTGTTTCGCAGTCCTAAATGGAGTTGAATCACATGCAGTTTGTGGTCCTATGAGCAAGAGATGTTTTCTGGTAAGAAGAGTCACTATTGCGGTCCCATTGTCATACACATTGCAAATAGCACTAGCAATGTCCCATGCATGTACAGTGTATTGGACTGAAGAGGATCTACTGTTCTTGTCAGTTTCCTAAGCAGAATTGAACTAGATATGGCCATGTGTGAAGGAAGCACAGTTCTTTTATTCTGAGCAAGCTCACTGTTCTGGCCCTATAGAAAACAGAGTAGAGTAGAAGAGTGCTCTTTTCTCAAAAGCAGAGTGTGTTTATTGTAAGGCGAGCTAGCGTTTGTTTCCCAGTTATAAATGGAATTGAATCACATGCAGTGTCTGGTCCTACGAGCAAGAGTTGTTTTCTGGTAAGTAGAGTCACTATTGCGCTCCCATTATCATACACAGGGCAAGTAGCACTGGCGTCTGTTCCCAGCATGTATAGTGTATTGGACTGAAGAGGAGCTACTGTTCTTGTCAGTTTCCTAAGCAGAGTTGAACTAGATATAGCCTGTGTGTGTAGGAAGCACAGTTCTTTTGTTCTGAGCAAGCTCACTATTCTGACCCTATAGGAAACACAGTAGAGTAGAAGAGTGCTCTTTTCTAAAAAGCAGAGCGTTTTCTTATAAAGCGAGCTAGCATTTGTTTCCCAGTCCTAAATGGAGTTGAATCACATGCAGTTTCTGTTCCTAAGAGCAAGAGATGTTTTCTGGTAAGAAGAGTCACTATTGTGCTCCCATTGTCATACACAGGGCAAATAGCACTGGCGTCTGTTCCCAGCAAGTACAGTTTATGGGACGGAAGAGGATCTACTGTTCTTGTCAGTTTCCTAAGCAGAGTTGAATTAGATATGGCCGTGTGTGGAGGAAGCACAGTTCTTTTGTTCTGAGCAAACTCACTGTTTTGGCCCTGTAGGAAACACAGTAGAGTAGAAGAGTGCTCTTTTATCAAAAGCAGACTGTGTTTCTTATAAGGCGAGCTAGCATTTTTTTCCCAGTCCTAAATGGAGTTGAATCACATGCAGTTTTTGATGCCACGAGCAAGAGTTGTTTTCTGGTAAGGAAAGTCACTATTGAGCTCCCATTGCCATACATAGTGCAAATAGCACTCGCGTCTGTTCCCAGCAAGTACACTGTACTGGACTGAAGATGAGCTACTGTTCTTCTCAGTTTCCTAAGCAGAGTTGAGCTAGATATGGCCCCTGTGTGTAGGAAGCACAGTTCTTTTGTTCTGAGCAAGCTCACTATTCTGGCCCTATAGGAAACACAGTAGAGTAGAAGAGTGTTCTTTTCTCCAAAGCAGAGTATGTTTCCTGTAAGTCGAGCTAGCGTTTGGTTCCCAGTCCTAAATGGAGTTGAATCACATGCAGTTTCTGGTTCTACGAGCTAGAGTTGTTTTCTGGTAAGGAAAGTCACTATTGCGCTCCCAATGACATACACAGTGCAAATAGCACTCGCGTCTGTTCCCAGCAAGTACAGTGTATTGGACTGAAGAGGAGCTACTGTTCTTGTCAGTTTCCTAAGTAGAGTTGAACTAGATATGGCCCGTGTGTGTAGGAAGCACAGTTCTTTTGTTCTGAGCAAGCTCACTGTTCGGACCCCATAGGAAACACTGTAGAGTAGAAGAGTGCTCTTTTCTCAAAAGCAGAGAGTGTTTCTTGTAAGGCGATCTAGCGTTTGTTTTCCGTCCTAAAAGGAGTTGAATCACATGCAGTTTCTGGTCCTACAAGCAAGAGTTGTTTTCTGGTTGAAGAGTCACTATTTCACTCCCATTGCCATATACAGTGCAAATAGCACTCGTGTCTCTTCCTAGCAAGTACAGTGTATGGGACTGAAGAGGATCTACTGTTCTTGTTAGTTTCCTAAGCAAAATTGAACTAGATATGGCCGTGTGTGTTGGAAGCACAGTTCTTTTGTTCTGAGTAAGCTCACTGTTCTGGCCCTATAGGAAACACAGTAGAGTAGAAGAGTGATCTTTTCTCAAAAGCACAGTGTTTTTCTTGTAAGGGGAGCTAGCGTTTGTTTCCCAGTCCTAAATGGAGTTGAATCACATGCAGTTTTTGATCCTACGAGCAAGAGTTGTTTTCTGGTAAGGAAAATCACTATTGCGCTCCTATTGCCACACACAGTGCAAAGAGGACTCGCGTCTGTTCCCATCAAGTACAGTGTATTGGACTGAAGAGGAGCTACTGTTCTTGTCAGGTTCCTAAGCAGAGTTGAACTAGATATGGCCCGTGTGTGTAGGAAGCACAGTTCTTTTGTACTGTAAGCTCACTGATCGAACCCATAGGAAATACATTAGAGTAGAAGAGTGCCCTTTTCTCAAAAGCAGAGTGTTTTTCTTGTAGGCAAGCTAGCGTTTGTTGCGCAGTCCTAAATGGAGTTGAATCACATGCAGTTTCTGGTCCTACGAGCAAGAGCTTTATTCTGGATGAAGAGTCACTATTGAACTCCCATTGTCATACACAAGGCAAATAGCACTGGCGTCTGTTCCCAGCAATTACAGTGTATTGGACTGAAGAGGAGCTACTGTTCTTGTCAGTTTCCTAAGCAGAGTTGAACTAGATATAGCCCGTGTGTGTAGGAAGCACAGTTCTTTTGTTTTGAGCAAGCTCACTGTTTGGACCACAAAGGAAACACAGTAGAGTAGAAGAGTGCTCTTTTCTCAAAAGCGGAGTGTGTTTCTTGTAAGGAGAGCTATCGTTTGTTTCACAGTCCTAAATGGAGTTGAATCACATGCAGTTTGTGGTCCTATGAGCAAGAGATGTTTTCTGGTAAGAAGAGTCACTATTGCGGTCCCGTTGTCATACACATTGCAAATAGCACTAGCAATGTCCCATGCATGTCCAGTGTATTGGACTGAAGAGGATCTACTGTTCTTGTCAGTTTCCTAAGCAGAATTGAACTGGATATGGCCCGTGTGTGTAGGAAGCACAGTTCTTTTGTTCTGAGCAAGCTCACTGTTCAGACCCCACAGGAATCACTGTAGAGTAGAAGAGTGCTCTTTTCTCAAAAGCAGAGTGTGTTTATTGTAAGGGGAGCTAGCGTTTTTTCCCAGTTATAAATGGAGTTGAATCACATGCAGTTTTTGGTCCTACAAGCTAGAGTTGTTTTCTGGTAAGGAAAGTCACTATTGTGCTCCCATTGCCACAAACAGTGCAAAGAGGACTCGCGTCTGCTCCCATCAAGTACAGTGTATTGGACTGAAGAGGAGCTACTGTTCTTGTCAGTTTCCTAAGCAGAGTTGAACTAGATATGGCCCGTGTGTGTAGGAAGCACAGTTCTTTTGTACTGTAAGCTCACTGATCGAACCCATAGGAAATACGTTAGAGTAGAAGAGTGCCCTTTTCTCAAAAGCAGAGTGTTTTTCTTGTAGGCAAGCTAGCGTTTGTTTCGCAGTCCTAAATGGAGTTGAATCACATGCAGTTTCTGGTCCTACGAGCAAGAGCTTTTTTTCTGGATGAAGAGTCACTATTGAACTCCCATTGTCAAACACAAGGCAAATAGCACTGGCGTCTGTTCCCAGCAAGTACAGTGTATTGGACTGAAGAGGAGCTACTGTTCTTGTCAGTTTCCTAAGCAGAGTTGAACTAGATATGGCCCGTGTGTGTAGGAAGCACAGTTCTTTTGTTCTGAGTAAGCTCACTGTTCTGGCCCTATAGGAAACACAGTAGAGTAGAAGAGTGATCTTTTCTCAAAAGCACAGTGTTTTTCTTGTAAGGGGAGCTAGCGTTTGTTTCCCAGTCCTAAATGGAGTTGAATCACATGCAGTTTTTGATCCTACGAGCAAGAGTTGTTTTCTGGTAAGGAAAATCACTATTGCGCTCCTATTGCCACACACAGTGCAAAGAGGACTCGCGTCTGTTCCCATCAAGTACAGTGTATTGGACTGAAGAGGAGCTACTGTTCTTGTCAGGTTCCTAAGCAGAGTTGAACTAGATATGGCCCGTGTGTGTAGGAAGCACAGTTCTTTTGTACTGTAAGCTCACTGATCGAACCCATAGGAAATACATTAGAGTAGAAGAGTGCCCTTTTCTCAAAAGCAGAGTGTTTTTCTTGTAGGCAAGCTAGCGTTTGTTGCGCAGTCCTAAATGGAGTTGAATCACATGCAGTTTCTGGTCCTACGAGCAAGAGCTTTTTTTCTGGATGAAGAGTCACTATTGAACTCCCATTGTCATACACAAGGAAAATAGCACTGGCGTCTGTTCCCAGCAATTACAGTGTATTGGACTGAAGAGGAGCTACTGTTCTTGTCAGTTTCCTAAGCAGAGTTGAACTAGATATAGCCCGTGTGTGTAGGAAGCACAGTTCTTTTGTTTTGAGCAAGCTCACTGTTTGGACCACAAAGGAAACACAGTAGAGTAGAAGAGTGCTCTTTTCTCAAAAGCGGAGTGTGTTTCTTGTAAGGAGAGCTATCGTTTGTTTCACAGTCCTAAATGGAGTTGAATCACATGCAGTTTGTGGTCCTATGAGCAAGAGATGTTTTCTGGTAAGAAGAGTCACTATTGCGGTCCCGTTGTCATACACATTGCAAATAGCACTAGCAATGTCCCATGCATGTCCAGTGTATTGGACTGAAGAGGATCTACTGTTCTTGTCAGTTTCCTAAGCAGAATTGAACTGGATATGGCCCGTGTGTGTAGGAAGCACAGTTCTTTTGTTCTGAGCAAGCTCACTGTTCAGACCCCACAGGAATCACTGTAGAGTAGAAGAGTGCTCTTTTCTCAAAAGCAGAGTGTGTTTATTGTAAGGGGAGCTAGCGTTTTTTCCCAGTTATAAATGGAGTTGAATCACATGCAGTTTTTGGTCCTACAAGCTAGAGTTGTTTTCTGGTAAGGAAAGTCACTATTGTGCTCCCATTGCCACAAACAGTGCAAAGAGGACTCGCGTCTGCTCCCATCAAGTACAGTGTATTGGACTGAAGAGGAGCAACTGTTCTTGTCAGTTTCCTAAGCAGAGTTGAACTAGATATGGCCCGTGTGTGTAGGAAGCACAGTTCTTTTGTACTGTAAGCTCACTGATCGAACCCATAGGAAATACGTTAGAGTAGAAGAGTGCCCTTTTCTCAAAAGCAGAGTGTTTTTTCTTGTAGGCAAGCTAGCGTTTGTTTCGCAGTCCTAAATGGAGTTGAATCACATGCAGTTTCTGGTCCTACGAGCAAGAGCTTTTTTTCTGGATGAAGAGTCACTATTGAACTCCCATTGTCAAACACAAGGCAAATAGCACTGGCGTCTGTTCCCAGCAAGTACAGTGTATTGGACTGAAGAGGAGCTACTGTTCTTGTCAGTTTCCTAAGCAGAGTTGAACTAGATATGGCCCGTGTGTGTAGGAAGCACAGTTCTTTTGTACTGTAAGCTCACTGATCGAACCCATAGGAAATACATTAGAGTAGAAGAGTGCCCTTTTCTCAAAAGCAGAGTGTTTTTCTTGTAGGCAAGCTAGCGTTTGTTTCGCAGTCCTAAATGGAGTTGAATCACATGCAGTTTCTGGTCCTACGAGCAAGAGCTTTTTTTCTGGATGAAGAGTCACTATTGAACTCCCATTGTCATACACAAGGCAAATAGCACTGGCGTCTGTTCCCAGCATGTACAGTGTATTGGACTGAAGAGGATCTACTGTTCTTGTCAGTTTCCTAAGCAGAATTGAACTAGATATGGCCGTGTTTGTAGGAAGCACAGTTCTTTTGTTCTGAGCAAGCTCACTGTTTTGGCCCTATAGGAAACACAGTAGAGTAGAAGAGTGCTCTTTTCTCAAAAGCAGAGTGTGTTTCTTGTAAGGCGAGCTAGCGTTTGTTTCCCAGTCCTAAATGGAGTTGAATCACATGCAGTTTTTGGTCCTACAAGCTAGAGTTGTTTTCTGGTAAGGAAAGTCACTATTGTGCTCCCATTGCCACAAACAGTGCAAAGAGGACTCGCGTCTGCTCCCATCAAGTACAGTGTATTGGACTGAAGAGGAGCTACTGTTCTTGTCAGGTTCCTAAGCAGAGTTGAACTAGATATGGCCCGTGTGTGTAGGAAGCACAGTTCTTTTGTACTGTAAGCTCACTGATCGAACCCTTAGGAAATACATTAGAGTAGAAGAGTGCCCTTTTCTCAAAAGCAGAGTGTTTTTCTTGTAGGCAAGCTAGCGTTTGTTTCGCAGTCCTAAATGGAGTTGAATCACATGCAGTTTCTGGTCCTACAAGCAAGAGCTTTTTTTCTGGATGAAGAGTCACTATTGAACTCCCATTGTCATACACAAGGCAAATAGCACTGGCGTCTGTTCCCAGCAAGTACAGTGTATTGGACTGAAGAGGAGCTACTGTTCTTGTCAGTTTCCTAAGCAGAGTTGAACTAGATATAGCCCGTGTGTGTAGGAAGCACAGTTCTTTTGTTTTGAGCAAGCTCACTCTTTGGACCACAAAGGAAACACAGTAGAGTAGAAGGGTGCTCTTTTCTCAAAAGCGGAGTGTGTTTCTTGTAAGGTGAGCTATCGTTTGTTTCACAGTCCTAAATGGAGTTGAATCACATGCAGTTTGTGGTCCTATGAGCAAGAGATGTTTTCTGGTAAGAAGAGTCACTATTGCGGTCCCGTTGTCATACACATTGCAAATAGCACTAGCAATGTCCCATGCATGTCCAGTGTATTGGACTGAAGAGGATCTACTGTTCTTGTCAGTTTCCTAAGCAGAATTGAACTGGATATGGCCCCTGTGTGTAGGAAGCACAGTTCTTTTGTTCTGAGCAAGCTGACTGTTCAGACCCCATAGGAAACACAGTAGAATAGAAGAGTGCTCTTTTCTCAAAAGCAGAGTGTGTTTCTTGTAAGGCGAACTAGTGCTTGATTCCCAGTCTGAAATGGAGTTGAATCCCATGCAGTTTCTGGTCCTACGAGCAAGAGATGTTAACTGGTAAGAAGAGTCCACTATTGCGCTCCCATTGCCATATGCAGTGCAAATAGCTCTCGCATCTGTTACCAGCAAGTACAGTGTATTGGACTGAAGTGGAGCTACTGTTCTTGTCAGTTTCCTAAGTGGAGTTAAACTAGATATGGCCCGTGTGTGTAGGAAGCACAGTTCTTTTGTACTGTAAGCTCACTGATCGAACACATAGGAAACAGAGTAGAATAGAAGAGTGCTCTTTTCTCAAAAGCAGAGTGTGTTTCTTGTAAGGCGAGCTAGCATTTGTTTCCCAGTCCTAAATGGAGTTGAATCACATGCAGTTTCTGGTCCTACGAGCAGGAGTTGTTTTCTGGTAAGAAGAGTCACTATTGCGCTCCCATTGTCCATACACAGGGCAAAATAGCACTGGCTTCTGTTCCCAGCATGTACAGTGTATTGGACTGAATAGGATCTACTGTTCTTGTCAGTTTCCTAAGCAGAATTGAATTAGATATGTCCTGTGTGTGTAGGAACCACAGTTCTTTTGTTTTGAGCAAGCTCACTGTTTTGGCCCTATAGGAAACACAGTAGAGTAGAAGAGTGCTCTTTTCTCAAAAGCAGAGTGTGTTTCTTGTAAGGCGAGCTAGCGTTTGTTTTCCCAGTCCCTAAGTGGAGTTGAATCACATGCAGTTTTTTGGACCTACGAGCTAGAGTTGTTTTCTGGTAAGGAAAGTCACTATTGCGCTCCCATTGCCCCACACAGTGCAAAGAGGACTCGCGTCTGTTCCCCTCAAGTAGAGTGTATTGGACTGAAGCGGAGCTACTGTGTTCTTGTCAGTTTCCTAAGCAGAGTTGAAACTAGATATGGCCCCTGTGTGTAGGGAGCACAGTACTTTTTTTCTGAGCAAGCTCACTGTTTGGACACCATAGGAAAACACAGTAGAGTAGAAGAGTGCCCTTTTCTCAAAAGTAGAGTGTGTTTCTTGTAAGGCGAACTAGTGCTTGTTTCCCAGTCTGAAATGGAGTTGAATCCCATGCAGTTTCTGGTCTTACGAGCAAGAGTTGTTTTCTGGTAAGGAAAGTCACTATTGCGCTCCCATTGCCACACACAGTGCAAAGAGGTCTCGCGTCTGTTCCCATCAAGTACAGTGTTTTGGACTGAAGAGGAGCTACTGTTCTTGTCAGTTTCTTAAGCAGAGTTGAACTAGATATGGCCCGTGTGTGTAGGAAGCACAGTTTCTTTTCTACTGTAAGTTCGGTGAACGAACCCATAGGAAACACAGTAGAGTAGAAGAGTGCCCTTTTCACAAAAACAGAGTGTGTTTCTTGTAAGGCGAGCTAGCATTTGTTTCCCGTCCTAAATGGAGTTGAATCACATGCAGTTTCTGGTCCTACGAGCAAGAGTTTTTTTTCTATTAAAAAAGAGTCACTATTGTGCTCCCATTGTCATACACAGGGCAAATTGCAATGGCGTCTGTTCCCAGCATGTACAGTTTATTGGACTGAAAAGAATCTACTGTTCTTGTCAGTTTCCTAACCAGAATTGAACTAGATATGGCCATGTGTGAAGGAAGCACAGTTCTTTTGTTCTGAGAAAGCTCACTGTTCTGGCCCTATAGAAAACACAGTAGAGTAGAAGAGTGATCTTTTCTCAAAAGCAGAGTGTGATTCTTGTAAGGCGAGCTAGCATTTGTTTCCCAGTCCTAAATGGAGTTGAATCCCATGCAGTTTTTGATCCTACGAGCAAGAGTTGTTTTCTGGTAAGGAAAGTCACTATTGCGCTCCCATTGGCATACACAGTGCAAATAGCACTCGCCGCTGGTCCCATCAAGTACAGTGTATTGGACTGAAGAGGAGCTACTGTTCTTGTCAGTTTCCTAAGAGGAGTTGATCTAGATATGGCCCCTGTGTGTAGGAAGCACAGTTCTTTTGTTCTGAGCAAGCTGACTGTTCGGGACCCCATAGGAAATACATTAGAGTAGAAGAGTGCCCTTTTCTCAAAAGCAGAGTGTTTTTCTTGTAGGCAAGCTAGCGTTTGTTGCGCAGTCCTAAATGGAGTTGAATCACATGCAGTTTCTGGTCCTACGAGCAAGAGCTTTTTTTTCTGGATGAAGAGTCACTATTGAACTCCCATTGTCATACACAAGGAAAATAGCACTGGCGTCTGTTCCCAGCAATTACAGTGTATTGGACTGAAGAGGAGCTACTGTTCTTGTCAGTTTTCCTAAGCAGAGTTGAACTAGATATAGCCCGTGTGTGTAGGAAGCACAGTTTCTTTTGTTTTGAGGAAGCTCACTGTTTGGACCACAAAGGAAACACAGTAGAGTAGAAGAGTGCTCTTTTCTCAAAAGCGGAGTGTGTTTCTTGTAAGGAGAGCTATCGTTTGTTTCACAGTCCTAAATGGAGTTGAATCACATGCAGTTTGTGGTCCTATGAGCAAGAGATGTTTTCTGGTAAGAAGAGTCACTATTGCGGTCCCGTTGTCATACACATTGCAAATAGCACTAGCAATGTCCCATGCATGTCCAGTGTATTGGACTGAAGAGGATCTACTGTTCTTGTCAGTTTCCTAAGCAGAATTGAACTGGATATGGCCCCGTGTGTGTAGGAAGCACAGTTCTTTTGTTCTGAGCAAGCTCACTGTTCAGACCCCACAGGAATCACTGTAGAGTAGAAGAGTGCTCTTTTCTCAAAAGCATAGTGTGTTTATTGTAAGGGGAGCTAGCGTTTTTTCCCAGTTATAAATGGAGTTGAATCACATGCAGTTTTTTGGTCCTACAAGCTAGAGTTGTTTTCTGGTAAGGAAAGTCACTATTGTGCTCCCATTGCCACAAACAGTGCAAAGAGGACTCGCGTCTGCTCCCATCAAGTACAGTGTATTGGACTGAAGAGGAGCTACTGTTCTTGTCAGTTTCCTAAGCAGAGTTGAACTAGATATGGCCCGTGTGTGTAGGAAGCACAGTTCTTTTGTACTGTAAGCTCACTGATCGAACCCATAGGAAATACGTTAGAGTAGAAGAGTGCCCTTTTCTCAAAAGCAGAGTGTTTTTCTTGTAGGCAAGCTAGCGTTTGTTTCGCAGTCCTAAATGGAGTTTGAATCACATGCAGTTTCTGGTCCTACGAGCAAGAGCTTTTTTTTCTGGATGAAGAGTCACTATTGAACTCCCATTGTCAAACACAAGGCAAATAGCACTGGCGTCTGTTCCCAGCAAGTACAGTGTATTGGACTGAAGAGGAGCTACTGTTCTTGTCAGTTTCCTAAGCAGAGTTGAACTAGATATGGCCCGTGTGTGTAGGAAGCCACTCACTGATCGAACCCATAGGAAATACATTAGAGTAGAAGAGTGCCCTTTTCTCAAAAGCAGAGTGTTTTTCTTGTAGGCAAGCTAGCGTTTGTTTCGCAGTCCTAAATGGAGTTGAATCACATGCAGTTTCTGGTCCTACGAGCAAGAGCTTTTTTTCTGGATGAAGAGTCACTATTGAACTCCCATTGTCATACACAAGGCAAATAGCACTGGCGTCTGTTCCCAGCATGTACAGTGTATTGGACTGAAGAGGATCTACTGTTCTTGTCAGTTTCCTAAGCAGAATTGAACTAGATATGGCCGTGTTTGTAGGAAGCACAGTTCTTTTGTTCTGAGCAAGCTCACTGTTTTGGCCCTATAGGAAACACAGTAGAGTAGAAGAGTGCTCTTTTCTCAAAAGCAGAGTGTGTTTCTTGTAAGGCGAGCTAGCGTTTGTTTCCCAGTCCTAAATGGAGTTGAATCACATGCAGTTTTTGGTCCTACAAGCTAGAGTTGTTTTCTGGTAAGGAAAGTCACTATTGTGCTCCCATTGCCACAAACAGTGCAAAGAGGACTCGCGTCTGCTCCCATCAAGTACAGTGTATTGGACTGAAGAGGAGCTACTGTTCTTGTCAGTTTCTTAAGCAGAGTTGAACTGGATATGGCCCGTGTGTGTAGGAAGCACAGTTCTTTTGTACTGTAAGCTCACTGATCGAACCCATAGGAAATACATTAGAGTAGAAGAGTGCCCTTTTCTCAAAAGCAGAGTGTTTTTCTTGTAGGCAAGCTAGCGTTTGTTTCGCAGTCCTAAATGGAGTTGAATCACATGCAGTTTCTGGTCCTACGAGCAAGAGCTTTTTTTCTGGATGAAGAGTCACTATTGAACTCCCATTGTCATACACAAGGCAAATAGCACTGGCGTCTGTTCCCAGCAAGTACAGTGTATTGGACTGAAGAGGAGCTACTGTTCTTGTCAGTTTCCTAAGCAGAGTTGAACTAGATATAGCCCGTGTGTGTAGGAAGCACAGTTCTTTTGTTTTGAGCAAGCTCACTCTTTGGACCACAAAGGAAACACAGTAGAGTAGAAGGGTGCTCTTTTCTCAAAAGCGGAGTGTGTTTCTTGTAAGGTGAGCTATCGTTTGTTTCACAGTCCTAAATGGAGTTGAATCACATGCAGTTTGTGGTCCTATGAGCAAGAGATGTTTTCTGGTAAGAAGAGTCACTATTGCGGTCCCGTTGTCATACACATTGCAAATAGCACTAGCAATGTCCCATGCATGTCCAGTGTATTGGACTGAAGAGGATCTACTGTTCTTGTCAGTTTCCTAAGCAGAATTGAACTGGATATGGCCCCTGTGTGTAGGAAGCACAGTTCTTTTGTTCTGAGCAAGCTGACTGTTCGGACCACATAGGAAACACAGTAGAATAGAAGAGTGCTCTTTTCTCAAAAGCAGAGTGTGTTTCTTGTAAGGCGAACTAGTGCTTGATTCCCAGTCTGAAATGGAGTTGAATCCCATGCAGTTTCTGGTCCTACGAGCAAGAGATGTTAACTGGTAAGAAGAGTCACTATTGCGCTCCCATTGCCATATGCAGTGCAAATAGCTCTCGCATCTGTTACCAGCAAGTACAGTGTATTGGACTGAAGTGGAGCTACTGTTCTTGTCAGTTTCCTAAGTGGAGTTAAACTAGATATGGCCCGTGTGTGTAGGAAGCACAGTTCTTTTGTACTGTAAGCTCACTGATCGAACACATAGGAAACAGAGTAGAATAGAAGAGTGCTCTTTTCTCAAAAGCAGAGTGTGTTTCTTGTAAGGCGAGCTAGCATTTGTTTCCCAGTCCTAAATGGAGTTGAATCACATGCAGTTTCTGGTCCTACGAGCAGGAGTTGTTTTCTGGTAAGAAGAGTCACTATTGCGCTCCCATTGTCATACACAGGGCAAATAGCACTGGCTTCTGTTCCCAGCATGTACAGTGTATTGGACTGAATAGGATCTACTGTTCTTGTCAGTTTCCTAAGCAGAATTGAATTAGATATGTCTGTGTGTGTAGGAACCACAGTTCTTTAGTTCTGAGCAAGCTCACTGTTTTGGCCCTATAGGAAACACAGTAGAGTAGAAGAGTGCTCTTTTCTCAAAAGCAGAGTGTGTTTCTTGTAAGGCGAGCTAGCGTTTGTTTCCCAGTCCTAAGTGGAGTTGAATCACATGCAGTTTTTGGACCTACGAGCTAGAGTTGTTTTCTGGTAAGGAAAGTCACTATTGCGCTCCCATTGCCCCACACAGTGCAAAGAGGACTCGCGTCTGTTCCCCTCAAGTAGAGTGTATTGGACTGAAGCGGAGCTACTGTTCTTGTCAGTTTCCTAAGCAGAGTTGAACTAGATATGGCCCCTGTGTGTAGGAAGCACAGTACTTTTTTTCTGAGCAAGCTCACTGTTTGGACACCATAGGAAACACAGTAGAGTAGAAGAGTGCCCTTTTCTCAAAAGTAGAGTGTGTTTCTTGTAAGGCGAACTAGTGCTTGTTTCCCAGTCTGAAATGGAGTTGAATCCCATGCAGTTTCTGGTCTTACGAGCAAGAGTTGTTTTCTGGTAAGGAAAGTCACTATTGCGCTCCCATTGCCACACACAGTGCAAAGAGGTCTCGCGTCTGTTCCCATCAAGTACAGTGTTTTGGACTGAAGAGGAGCTACTGTTCTTGTCAGTTTCTTAAGCAGAGTTGAACTAGATATGGCCCGTGTGTGTAGGAAGCACAGTTCTTTTCTACTGTAAGCTCGGTGAACGAACCCATAGGAAACACAGTAGAGTAGAAGAGTGCCCTTTTCACAAAAACAGAGTGTGTTTCTTGTAAGGCGAGCTAGCATTTGTTTCCCGTCCTAAATGGAGTTGAATCACATGCAGTTTCTGGTCCTACGAGCAAGAGTTTTTTTCTATTAAAAAGAGTCACTATTGTGCTCCCATTGTCATACACAGGGCAAATTGCAATGGCGTCTGTTCCCAGCATGTACAGTTTATTGGACTGAAAAGAATCTACTGTTCTTGTCAGTTTCCTAACCAGAATTGAACTAGATATGGCCATGTGTGAAGGAAGCACAGTTCTTTTGTTCTGAGAAAGCTCACTGTTCTGGCCCTATAGAAAACACAGTAGAGTAGAAGAGTGATCTTTTCTCAAAAGCAGAGTGTGATTCTTGTAAGGCGAGCTAGCATTTGTTTCCCAGTCCTAAATGGAGTTGAATCCCATGCAGTTTTTGATCCTACGAGCAAGAGTTGTTTTCTGGTAAGGAAAGTCACTATTGCGCTCCCATTGGCATACACAGTGCAAATAGCACTCGCCGCTGGTCCCATCAAGTACAGTGTATTGGACTGAAGAGGAGCTACTGTTCTTGTCAGTTTCCTAAGAGGAGTTGATCTAGATATGGCCCCTGTGTGTAGGAAGCACAGTTCTTTTGTTCTGAGCAAGCTGACTGTTCGGACCCCATAGGAAACACAGTAGAGTAGAAGAGAGCTCTTTTCTCAAAGCAGAGTGTGTTTCTTGTAAGGCGAACTAGTGCTTGTTTCCCAGTCTGAAATGGAGTTGAATCCCATGCAGTTTCTGGTCCTACGAGCAAGAGATGTTAACTGGTAAGAAGAGTCACTATTGCCCTCCCATTGCCATATACAGTGCAAATAGCTCTCGCGTTGTTCCCAGCAAGTACAGTTTATTGGACTGAAGAGGAGCTACTGTTCTTGTAAATTTCCTAAGCAGAGTTGAACTAGATATGGCACCTGTGTGTAGGAAGCACAGTTCTTTTGTACTTTAACTCACTGATCGAACACATAGGAAACAGAGTAGAGTAGAAGAGTGCTCTTTTCTCAAAAGCAGAGTGTGTTTCTTGTAAGGCGAGCTAGCATTTGTTTCCCAGTCCTAAATGGAGTTGAATCACATGCAGTTTCTGGTCCTACGAGCAAGAGTTGTTTTCCTGTAAGAAGAGTCACTATTGCGCTCCCATTGTCATACACAGGGCAAATAGCACTGGCGTCTGTTCCCAGCATGTACAGTGTATTGGACTGAAGAGGATCTACTGTTCTTGTCAGTTTCCTAAGCAGAATTGAACTAGATATGGCCGTGTTTGTAGGAAGCACAGTTCTTTTGTTCTGAGCAAGCTCACTGTTTTGGCCCTATAGGAAACACAGTAGAGTAGAAGAGTGCTCTTTTCTCAAAAGCAGAGTGTGTTTCTTGTAAGGCGAGCTAGCGTTTGTTTCCCAGTCCTAAATGGAGTTGAATCACATGCAGTTTTTGGTCCTACAAGCTAGAGTTGTTTTCTGGTAAGGAAAGTCACTATTGTGCTCCCATTGCCACAAACAGTGCAAAGAGGACTCGCGTCTGCTCCCATCAAGTACAGTGTATTGGACTGAAGAGGAGCTACTGTTCTTGTCAGTTTCCTAAGCAGAGTTGAACTAGATATGGCCCGTGTGTGTAGGACGCACAGTTCTTTTGTACTGTAAGCTCACTGATCGAACCCATAGGAAATACATTAGAGTAGAAGAGTGCCCTTTTCTCAAAAGCAGAGTGTTTTTCTTGTAGGCAAGCTAGCGTTTGTTTCGCAGTCCTAAATGGAGTTGAATCACATGCAGTTTCTGGTCCTACGAGCAAGAGCTTTTTTTCTGGATGAAGAGTCACTATTGAACTCCCATTGTCATACACAAGGCAAATAGCACTGGCGTCTGTTCCCAGCAAGTACAGTGTATTGGACTGAAGAGGAGCTACTGTTCTTGTCAGTTTCCTAAGCAGAGTTGAACTAGATATAGCCCGTGTGTGTAGGAAGCACAGTTCTTTTGTTTTGAGCAAGCTCACTCTTTGGACCACAAAGGAAACACAGTAGAGTAGAAGAGTGCTCTTTTCTCAAAAGCGGAGTGTGTTTCTTGTAAGGTGAGCTATCGTTTGTTTCACAGTCCTAAATGGAGTTGAATCACATGCAGTTTCTGGTCCTATGAGCAAGAGATGTTTTCTGGTAAGAAGAGTCACTATTGCGGTCCCGTTGTCATACACATTGCAAATAGCACTAGCAATGTCCCATGCATGTCCAGTGTATTGGACTGAAGAGGATCTACTGTTCTTGTCAGTTTCCTAAGCAGAATTGAACTGGATATGGCCCGTGTGTGTAGGAAGCACAGTTCTTTTGTTCTGAGCAAGCTCACTGTTCAGACCCCACAGGAATCACTGTAGAGTAGAAGAGTGCTCTTTTCTCAAAAGAAGAGTGTGTTTATTGTAAGGGGAGCTAGCGTTTTTTCCCAGTTATAAATGGAGTTGAATCACATGCAGTTTCTGATCCTACGAGCAAGAGTTGTTTTCTGGTAAGAAGAGTCACTATTGTGCTCCCATTGTCATACACAGGGCAAATAGCACTGGCATCTGTTCCCAGCAAGTACAGTGTATGGGACGGAAGAGGATCTACTGTTCTTGTCAGTTTCCTAAGCAGAATTGAACTAGATATGGCCGTGTGTGTGAAGCACAGTTCTTTTGTTCTGAGCAAGCTCACTGTTTTGGCCCTGTAGGAAACACAGTAGAGTAGAAGAGTGCTCTTTTCTCAAAAGCAGAGTGTGTTTCTTGTAATGCGAGCTAGCGTTTGTTTTGCAGTCCTAAATGGAGTTGAATCACATGCAGTTTTTTGTACTACGTGCTAGAGTTGTTTTCTGGTAAGGAAAGTCACTATTGAGCTCCCATTGCCATACTTAGTGCAAATAGCCCTCCCATCTGTTCCCAGCAAGTACACTGTATTGGACTGAAGAGGAGCTACTGTTCTTGTCAGTTTCCTAAGCAGAGTTGAACTAGATATGGCCCCTGTGTGTAGGAAGCACAGTTCTTTTGTTCTGAGCAATCTCACTATTCTGGACCTACAGGAAACACAGTAGAGTAGAAGAGTGCTCTTTTCTCAAAAGCAGAGTGTGTTTCTTGTAAGGCGAGCTAGCATTTGTTTCCCAGTTATAAATGGAGTTGAATCACATGCAGTGTCTGGTCCTACGAGCAAGAGTTGTTTTCTGGTAAGAAGAGTCACTATTGCGCTCCCATTATCATACACAGGGCAAAGAGCACTGGCGTCTGTTCCCAGCATGTACAGTGTATTGGACTTAAGAGGAGCTACTGTTCTTGACAGTTTCCTAAGCAGAGTTGAACTAGATATAGCCCGTGTGTAGGAAGCACAGTTCTTTTGTTCTGAGCAAGCTCACTGTTTGGACCCCAAAGGAAACACAGTGTAGTAGAAGAGTGCTCTTTTCTCAAAAGCAGAGTGTGTTTCTTGTAAGGCGAGCTAGCGTTTGTTTCGCAGTCCTAAATGGAGTTGAATCACATGCAGTTTGTGGTCCTATGAGCAAGAGATGTTTTCTGGTAAGAAGAGTCACTATTGCGGTCCCATTGTCATACACATTGCAAATAGCACTAGCAATGTCCCATGCATGTACAGTGTATTGGACTGAAGAGGATCTACTGTTCTTGTCAGTTTCCTAAGCAGAATTGAACTAGATATGGCCATGTGTGAAGGAAGCACAGTTCTTTTATTCTGAGCAAGCTCACTGTTCTGGCCTTATAGAAAACAGAGTAGAGTAGAAGAGTGATCTTTTCTCAAAAGCAGAGTGTGTTTCTTGTAAGGCGAGCTAGCGTTTGTTTCCCAGTCCTAAATGGAGTTGAATCACATGCAGTCTTTGGTCCTACGAGCTAGAGTTGTTTTCTGGTAAGGAAAGTCACTATTGCGCTCCCATTGCCATACACAGTGCAAATAGCACTCGCCTCTGTTCCCAGCAAGTACAGTGTATTGGACTGAAGAGGAGCTACTGTTCTTGTCAGTTTCGTAAGCAGAATTGACCTAGATATTGCCCGTGTGTGTGTGAAGCACAGTTCCTTTTTTCTGAGCAAGCTCACTGTTCTTGCCCTATAGGAAACACAATAGAGTAGAAGAGTGCTCTTTTCTCAAAAGCAGAGTGTGTTTTTTGTAAGGGGAGCTATTGTTTGTTTCCCAGTATGAAATGGAGTTGAATCCCATGCAGTTTCTGGTCCTACAATCAAGAGTTGTTTTCTGGTAAGAAGAGTCACTATTGTGCTCCCATTGCCATATACAGTGCAAATAGCACTCGCGTCTGTTCACAGCAAGTACAGTGTATTGGACTGAAGAGGAGCTACTGTTCTTGTCAGTTTCCTAAGCAGAGTTGAACTAGATATGGCCCGTGTGTGTAGGAAGCACAGTTCTTTTGTTCTGAGCAAGCTCACTGTTTGGACCCCACAGGAAACACAGTAGAGTGGAGGAGTTCTCTTTTCTCAAAAGCAGAGCATGTTTCTTGTAAGGCGAGCTAGCGTTTGTTTTGCAGTCCTAAATGGAGTTGAATCACACGCAGTTTCTGGTCCTATGAGCAAGAGTTGTTTTCTGGTAAGAAGAGTCACTATTGTGCTCCCATTATCATACACAGGGCAAATAGCACTGGTGTCTGTTCCCAGCATGTACAGTGTATTGGACTGAAGAGGAGCTACTGTTCTTGTCAGTTTCCTAATCAGAGTTGAACTAGATATGGCCCGTGTGTGTAGGAAGCACAGTTCATTTCTACTGTAAGGTCACTGATCGAACCCATAGGAAACACAGTAGAGTAGAAGAGTGCCCTTTTCTCAAAAACAGAGTATGTTTCTTGGAAGGCGAGCTAGCGTTTGTTTCCCAGTCCTAAATCGAGTTGAATCACATGCAGTTTCTGGTTCTACGAGCAAGAGTTGTTTTCTATTAAAAAGAGTCACTATTGTGCTCCCATTGTCATACACAGGGCAAATTGCACTGGCGTCTGTTCTCAGCATGTACAGTTTATTGGACTGAAAAGGGTCTACTGTTCTTGTCAGTTTCCTAAGCAGAATTGAACTAGATATGGCCATGTGTGTAGGAAGCACAGTTCTTTTGTTCTGAGCAAGCTCACTGTTCTGGCCCTATAGAAAACACAGTAGAGTAGAAGAGTGATCTTTTCTCAAAAGCAGAGTGTGGTTCTTGTAAGGCGAGCTAGCGTTTTTTTCCCAGTCCTAAATGGAGTTGAATCCCATGCAGTTTTTGATCCTACGAGCAAGAGTTGTTTTCTGGTAAGGAAAGTCACTATTGCGCTCCCATTGCCATACACAGTGCAAATAGCACTCGCCTCTGTTCCCATCAAGTACAGTGTATTGGACTGAAGAGGAGCTACTGTTCTTGTCAGTTTCCTAAGCAGAGTTGAACTAGATATGGCCCCTGTGTGTAAGAAGCAAAGTTCTTTTTTTCTGAGCAAGCTGACTCTTCGGACCCCATAGGAAACACAGTAGAGTAGAAGAGAGCTCTTTTGTCAAAAGCAGAGTGTGTTTCTTGTAAGGCAAACTAGTGTTTGTTTCCCAGTCTGAAATGGAGTTGAATCCCATGCAGTTTCTGGTCCTACGAGCAAGAGATGTTAACTGGTAAGAAGAGTCACTATTGCCCTCCCATTGCCATATACAGTGCAAATAGCTCTCGCGTTGTTCCCAGCAAGTACAGTGTATTGGACTGAAGAGGAGCTACTGTTCTTGTCAGTTTCCTAAGCGGAGTTAAAGTAGATATGGCCCGTGTGTGTAGGAAGCACAGTTCTTTTGTTCTGAGCAAGCTCACTATTCTGGCCCTATAGGAAACACAGTAGAGTAGAAGAGTGCTCTTTTCTGAGAAGCAGAGTGTGTTTCTTGTAAGGTGAGCTAGCATTTGTTTCCCAGTCCTAAATGGAGTTGAATCAGATGCAGTTTCAGATCCTACGAGCAAGAGTTGTTTTCTGGTAAGAAGAGTCACTATTGCACTCCCATTGTCATACACAGGGCAAATAGCACCGGCGTCTGTTCCCAGCATGTACAGTGTATTGGACTGAAGAGGAGCTACTGTTCTTGTCAGTTTCCTAAGCAGAATTGAACTAGATATGGCCGTGTGTGTAGGAAGCACAGTTCTTTTGTTATGAGCAAGCTCACTCTTTTGGCCCTATAGGAAACACAGTAGAGTAGAAGAGTGCTCTTTTCTCAAAAGCAGAGTGTGTTTCTTGTAAGGCGAGCTAGCGTTTGTTTCCCAGTCCTAAATTGAGTTCAATCACATGCAGTATTTGGTACTACGAGCTAGAGTTTTTTCTGGTAAGGAAAGTCACTATTGCGCTCCCATTGCCACACACAGTGCAAAGAGGACTCGCGTCTGTTCCCATCAAGTACAGTGTATTGGACTGAAGAGGAGCTACTGTTCTTGTCAGTTTCCTAAGCAGAGTTGTACTAGATAAGGCCCGTGTGTGTAGGAAGCACAGTTCTTTTGTTCTGAGCAAGCTCACTGTTCGGACCCCATAGGAAACACAGTAGAGTAGAAGAGTGCTCTTTTGTCAAAAGCAGAGTGTGTTTCTTGTAAGGCAAACTAGTGCTTGTTTCCCAGTCTGAAATGGAGTTGAATCCCATGCAGTTTCTGGTCCTACGAGCAAGAGATGTTAACTGGTAAGAAGAGTCACTATTGCGTTCCCATTGCCATATACATTGCAAATAGCTCTCGCATTTGTTACCAGCAAGTACAGTGTATTGGACTGAAGAGGAGCTACTGTTCTTGTCAGTTTACTAAGCGGAGTTAAACTAGATATGGCCCGTGTGTGTAGGAAGCACAGTTCTTTTGTTCTGAGCAAGCTCGCTCTTTTGGCCCTATAGGAAACAGAGTAGAGTAGAAGAGTGCTCTTTACTCAGAAGCAGAGTGTGTTTCTTGTAAGGCAAGCTAGCGTTTTTTCCCAGTCCTAAATTGAGTTGAATCACATGCAGTTTTTGGTCCTACGAGCTAGAGTTGTTTTCTGGTAAGGAAAGTCACTATTGCGCTCCTATTGCCACACACAGTGCAAAGAGGACTCGCGTCTGTTCCCATCAAGTACAGTGTATTGGACTGAAGAGGAGCTACTGTTCTTGTAAATTTCCTAAGCAGAGTTGAACTAGATATGGGCCCTGTGTATAGGAAGCACAGTTCTTTTGTACTTTAACTCACTGATCGAACACATAGGAAACAGAGTAGAGTAGAAGAGTGCTCTTTTCTCAAAAGCAGAGTGTGTTTCTTGTAAGGCGAGCTAGCATTTGTTTCCCAGTCATAAATGGAGTTGAATCACATGCAGTTTCTGGTCCTACGAGCAAGAGTTGTTTTCTGGTAAGAAGAGTCACTATTGCGCTCCCATTGCCATATACAGTGCAAATAGCTCTGGCGTCTGTTCCCAGCATGTACAGTTTATTGGACTGAAAAGGGTCTACTGTTCTTGTCAGTTTCCTAAGCAGAATTTAACTAGATATGGCCATGTGTGTAGGAAGCACAGTTCTTTTGTTCTGAGCAAGCTCACTGTTCTGGCCCTATAGAAAACACAGTAGAGTAGAAGAGTGATCTTTTCTCAAAAGCAGAGTGTGTTTCTTGTAAGGCGAGCTAGCGTTTTTTTCCCAGTCCTAAATGGAGTTGAATCACATGCAGTTTTTGATCCTACGAACAAGAGTTGTTTTCTGGTAAGGAAAGTCAATATTGCGCTCCCATTGCCATACACAGTGCAAATAGCACTCGCCTCTGTTCCCATCAAGTACAGTGTATTGGACTGAAGAGGAGCTACTGTTCTTGTCAGTTTCCTAAGCAGAGTTGAACTAGATATGGTCCCTGTGTGTAAGAAGCAAAGTTCTTTTGTTCTGAGCAAGCTGACTCCTCGGATGCCATAGGAAACACAGTAGAGTAGAAGAGAGCTCTTTTCTCAAAGCAGAGTGTGTTTCTTGTAAGGCGAACTAGTGCTTGTTTCCTAGTATGAAATGGAGTTGAAACCCATGCAGTTTCTGATCCTACGAGCAAGAGATGTTAACTGGTAAGAAGAGTCACTATTGCCCTCCCATTGCCATATACAGTGCAAATAGCTCTCGCGTTGTTCCCAGCAAGTACAGTGTATTGGACTGAAGAGGAGCTACTGTTCTTGTCAGTTTCCTAAGCAGAATTGAACTAGATATGGCCGTTTGTGTAGGAAGCACAGTTCTTTTGTTATGAGCAAGCTCACTCTTTTGGCCCTATAGGAAACACAGTAGAGTAGAAGAGTGCTCTTTTCTCAAAAGCAGAGTGTGTTTCTTGTAAGGCGAGCTAGCATTTGTTTCCCAGTCCTGAATTGAGTTCAATCACATGCAGTTTTTGGTCCTACGAGCTAGAGTTGTTTTCTGGTAAGGAAAGTCACTATTGTGCTCCCATTGCCACACACAGTGCAAAGAGGACTCGCGTCTGTTCCCATCAAGTACAGTGTATTGGACTGAAGAGGAGCTACTGTTCTTGTCATTTTCCTAAGCAGAGTTGAACTAGATATGGCCCGTGTGTGTAGGAAGCCCAGTTCTTTTGTACTGTAAGCTCACTGTTCGAACCCATAGGAAACAGAGTAGAGTAGAAGAGTGATCTTTTCTCAAAAGCAGAGTGTGTTTCTTGTAAGGCGAGCTAGCATTTGTTTCCCAGTCATAAATGGAGTTGAATCACATGCAGTTTCTGGTTCTACGAGCAAGAGTTGTTTTCTGGTAAGAAGAATCACTATTGCGCTCCCATTGTCATACACAGGGCAAATAGCACTGGCGTCTGTTCCCAGCATGTACAGTGTATTGGACTGAAGAGGATCTACTGTTCTTGTCAGTTTCCTAAGCAGAATTGAACTAGATATGGCCCGTGTGTGTAGGAAGCACAGTTCTTTTGTTCTGAGCAAGCTCACTGTTTTGGCCCTATAGGAAACACAGTAGAGTAGAAGAGTGCTCTTTTCTCAAAAGCAGAGTGAGTTTCTTGTAAGGCGAGCTAGCGTTTGTTTCCCAGTCCTAAATGGAGTTGAATCACATGCAGTTTTTGGTCCTACGTGCTAGAGTTGTTTTCTGGTAAGGAAAGTCACTATTGCGCTCCCGTTGACACACACAGTGCAAAGAGGACTAGCGTCTGTTCCCATCAAGTACAGTGTATTGGACTGAAGAGGAGCTACTGTTCTTGTCAGTTTCCTAAGCAGATTTGAACTACATATGGCCCCTATGTGTAGGAAGCACAGTTCTTTTGTTCTGAGCAAGCAGACTGTTCGGACACCATAGAAAACACAGTAGAGTAGAAGAGTGCTCTTTTCTCAAAAGCAGAGTGTGTTTCTTGTAAGGCGAACTAGTGCTTGTTTCCCAGTCTGAAATGGATTGAATCCCATGCAGTTTCTGGTCCTACGAGCAAGAGATGTTAACTGGTAAGAAGAGTCACTATTGCGCTCCCATTGCCATATACAGTGCAAATAGCTCTCGCGTCTGTTCCCAGCAAGTACAGTGTATTGGACTGAAGAGGAACTACTGTTCTTGTCAGTTTCCTAAGCAGAGTTAAACTAGATATGGCCCGTGTGTGTAGGAAGCACAGTTCTTTTGTTCTGAGCAAGCTCACTGTTCGAACCCATAGTAAACACAGTAGATTAGAAGAGTGCTCTTTTCTCAAAAGCAGAGTGTGTTCCTAATAAGGCGAGCTAGCATTTGTTTCCCAGTCCTAAATGGAGTTGAATCACATGCAGTTTCTGGTCCTACGCGCAAGAGTTGTTTTCTGGTAAGAATAGTGACTATTGTGCTCCCATTGTCATACACAGGGCAAATAGCACTGGCATCTGTTCCCAGCATGTACAGTGTATTGGACTGAAGAGGATCTACTGTTCTTGTCAGTTTCCTCAGCAGAATTGAACTAGATATGGCCGTGTGTGTAGGAAGCACAGTTCTTTTCTACTGTAAGCTCACTTATCGAACCCATAGGAAACACAGTAGAGTAGAATAATGCCCTTTTCTCAAAAAGAGAGTGTGTTTCTTGTAAGGCGAGCTGGCATTTGTTTCCCAGTCCTAAATGGAGTTGAATCCCATGCAGTTTTTGATCCTACGAGCAAGAGTTGTTTTCTGGTAAGGAAAGTCACTGTTGTGCTCCCATTGCCATACACAGTGCAAATAGCACTCGCCTCTGTTCCCAGCAAGTACAGTGTATTGGACTGAAGAGGAGCTACTGTTCTTGTCAGTTTCGTAAGCAGAATTGACCTAGATATTGCCCGTGTGTGTGTGAAGCACAGTTCCTTTTTTCTGAGCAAGCTCACTGTTCTTGCCCTATAGGAAACACAATATAGTAGAAGAGTGCTCTTTTCTCAAAAGCAGAGTGTGTTTTTTGTAAGGGGAGCTATTGTTTGTTTCCCAGTATGAAATGGAGTTGAATCCCATGCAGTTTCTGGACCTGCAATCAAGAGTTGTTTTCTGGTAATAAGAGTCACTATTGTGCTCCCATTGCCATATACAGTGCAAATAGCACTCGCGTCTGTTCACAGCAAGTACAGTGTATTGGACTGAAGAGGAGCTACTGTTCTTGTCAGTTTCCTAAGCAGAGTTGAACTAGATATGGCCCGTGTGTGTAGGAAGCACAGTTCTTTTGTTCTGAGCAAGTTCACTGTTTGGACCCCACAGGGAACACAGTAGAGTGGAGGAGTTCTCTTTTCTCAAAAGCAGAGTATGTTTCTTGTAAGGCGAGCTAGCGTTTGTTTCGCAGTCCTAAATGGAGTTGAATCACATGCAGTTTCTGGTCCTATGAGCAAGAGATGTTTTCTGGTAAGAAGAGACACTATTGCGGTCCCATTGTCATACACATTGCAAATAGCACTGGCATCTGTTCCCTGCATGTACATTGTATTGGACTGAAGAGGATCTACTGTTCTTGTCAGTTTCCTAAGCAGAATTGAACTGGATATGGCCCGTGTGTGTAGGAAGTACACTTCTTTTGTTCTGAGCAAGCTCACTCTTCTGGCCCTATAGGAAACACAGTAGAGTAGAAGAGTGCTCTTTTCTCAAAAGCAGAGTGTGTTTCTTGTAAGGCTAGCTAGTGTTTGTTTCCCAGGCAGAAACGGAGTTGAATCCCATGCAGTTTCTGGTCCTACGAGCAAGAGTTGTTTTCTGGAAAGAAGAGTCACTATTTCGCTTTCTTTGCCATACACAGTGCAAATAGCACTCGCGTCTCCTCCCAGCAAGTACAGTGTATTGGACTGAAGAGGATCTACTGTTCTTGTCAGTTTCCTAAGCAAAGTTGAACTAGATATGGCCCGTGTGTGTAGGAAGCACAGTTCTTTTGTTCTGAGCAAGCTCACAGTTCGGACCCCATAGGAAACACAGTAGAATAGAAGAGTGCTCTTTTCTCAAAAGCAGAGTGTGTTTCTTGTAAGGCGAGCTAGCGTTTGTTTCCCAGTCCAAAATGGAGTTGAATCACATGCAGTTTCTGGTCCTACGAGCAAGGGATGTATTCTTGTAAGGAAAGTCACTATTGTGCTCCCTTTGCGATAAGCAGTGCAAATAGCACTCACGTCTGTTCCGAGCAAGTACAGTGTATTGGACTGAAGAGGAGCTACTGTTCTTGTCAGTTTCCTAAGCAGAGTTGAACTAGATATGGCCCGTGTGTGTGAAGCACAGTTCTTTTGTTCTGAGCAAGCTCAATTTTCGGACCCCATAGTAAACACAGTAGAGTAGAAGAGTGCTCTTTTCTCAAAAGCAGAGTGTGTTTCTTGTAAGGCTAGCTAGTGTTTGTTTCCCAGTCAGAAACGGAGTTGAATCCCATGCAGTTTCTGGTCCTACGAGCAATAGTTGTTTTCTGGTAAGAAGAGTCACTATTTCGCTCCCTTTGCCATACACAGTGCAAATAGCACTCGCGTCTGCTCCCAGCAAGTACAGTGTATTGGACTGAAGAGGAGCTACTGTTCTTGTCAGTTTCCTAAGCAGAGTTGAACAAGATATAGCCCGTGTGTGTAGGAAGCACAGTTCTTTTGTTCTGAGCAAGCTCACTGTTCGGACCCCATAGGAAACACAGTAGAGTAGAAGAGTGCTCTTTTCTCAAAAGCAGAGTGTGTTTCCTGTAAGGCCAGCTAGCGTTTGTTTCCCAGTCCTAAATGGAGTTGAATTACATGCAGTTTCTTGTCCTATGAGCAAGAGTTGTTTTCTGATAAGAAGAGTCTCTATTGCCCTCCTATTGCCAAACACAGTGCAAACAACACTTGCTACTGTTCTTTGCAAGTACAGTGTATTGGACAGAAGAGGAGCTACTGTTCTTGTCAGTTTCCTAAGCAGAGTTGAACTAGATAGGGCCCGTGTGTGTAGGCAGCACAGTTCTTTTGTTCTGAGCAAGCTCACTGTTCGGACCCCATAGGAAAAACAGTAGAATAGAAGTGTGCTCTTTTCTCAAAAGCAGAGTGTGTTTCTTGTAAGGCGAGCTAGAGTTTGTTTCCCAGTCCTAAATGGAGTTGAATCACATGCAGGTTCTGATCCGAGGGGCAAGAGTTGTTTTCTGGTAAGAAGAGTCACTATTGCGCTCCCATTGTCATACACAGGGCAAATAGCACTGGCGTCTGTTCCCAGCAAGTACAGTGTATTGGACTGAAGAGGATCTACTGTTCTTGTCAGTTTCCGAGGCAGAGTTGAACTAGATATGGCCAGTGTGTGTAGGAAGCACAGTTCTTTTGTTCTGAGCAAGCTCACTGTTCTGGCCCTATGGGAAACACAGTAGAGTAGAAGAGTGCACTTTTGTCAAAACCAGAGTGTGTTTCCTGTAAGGCGAGCTAGCTTTTGTTTCCCAGTCCTAAATGGAGTTGAATCATATGCAGTTTCTGGTCCTACAAGCAAGAGTTGTTTTCTAGTAAGAAGAGTCACTATTGTGCTCCCATTGTCATACACAGGGCAAATAGCACTGGCGTCTGTTCCCAACATGTAAAGTGTATTGGACTGAAGAGGATCTACTGTTCTTGTCAGTTTCCTAAGCAGAGTTGAACTAGATATGGCCCGTGTGTGTAGGAAGCACAGTTCTTTTGTTCTGAGCAAGCTCACTGTTCTGGCCCTATAGGAAACACAGAAGAGTAGAAGAGTGCTCTTTTCTCAGAAGCAGAGTCTGTTTCTTGTAAGGTGAGCTAGCGTTGGTTTCCCAGTCCTAAATGGAGTTGAATCACATGCAGTTTCTGGTCCTACGAGCAAGAGTTGTTTTCTGGTAAGAGTAACTATTGCGCTCCTATTGCCATACACAGTGCAAACAACACTTGCTACTGTTCTTTACAAGTACAATGTATTGGACAGAGGAGGAACTACTGTTCTTGTCAGTTTCCTAAGCAGAGTTGAACTAGATATGGCCCGTGTGTGTAGGAAGCACAGTTCTTTTGTTCTGAGCAAGCATACTGTTTGGACCCCATAGGAAACACAGTAGAGTAGAAGAGAGCTCTTTTCTCAAAGCAGAGTGTGTTTCTTGTAAGGCGAACTAGTGCTTGTTTCCTAGTATGAAATGGAGTTGAAACCCATGCAGTTTCTGATCCTACGAGCAAGAGATGTTAACTGGTAAGAAGAGTCACTATTGCCCTCCCATTGCCATATACAGTGCAAATAGCTCTCGCGTTGTTCCCAGCAAGTACAGTGTATTGGACTGAAGAGGAGCTACTGTTCTTGTCAGTTTCCTAAGCAGAATTGAACTAGATATGGCCGTTTGTGTAGGAAGCACAGTTCTTTTGTTATGAGCAAGCTCACTCTTTTGGCCCTATAGGAAACACAGTAGAGTAGAAGAGTGCTCTTTTCTCAAAAGCAGAGTGTGTTTCTTGTAAGGCGAGCTAGCATTTGTTTCCCAGTCCTGAATTGAGTTCAATCACATGCAGTTTTTGGTCCTACGAGCTAGAGTTGTTTTCTGGTAAGGAAAGTCACTATTGTGCTCCCATTGCCACACACAGTGCAAAGAGGACTCGCGTCTGTTCCCATCAAGTACAGTGTATTGGACTGAAGAGGAGCTACTGTTCTTGTCATTTTCCTAAGCAGAGTTGAACTAGATATGGCCCGTGTGTGTAGGAAGCCCAGTTCTTTTGTACTGTAAGCTCACTGTTCGAACCCATAGGAAACAGAGTAGAGTAGAAGAGTGATCTTTTCTCAAAAGCAGAGTGTGTTTCTTGTAAGGCGAGCTAGCATTTGTTTCCCAGTCATAAATGGAGTTGAATCACATGCAGTTTCTGGTTCTACGAGCAAGAGTTGTTTTCTGGTAAGAAGAATCACTATTGCGCTCCCATTGTCATACACAGGGCAAATAGCACTGGCGTCTGTTCCCAGCATGTACAGTGTATTGGACTGAAGAGGATCTACTGTTCTTGTCAGTTTCCTAAGCAGAATTGAACTAGATATGGCCGTGTTTGTAGGAAGCACAGTTCTTTTGTTCTGAGCAAGCTCACTGTTTTGGCCCTATAGGAAACACAGTAGAGTAGAAGAGTGCTCTTTTCTCAAAAGCAGAGTGAGTTTCTTGTAAGGCGAGCTAGCGTTTGTTTCCCAGTCCTAAATGGAGTTGAATCACATGCAGTTTTTGGTCCTACGTGCTAGAGTTGTTTTCTGGTAAGGAAAGTCACTATTGCGCTCCCGTTGACACACACAGTGCAAAGAGGACTAGCGTCTGTTCCCATCAAGTACAGTGTATTGGACTGAAGAGGAGCTACTGTTCTTGTCAGTTTCCTAAGCAGATTTGAACTATATATGGCCCCTATGTGTAGGAAGCACAGTTCTTTTGTTCTGAGCAAGCAGACTGTTCGGACACCATAGAAAACACAGTAGAGTAGAAGAGTGCTCTTTTCTCAAAAGCAGAGTGTGTTTCTTGTAAGGCGAACTAGTGCTTGTTTCCCAGTCTGAAATGGATTGAATCCCATGCAGTTTCTGGTCCTACGAGCAAGAGATGTTAACTGGTAAGAAGAGTCACTATTGCGCTCCCATTGCCATATACAGTGCAAATAGCTCTCGCGTCTGTTCCCAGCAAGTACAGTGTATTGGACTGAAGAGGAACTACTGTTCTTGTCAGTTTCCTAAGCGGAGTTAAACTAGATATGGCCCGTGTGTGTAGGAAGCACAGTTCTTTTGTTCTGAGCAAGCTCACTGTTCGAACCCATAGTAAACACAGTAGATTAGAAGAGTGCTCTTTTCTCAAAAGCAGAGTGTGTTCCTAATAAGGCGAGCTAGCATTTGTTTCCCAGTCCTAAATGGAGTTGAATCACATGCAGTTTCTGGTCCTACGCGCAAGAGTTGTTTTCTGGTAAGAATAGTGACTATTGTGCTCCCATTGTCATACACAGGGCAAATAGCACTGGCATCTGTTCCCAGCATGTACAGTGTATTGGACTGAAGAGGATCTACTGTTCTTGTCAGTTTCCTCAGCAGAATTGAACTAGATATGGCCGTGTGTGTAGGAAGCACAGTTCTTTTCTACTGTAAGCTCACTTATCGAACCCATAGGAAACACAGTAGAGTAGAAGAGTGCCCTTTTCTCAAAAAGAGAGTGTGTTTCTTGTAAGGCGAGCTGGCATTTGTTTCCCAGTCCTAAATGGAGTTGAATCCCATGCAGTTTTTGATCCTACGAGCAAGAGTTGTTTTCTGGTAAGGAAAGTCACTGTTGTGCTCCCATTGCCATACACAGTGCAAATAGCACTCGCCTCTGTTCCCAGCAAGTACAGTGTATTGGACTGAAGAGGAGCTACTGTTCTTGTCAGTTTCGTAAGCAGAATTGACCTAGATATTGCCCGTGTGTGTGTGAAGCACAGTTCCTTTTTTTTGAGCAAGCTCACTGTTCTTGCCCTATAGGAAACACAATATAGTAGAAGAGTGCTCTTTTCTCAAAAGCAGAGTGTGTTTTTTGTAAGGGGAGCTATTGTTTGTTTCCCAGTATGAAATGGAGTTGAATCCCATGCAGTTTCTGGACCTACAATCAAGAGTTGTTTTCTGGTAATAAGAGTCACTATTGTGCTCCCATTGCCATATACAGTGCAAATAGCACTCGCGTCTGTTCACAGCAAGTACAGTGTATTGGACTGAAGAGGAGCTACTGTTCTTGTCAGTTTCCTAAGCAGAGTTGAACTAGATATGGCCCGTGTGTGTAGGAAGCACAGTTCTTTTGTTCTGAGCAAGTTCACTGTTTGGACCCCACAGGGAACACAGTAGAGTGGAGGAGTTCTCTTTTCTCAAAAGCAGAGTATGTTTCTTGTAAGGCGAGCTAGCGTTTGTTTCGCAGTCCTAAATGGAGTTGAATCACATGCAGTTTCTGGTCCTATGAGCAAGAGATGTTTTCTGGTAAGAAGAGACACTATTGCGGTCCCATTGTCATACACATTGCAAATAGCACTGGCATCTGTTCCCTGCATGTACATTGTATTGGACTGAAGAGGATCTACTGTTCTTGTCAGTTTCCTAAGCAGAATTGAACTGGATATGGCCCGTGTGTGTAGGAAGTACACTTCTTTTGTTCTGAGCAAGCTCACTCTTCTGGCCCTATAGGAAACACAGTAGAGTAGAAGAGTGCTCTTTTCTCAAAAGCAGAGTGTGTTTCTTGTAAGGCTAGCTAGTGTTTGTTTCCCAGGCAGAAACGGAGTTGAATCCCATGCAGTTTCTGGTCCTACGAGCAAGAGTTGTTTTCTGGAAAGAAGAGTCACTATTTCGCTTTCTTTGCCATACACAGTGCAAATAGCACTCGCGTCTCCTCCCAGCATGTACAGTGTATTGGACTGAAGAGGATCTACTGTTCTTGTCAGTTTCCTAAGCAAAGTTGAACTAGATATGGCCCGTGTGTGTAGGAAGCACAGTTCTTTTGTTCTGAGCAAGCTCACAGTTCGGACCCCATAGGAAACACAGTAGAATAGAAGAGTGCTCTTTTCTCAAAAGCAGAGTGTGTTTCTTGTAAGGCGAGCTAGCGTTTGTTTCCCAGTCCAAAATGGAGTTGAATCACATGCAGTTTCTGGTCCTACGAGCAAGGGATGTATTCTTGTAAGGAAAGTCACTATTGTGCTCCCTTTGCGATAAGCAGTGCAAATAGCACTCACGTCTGTTCCGAGCAAGTACAGTGTATTGGACTGAAGAGGAGCTACTGTTCTTGTCAGTTTACTAAGCAGAGTTGAACTAGATATGTCTCGTGTGTGTAGGAAGCACAGTTCTTTTGTTCTGAGCAAGCTCACTGTTCTGGCCCTATAGGAAACACAGAAGAGAATAAGAGTGCTCTTTTCTCAGAGGCAGAGAGTGTTTCTTGAAAGGTGAGCTAGCGTTGGTTTCCCAGTCCTAAATGGAGTTGAATCACATGCAGTTTCTGGTCCTACGAGCAAGAGTTGTTTTCTGGTAAGAGTCACTATTGCGCTCCCATTCCCATACACAGTGCAAACAACACTTGCTACTGTTCTTTACAAGTACAGTGTATTGGACAGAAGAGGAACTACTGTTCTTGTCAGTTTCCTAAGCAGAGTTGAACTAGATATGGCCCGTGTGTGTAGGAAGCACAGTTCTTTTGTTCTGAGCAAGCTCACTGTTTGGACCCCATAGGAAACACAGTAGAGTAGAAGAGTGCTCTTTTCTCAAAAGCAGAGTGTGTTTCTTGTAAGGCGAGCTAGAGTTTGTTTCCCAGTCCTAAATGGAGTTGAATCACATGCAGTTTCTGATCCTTGGAGCAAGAGTTGTTTTCTGGTAAGAAGAGTCACTATTGCGCTCCCATTGTCATACACAGGGCAAATAGCACTGGCTTCTGTTCCCAGCATGTACAGTGTATTGGACTGAAGAGGATCTACTGTTCTTGTCAGTTTCCTAAGCAGAGTTGAACTAGATATGGCCGGTGTGTGTAGGAAGCACAGTTCTTTTATTCTGAGCAAGCTCACTGTTCTGGCCCTTTAGGAAACACAGTAGAGTAGAAGAGTGCTCTTTTCTCAAAAGCAGAGTGGGTTTCTTGTAAGGTGAGCTAGCTTTTTTTTCCCAGTCCTAAATGGAGTTGAATTACATGCAGTTTCTTGTCCTATGAGCAAGAGTGGTTTTCTGGTAAGAAGAGTCACTATTTCGCTCCTATTGCCATACACAGTGCAAACAACACTTGCTACTGTTCTTTTCAAGTACAGTGTATTGGACAGAAGAGGAGCTACTGTTCTTGTCAGTTTCCTAAGCAGAGTTGAACTAGATATGGCCCGTGTGTGTAGGAAGCACAGTTCTTTTGTTCTGAGCAAGCTCACTGTTCGGACCCCATAGGAAACACAGTAGAGTAGCAGAGTGCTCTTTTGTCAAAACCAGAGTGTGTTTCCTGTAAGGCGAGCTGTCTTTTGTTTCCCAGTCCTAAATGGAGTTGAATCACATGCAGTTTCTGGTCCTACAAGCAAGAGTTGTTTTCTAGTAAGAAGAGTCACTATTGTGTTCCCATTGCCATACACAGGGCAAATAGGACTCGCGTCTGTTCCCAGGATGTACAGTGTATTGGACTGAAGAGGATCTACTGTTCTTGTCAGTTTCCTAAGCAAAATTGAACTAGATATGGCCCGTGTGTGTAGGAAGTACACTTCTTTTGTTCTGAGCAAGCTCACTCTTCTGGCCCTATAGGAAACACAGTAGAGTAGAAGAGTGCTCTTTTCTCAAAAGCAGAATGTGTTTCTTCTAAGGCGAGCTAGCGTTTGTTTCCCAGTCCTAAATGGAGTTCAATCACATGCAGTTTCTGGTCCTACGAGCAAGAGTTGTATTATGGTAAGAAGAGTCACTATTGTGCTCCCATTGTCATACACAGGGCAAATAGCACTGGCGTCTGTTCCCAGCATGTAAAGTGTATTGGACTGAAGAGGATCTACCGTTCTTGTCAGTTTCCTAAGCAGAGTTGAACTAGATATGGCCCGTGTGTGTAGGAAGCACAGTTCTTTTGTTCTGAGCAAGCTCACTGTTCTGGCCCTTTAGGAAACACAGTAGAGTAGAAGAGTGCTCTTTTCTCAAAAGCAGAGTGTGTTTGTTGTAAGGTGAGCTAGCTTTTTTTCCCAGTCCTAAATGGAGTTGAATTACATGCAGGTTCTTGTCCTATGAGCAAGAGTTGTTTTCTGGTAAGAAGAGTCACTATTGCGCTCCTATTGCCATACACAGTACAAACAACACTTGCTACTGTTCTTTTCAAGTACAGTGTATTGGACAGAAGAGGAGCTACTGTTCTTGTCAGTTTCCTAAGCAGAGTTGAACTAGATATGGCCCGTGTGTGTAGGAAGCACAGTTCTTTTGTTCTGAGCAAGCTCACTGTTCGGACCCCATAGGAAACACAGTAGAGTAGAAGAGTGCTTTTTACTCAAAAGCAGAGTGTCTTTCCTGTAAGGCGAGCTAGCGTTTGTTTCCCAGTCCTAAATGGAGTTGAATCACATGCAGTTTCTGATCCTAGGGCAAGAGTTGTTTTCTGGTAAGAAGAGTCACTATTGCGCTCCCATTGTCATACACAGGGCAAATAGCACTGGCGTCTGTTCCCAGCATGTACAGTGTATTGGACTGAAGAGGATCTACTGCTCTTGTCAGTTTCCTAAGCAGAGTTGAACTAGATATGGCTGGTGTGTGTAGGAAGCACAGTTCTTTTGTTCTGAGCAAGCTCACTCTTCTGGCCCTATAGGAAACACAGTAGAGTATAAGAGTGCTCTTTTCTCAAAAGCAGAGTGTGTTTATTGTAATGGGAGCTAGCGTTTTTTCCCAGTTATAAATGGAGTTGAATCACATGCAGTTTCTGATCCTGCGAGCAAGAGTTGTTTTCTGGTAAGAAGAGTCACTATTGCGCTCCCATTATCATACACAGGGCAAATAGCACTGGCGTCTGTTCCCAGCATGTACAGTGTATTGGACTGAAGAGGAGCTACTGTTCTTGTCAGTTTCCTAAGCAGAGTTGAACTAGATATAGCCCGTGAGTGTAGGAAGCACAGTTCTTTTGTTCTGAGCAAGCTCACTATTCTGGCCCTATAGGAAACACAGTAGAGTAGAAGACTGCTCTTTTCTCAAAAGCAGAGTGTTTTTCTTGTAAAGCGAGCTAGCGTTTGTTTCCCAGTCCTAAATAGAGTTGAATCACATGCAGTTTCTGGTCCTAAGAGCAAGAGTTGTTTTCTGGTAAGAAGAGTCACTATTATGCTCCCATTTTCATACACAGGGCAAATAGCACTGGCGTCTGTTCCCAGCAAGTACAGTGTATGGGACGGAAGAGGATCTACTGTTCTTGTCAGTTTCCTAAGCAGAATTGAACTAGATATGGCCATGTGTGTAGGAAGCACAGTTCTTTTGTTCTGAGCAAGCTCACTGTTTTGGCCCTGTAGGAAACACAGTAGAGTAGAAGAGTGCTCTTTTCTCAAAAGCAGAGTGTGTTTCTTGTAAGGCGAGCTAGCGTTTGTTTCGCAGTCCTAAATGGAGTTGAATCACATGCAGTTTTTGCTACTACGTGCTAGAGTAGTTTTCTGGTAAGGAAAGTCACTATTGAGCTCCCATTGCCATACTTAGTGCAAATAGCACTCGCATCTGTTCCCAGCAAGTACACTGTATTGGAATGAAGATGAGCTACTGTTCTTCTCAGTTTCCTAATCAGAGTTGAACTAGATATGGCCCCTGTGTGTAGGAAGCACAGTTCTTTTGTTCTGAGCAATCTCACTATTCTGGACCTATAGGAAACACAGTAGAGTAGAAGAGTGCTCTTTTCTCAAAAGCAGAGGGTGTTTCTTGTAAGGCGAGCTAGCATTTGTTTCCCAGTTATAAATGGAGTTGAATCACATGCAGTGTCTGGTCCTACGAGCAAGAGTTGTTTTCTGGTAAGAAGAGTCACTATTGCGCTCCCATTATCATACAAAGGGCAAATAGCACTGGCGTCTGTTCCCAGCATGTACAGTGTATTGGACTGAAGAGGAGCTACTGTTCTTGTCAGTTTCCTAAGCAGAGTTGAACTAGATATAGCCCGTGTGTGTAGGAAGCACAGTTCTTTTGTTCTGAGCAAGCTCACTGTTTGGACCCCAAAGGAAACACAGTATAGTAGAAGAGTGCTCTTTTCTCAAAAGCAGAGTGTGTTTCTTGTAAGGCGAGCTAGCGTTTGTTTCGTAGTCCTAAATGGAATTGAATCACATGCAGTTTGTGGTCCTATGAGCAAGAGATGTTTTCTGGTAAGAAGAGTCACTATTGCGGTCCCATTGTCATACACATTGCAAATAGCACTAGCAATGTCCCATGCATGTACAGTGTATTGGACTGAAGAGGATCTACTGTTCTTGTCAGTTTCCTAAGCAGAATTGATCTAGATATGGCCATGTGTGAAGGAAGCACAGTTCTTTTATTCTGAGCAAGCTCACTGTTCTGGCCCTATAGAAAACAGAGTAGAGTAGGAAAGTGATCTTTTCTCAAAAGCAGAGTGTGTTTCTTGTAAGGCAAGCTAGCGTTTGTTTCCAAATCCTAAATATAGTTGAATCACATGCAGTTTTTGATCCTATGAGCAAGAGTTGTTTTCTGGTAAGGAAAGTCACTATTGCGCTCCCATTGTCATACACAGGGCAAATAGCACTGGCGTCTGTTCCCAGCATGTAGAGTGTATTGGACTGAAGAGGATCTACTGTTCTTGTCAGTTTCCTAAGCAGAATTGAACTAGATATGGCCGTGTGTGTAGGAAGCACAGTTCTTTTGTTCTGAGCAAGCTCACTGTTTTGGCCCTATAGGAAACACAGTAGAGTAGAAGAGTGCTCTTTTCTCAAAAGCAGAGTGAGTTTCTTGTAAGGCGAGCTAGCGTTTGTTTCCCAGTCCTAAATGGAGTTGAATCACATGCAGTTTTTGGTCCTACGAGCTAGAGTTGTTTTCTGGTAAGGAAATTCACTATTGCGCTCCCATTGCCACACACAGTGCAAAGAGGACTCGCGTCTGTTCCCATCAAGTACAGTGTATTGGACTGTAGAGGAGCTACTGTTCTTGTCAGTTTCCTAAGCAGAGTTGAACTAGATATGGCCCCTGTGTGTAGGAAGCACAGTTCTGTTGTTCTGAGCAAGCTGACTGTTCGGACCCCATAGGAAACACAGTAGAGTAGAAGAGTGCTCTTTTCTCAAAAGCAGAGTGTGTTTCTTGTAAGGCGAACTAGTGCTTGTTTCCCAGTCTGAAATGGAGTTGAATGCCATGCACTTTCTGGTCCTACGAGCAAGAGATGTTAACTGGTAAGAAGAGTCACTATTGTGCTCCCATTGCCATATGCAGTGGAAATAGCTCTGGCGTCTGTTCCCAGCATGTAGAGTTTATTGGACTGAAAAGGATCTACTGTTCTTGTCAGTTTCCTAACCAGAATTGAACTAGATATGGCCATGTGTGAAGGAAGCACAGTTCTTTTGTTCTGAGCAAGCTCACTGTTCTGGCCCTATAGAAAACACAGTAGAGTAGAAGAGTGATCTTTTCTCAAAAGCAGAGTGTGTTTCTTGTAAGGCGAGCTAGCGTTTTTTTTTTCCCAGTCCTAAATGGAGTTGAATCCCATGCAGTTTTTGATCCTACGAGCAAGAGTTGTTTTCTGGTAAGGAAAGTCACTATTGCTCTCCCTTTGGCATACACAGTGCAAATAGCACTCGCCGCTGGTCCCATCAAGTACAGTGTATTGGACTGAAGAGTAGCTACTGTTCTTGTCAGTTTCCTAAGCAGAGTTGAACTAGATATGGCCCCTGTGTGTAGGAAGCACAGTTCTTTTGTTCTGAGCAAGCTGACTGTTCGGACCCCATAGGAAACACAGTAGAGTAGAAGAGAGCTCTTTTCTCAAAGCAGAGTGTGTTTCTTGTAAGGCGAACTAGTGCTTGTTTCCCAGTCTGAAATGGAGTTGAATCCCATGCAGTTTCTGGTCCTAAGAGCAAGAGATGTTAACTGGTAAGAAGAGTCACTATTGCCCTCCCATTGCCATATACAGTGCAAATAGCTCTCGCGTTGTTAGAGCAAGTACAGTGTATTGGACTGAAGAGGAGCTACTGTTCTTGTTAGTTTCGTAAGCGGAGTTAAACTAGATATGGCCCGTGTGTGTAGGAAGCACAGTTCTTTTGTTCTGAGCAAGCTCACTATTCTGGCCCTATAGGAAACACAGTAGAGTAGAAGAGTGCTCTTTTCTGAGAAGCATAGTGTGTTTCTTGTAAGGCGAGCTAGTGTTTGTTTCCCAGTCCTAAATGGAGTTGAATCACATGCAATTTCTGGTCCTACGAGCAAGAGTTGATTTCTGGTAAGAAGAGTCACTATTGCACTCCCATTGTCATACACAGGGAAAATAGCACTGGCGTCTGTTCCCATCAAGTACAGTGTATTGGACTGAAGAGGAGCTACTGTTCTTGTCAGTTTCCTAAGCAGAGTTGAACTATATATGGCCCCTATGTGTAGGAAGCACAGTTCTTTTGTTCTGAGCAAGCAGACTGTTCGGACCCCATAGGAAACACAGTAGAGTAGAAGAGTGCTCTTTTCTCAAAAGCAGAGTGTGTTTCTTGTAAGGCGAACTAGTGCTTGTTTCCCAGTCTGAAATGGAGTTGAATCCCATGCAGTTTCTGGTCCTACGAGCAAGAGATGTTAACTGGTAAGAAGAGTCACTATTGCGTTCCCATTGCCATATACAGTGCAAATAGCTCTCGCGTCTGTTCCCAGCAAGTACAGTGTATTGGACTGAAGAGGAACTACTGTTCTTGTCAGTTTCCTAAGCGGAGTTAAACTAGATATGGCCCGTGTGTGTAGGAAGCACAGTTCTTTTGTTCTGAGCAAACTCACTGTTCGAAACCATAGTAAACACAGTTGATTAGAAGAGTGCTCTTTTCTCAAAAGCAGAGTGTGTTCCTAATAAGGCGAGCTAGCATTTGTTTCCCAGTCCTAAATGGAGTTGAATCACATGCAGTTTCTGGTCCTACGCGCAAGAGTTGTTTTCTGGTAAGAATAGTGACTATTGCGCTCCCATTGTCATACACAGGGCAAATAGCACTGGCATCTGTTCCCAGCATGTACAGTGTATTGGACTGAAGAGGATCTACTGTTCTTGTCAGTTTCCTCAGCAGAATTGAACTAGATATGGCCGTGTGTGTAGGAAGCACAGTTCTTTTCTACTGTAAGCTCACTTATCGAACCCATAGGAAACACAGTAGAGTAGAAGAGTGCCCTTTTCTCAAAAAGAGAGTGTGTTTCTTGTAAGGCGAGCTAGCATTTGTTTCCCAGTCCTAAATGGAGTTGAATCCCATGCAGTTTTTGATCCTACGAGCAAGAGTTGTTTTCTAGTAAGGAAAGTCACTATTGCGCTCCCATTGCCATACACAGTGCAAATAGCATCGCGTCTGTTCCCAGCAAGTACAGTGTATTGGACTGAAGAGGAGCTACTGTTCTTGTCAGTTTCGTAAGCAGAATTGACCTAGATATTGCCCGTGTGTGTGTGAAGCACAGTTCCTTTTTTTTGAGCAAGCTCACTGTTCTTGCCCTATAGGAAACACAATATAGTAGAAGAGTGCTCTTTTCTCAAAAGCAGAGTGTGTTTTTTGTAAGTGGAGCTATTGTTTGTTTCCCAGTATGAAATGGAGTTGAATCCCATGCAGTTTCTGGACCTACAATCAAGAGTTGTTTTCTGGTAATAAGAGTCACTATTGTGCTCCCATTGCCATATACAGTGCAAATAGCTCTCGCGTCTGTTCCCAGCAAGTACAGTGTATTGGACTGAAGAGGAACTACTGTTCTTGTCAGTTTACTAAGCAGAGTTGAACTAGATATGTCTCGTGTGTGTAGGAAGCACAGTTCTTTTGTTCTGAGCAAGCTCACTGTTCTGGCCCTATAGGAAACACAGAAGAGAAGAAGAGTGCTCTTTTCTCAGAGGCAGAGAGTGTTTCTTGAAAGGTGAGCTAGCGTTGGTTTCCCAGTCCTAAATGGAGTTGAATCACATGCAGTTTCTGGTCCTACGAGCAAGAGTTGTTTTCTGGTAAGAGTCACTATTGCGCTCCCATTCCCATACACAGTGCAAACAACACTTGCTACTGTTCTTTACAAGTACAGTGTATTGGACAGAAGAGGAACTACTGTTCTTGTCAGTTTCCTAAGCAGAGTTGAACTAGATATGGCCCGTGTGTGTAGGAAGCACAGTTCTTTTGTTCTGAGCAAGCTCACTGTTTGGACCCCATAGGAAACACAGTAGAGTAGAAGAGTGCTCTTTTCTCAAAAGCAGAGTGTGTTTCTTGTAAGGCGAGCTAGAGTTTGTTTCCCAGTCCTAAATGGAGTTGAATCACATGCAGTTTCTGATCCTTGGAGCAAGAGTTGTTTTCTGGTAAGAAGAGTCACTATTGCGCTCCCATTGTCATACACAGGGCAAATAGCACTGGCTTCTGTTCCCAGCATGTACAGTGTATTGGACTGAAGAGGATCTACTGTTCTTGTCAGTTTCCTAAGCAGAGTTGAACTAGATATGGCCGGTGTGTGTAGGAAGCACAGTTCTTTTGTTCTGAGCAAGCTCACTGTTCTGGCCCTTTAGGAAACACAGTAGAGTAGAAGAGTGCTCTTTTCTCAAAAGCAGAGTGGGTTTCTTGTAAGGTGAGCTAGCTTTTTTTTCCCAGTCCTAAATGGAGTTGAATTACATGCAGTTTCTTGTCCTATGTGCAAGAGTTGTTTTCTGGTAAGAAGAGTCACTATTGCGCTCCTATTGCCATACACAGTGCAAACAACACTTGCTACTGTTCTTTTCAAGTACAGTGTATTGGACAGAAGAGGAGCTACTGTTCTTGTCAGTTTCCTAAGCAGAGTTGAACTAGATATGGCCCGTGTGTGTAGGAAGCACAGTTCTTTTGTTCTGAGCAAGCTCACTGTTCGGACCCCATAGGAAACACAGTAGAGTAGCAGAGTGCTCTTTTGTCAAAACCAGAGTGTGTTTCCTGTAAGGCGAGCTATCTTTTGTTTCCCAGTCCTAAATGGAGTTGAATCACATGCAGTTTCTGGTCCTACAAGCAAGAGTTGTTTTCTAGTAAGAAGAGTCACTATTGTCTTCCCATTGCCATACACAGGGCAAATAGGACTCGCGTCTGCTCCCAGGATGTACAGTGTATTGGACTGAAGAGGATCTACTGTTCTTGTCAGTTTCCTAAGCAAAATTGAACTAGATATGGCCCGTGTGTGTAGGAAGTACACTTCTTTTGTTCTGAGCAAGCTCACTCTTCTGGCCCTATAGGAAACACAGTAGAGTAGAAGAGTGCTCTTTTCTCAAAAGCAGAATGTGTTTCTTCTAAGGCGAGCTAGCGTTTGTTTCCCAGTCCTAAATGGAGTTCAATCACATGCAGTTTCTGGTCCTACGAGCAAGAGTTGTATTATGGTAAGAAGAGTCACTATTGTGCTCCCATTGTCATACACAGGGCAAATAGCACTGGCGTCTGTTCCCAGCATGTAAAGTGTATTGGACTGTAGAGGATCTACCGTTCTTGTCAGTTTCCTAAGCAGAGTTGAACTAGATATGGCCCGTGTGTGTAGGAAGCACAGTTCTTTTGTTCTGAGCAAGCTCACTGTTCTGGCCCTTTAGGAAACACAGTAGAGTAGAAGAGTGCTCTTTTCTCAAAAGCAGAGTGTGTTTGTTGTAAGGTGAGCTAGCTTTTTTTCCCAGTCCTAAATGGAGTTGAATTACATGCAGGTTCTTGTCCTATGAGCAAGAGTTGTTTTCTGGTAAGAAGAGTCACTATTGCGCTCCTATTGCCATACACAGTACAAACAACACTTGCTACTGTTCTTTTCAAGTACAGTGTATTGGACAGAAGAGGAGCTACTGTTCTTGTCAGTTTCCTAAGCAGAGTTGAACTAGATATGGCCCGTGTGTGTAGGAAGCACAGTTCTTTTGTTCTGAGCAAGCTCACTGTTCGGACCCCATAGGAAACACAGTAGAGTAGAAGAGTGCTTTTTACTCAAAAGCAGAGTGTCTTTCCTGTAAGGCGAGCTAGCGTTTGTTTCCCAGTCCTAAATGGAGTTGAATCACATGCAGTTTCTGATCCTAGGGCAAGAGTTGTTTTCTGGTAAGAAGAGTCACTATTGCGCTCCCATTGTCATACACAGGGCAAATAGCACTGGCGTCTGTTCCCAGCATGTACAGGGTATTGGACTGAAGAGGATCTACTGCTCTTGTCAGTTTCCTAAGCAGAGTTGAACTAGATATGGCTGGTGTGTGTAGGAAGCACAGTTCTTTTGTTCTGAGCAAGCTCACTCTTCTGGCCCTATAGGAAACACAGTAGAGTATAAGAGTGCTCTTTTCTCAAAAGCAGAGTGTGTTTATTGTAATGGGAGCTAGCGTTTTTTCCCAGTTATAAATGGAGTTGAATCACATGCAGTTTCTGATCCTACGAGCAAGAGTTGTTTTCTGGTAAGAAGAGTCACTATTGCGCTCCCATTATCATACACAGGGCAAATAGCACTGGCGTCTGTTCCCAGCATGTACAGTGTATTGGACTGAAGAGGAGCTACTGTTCTTGTCAGTTTCCTAAGCAGAGTTGAACTAGATATAGCCCGTGAGTGTAGGAAGCACAGTTCTTTTGTTCTGAGCAAGCTCACTATTCTGGCCCTATAGGAAACACAGTAGAGTAGAAGACTGCTCTTTTCTCAAAAGCAGAGTGTTTTTCTTGTAAAGCGAGCTAGCGTTTGTTTCCCAGTCCTAAATAGAGTTGAATCACATGCAGTTTCTGGTCCTAAGAGCAAGAGTTGTTTTCTGGTAAGAAGAGTCACTATTGTGCTCCCATTTTCATACACAGGGCAAATAGCACTGGCGTCTGTTCCCAGCAAGTACAGTGTATGGGACGGAAGAGGATCTACTGTTCTTGTCAGTTTCCTAAGCAGAATTGAACTAGATATGGCCATGTGTGTAGGAAGCACAGTTCTTTTGTTCTGAGCAAGCTCACTGTTTTGGCCCTGTAGGAAACACAGTAGAGTAGAAGAGTGCTCTTTTCTCAAAAGCAGAGTGTGTTTCTTGTAAGGCGAGCTAGCGTTTGTTTCGCAGTCCTAAATGGAGTTGAATCACATGCAGTTTTTGCTACTACGTGCTAGAGTAGTTTTCTGGTAAGGAAAGTCACTATTGAGCTCCCATTGCCATACTTAGTGCAAATAGCACTCGCATCTGTTCCCAGCAAGTACACTGTATTGGAATGAAGATGAGCTACTGTTCTTCTCAGTTTCCTAATCAGAGTTGAACTAGATATGGCCCCTGTGTGTAGGAAGCACAGTTCTTTTGTTCTGAGCAATCTCACTATTCTGGACCTATAGGAAACACAGTAGAGTAGAAGAGTGCTCTTTTCTCAAAAGCAGAGGGTGTTTCTTGTAAGGCGAGCTAGCATTTGTTTCCCAGTTATAAATGGAGTTGAATCACATGCAGTGTCTGGTCCTACGAGCAAGAGTTGTTTTCTGGTAAGAAGAGTCACTATTGCGCTCCCATTATCATACAAAGGGCAAATAGCACTGGCGTCTGTTCCCAGCATGTACAGTGTATTGGACTGAAGAGGAGCTACTGTTCTTGTCAGTTTCCTAAGCAGAGTTGAACTAGATATAGCCCGTGTGTGTAGGAAGCACAGTTCTTTTGTTCTGAGCAAGCTCACTGTTTGGACGCCAAAGGAAACACAGTATAGTAGAAGAGTGCTCTTTTCTCAAAAGCAGAGTGTGTTTCTTGTAAGGCGAGCTAGCGTTTGTTTCGTAGTCCTAAATGGAATTGAATCACATGCAGTTTGTGGTCCTATGAGCAAGAGATGTTTTCTGGTAAGAAGAGTCACTATTGCGGTCCCATTGTCATACACATTGCAAATAGCACTAGCAATGTCCCATGCATGTACAGTGTATTGGACTGAAGAGGATCTACTGTTCTTGTCAGTTTCCTAAGCAGAATTGATCTAGATATGGCCATGTGTGAAGGAAGCACAGTTCTTTTATTCTGAGCAAGCTCACTGTTCTGGCCCTATAGAAAACAGAGTAGAGTAGGAAAGTGATCTTTTCTCAAAAGCAGAGTGTGTTTCTTGTAAGGCAAGCTAGCGTTTGTTTCCTAATCCTAAATATAGTTGAATCACATGCAGTTTTTGATCCTATGAGCAAGAGTTGTTTTCTGGTAAGGAAAGTCACTATTGCGCTCCCATTGTCATACACAGGGCAAATAGCACTGGCGTCTGTTCCCAGCATGTAGAGTGTATTGGACTGAAGAGGATCTACTGTTCTTGTCAGTTTCCTAAGCAGAATTGAACTAGATATGGCCGTGTGTGTAGGAAGCACAGTTCTTTTGTTCTGAGCAAGCTCACTGTTTTGGCCCTATAGGAAACACAGTAGAGTAGAAGAGTGCTCTTTTCTCAAAAGCAGAGTGAGTTTCTTGTAAGGCGAGCTAGCGTTTGTTTCCCAGTCCTAAATGGAGTTGAATCACATGCAGTTTTTGGTCCTACGAGCTAGAGTTGTTTTCTGGTAAGGAAATTCACTATTGCGCTCCCATTGCCACACACAGTGCAAAGAGGACTCGCGTCTGTTCCCATCAAGTACAGTGTATTGGACTGTAGAGGAGCTACTGTTCTTGTCAGTTTCCTAAGCAGAGTTGAACTAGATATGGCCCCTGTGTGTAGGAAGCACAGTTCTGTTGTTCTGAGCAAGCTGACTGTTCGGACCCCATAGGAAACACAGTAGAGTAGAAGAGTGCTCTTTTCTCAAAAGCAGAGTGTGTTTCTTGTAAGGCGAACTAGTGCTTGTTTCCCAGTCTGAAATGGAGTTGAATCCCATGCACTTTCTGGTCCTACGAGCAAGAGATGTTAACTGGTAAGAAGAGTCACTATTGTGCTCCCATTGCCATATGCAGTGGAAATAGCTCTGGCGTCTGTTCCCAGCATGTAGAGTTTATTGGACTGAAAAGGATCTACTGTTCTTGTCAGTTTCCTAACCAGAATTGAACTAGATATGGCCATGTGTGAAGGAAGCACAGTTCTTTTGTTCTGAGCAAGCTCACTGTTCTGGCCCTATAGAAAACACAGTAGAGTAGAAGAGTGATCTTTTCTCAAAAGCAGAGTGTGTTTCTTGTAAGGCGAGCTAGCGTTTTTTTTTTCCCAGTCCTAAATGGAGTTGAATCCCATGCAGTTTTTGATCCTACGAGCAAGAGTTGTTTTCTGGTAAGGAAAGTCACTATTGCTCTCCCTTTGGCATACACAGTGCAAATAGCACTCGCCGCTGGTCCCATCAAGTACAGTGTATTGGACTGAAGAGTAGCTACTGTTCTTGTCAGTTTCCTAAGCAGAGTTGAACTAGATATGGCCCCTGTGTGTAGGAAGCACAGTTCTTTTGTTCTGAGCAAGCTGACTGTTCGGACCCCATAGGAAACACAGTAGAGTAGAAGAGAGCTCTTTTCTCAAAGCAGAGTGTGTTTCTTGTAAGGCGAACTAGTGCTTGTTTCCCAGTCTGAAATGGAGTTGAATCCCATGCAGTTTCTGGTCCTAAGAGCAAGAGATGTTAACTGGTAAGAAGAGTCACTATTGCCCTCCCATTGCCATATACAGTGCAAATAGCTCTCGCGTTGTTCCAGCAAGTACAGTGTATTGGACTGAAGAGGAGCTACTGTTCTTGTTAGTTTCGTAAGCGGAGTTAAACTAGATATGGCCCGTGTGTGTAGGAAGCACAGTTCTTTTGTTCTGAGCAAGCTCACTATTCTGGCCCTATAGGAAACACAGTAGAGTAGAAGAGTGCTCTTTTCTGAGAAGCGTAGTGTGTTTCTTGTAAGGCGAGCTAGTGTTTGTTTCCCAGTCCTAAATGGAGTTGAATCACATGCAGTTTCTGGTCCTACGAGCAAGAGTTGATTTCTGGTAAGAAGAGTCACTATTGCACTCCCATTGTCATACACAGGGAAAATAGCACTGGCGTCTGTTCCCAGCATGTGCAGTGTATAGGACTGAAGGGGAGCTACTGTTCTTGTCAGTTTCCTAAGCAGAATTGAACTAGATATGGCCGTGTGTGTAGGAAGCACAGTTCTTTTCTTCTGAGCAAGCTCACTCTTTTGGCCCTATAGGAAACACAGTAGAGTAGAAGAGTGCTCTTTTCTCAAAAGCAGAGTGTGTTTCTTGTAAGGCGAGCTAGCGTTTGTTTACCAGTCCTAAATGGAGTTGAATCACATGCAGTATTTGGTCCTACGAGCTAGAGTTTTTTTCTGGTAAGGAAAGTCACTATTGCGCTCCCATTGCCACACACAGTGCAAAGAGGACTCACGTCTGTTCCCATCAAGTACAGTGTATTGGACTGAAGAGGAGCTACTGTTCTTGTCAGTTTCCTAAGCAGAGTTGTACTAGATAAGGCCCGTGTGTGTAGGAAGCACAGTTCTTTTGTTCTGAGCAAGCTCACTGTTCGGACCCCATAGGAAACACAGTAGAGTAGAAGAGTGCTCTTTTGTCAAAAGCAGAGTGTGTTTCTTGTAAGGCAAACTAGTGCTTGTTTCCCAGTCTGAAATGGAGTTGAATCCCATGCAGTTTCTGGTCCTACGAGCAAGAGATGTTAACTGGTAAGAAGAGTCACTATTGCGTTCCCATTGCCATATACATTGCAAATAGCTCTCGCGTTTGTTACCAGCAAGTACAGTGTATTGGACTGAAGAGGAGCTACTGTTCTTGTCAGTTTACTAAGCGGAGTTAAACTAGATATGGCCCGTGTATGTAGGAAGCACAGTTCTTTTGTTCTGAGCAAGCTCGCTCTTTTGGCCCTATAGGAAACAGAGTAGAGTAGAAGAGTGCTCTTTTCTCAGAAGCAGAGTGTGTTTCTTGTAAGGCAAGCTAGCGTTTTTTCCCAGTCCTAAATTGAGTTGAATCACATGCAGTTTTTGGTCCTACGAGCTACAGTTGTTTTCTGGTAAGGAAAGTCACTATTGCGCTCCTATTGCCACACACAGTGCAAAGAGGACTCGCGTCTGTTCCCATCAAGTACAGTGTATTGGACTGAAGAGGAGCTACTGTTCTTGTAAATTTCCTAAGCAGAGTTGAACTAGATATGGGCCCTGTGTATAGGAAGCACAGTTCTTTTGTACTTTAACTCACTGATCGAACACATAGGAAACAGAGTAGAGTAGAAGAGTGCTCTTTTCTCAAAAGCAGAGTGTGTTTCTTGTAAGGCGAGCTAGCATTTGTTTCCCAGTCCTAAATGGAGTTGAATCACATGCAGTTTCTGGTCCTACGAGCAAGAGTTGTTTTCTGGTAAGAAGAGTCACTATTGCACTCCCATTGTCATACACAGGGCAAATAGCACTGGCGTCTGTTCCCAGCATGTACAGTGTATTGGACTGAAGAGGATCTACTGTTCTTGTCAGTTTCCTAAGCAGAATTAAACTAGATATGGCCGTGTTTGTAGGAAGCACAGTTCTTTTGTTCTGAGCAAGCTCACTGTTTTGGCCCTATAGGAAACACAGTAGAGTAGAAGAGTGCTCTTTTCTCAAAAGCAGAGTGTGTTTCTTGTAAGGCGAGCCAGCGTTTGTTTCCCAGTCCTAAATGGAGTTGAATCACATGCAGTTTTTGGTCCTACGAGCTAGAGTTGTTTTCTGGTAAGGAAAGTCACTATTGTGCTCCCATTGCCACAAACAGTTCAAAGAGGACTCGCGTCTGCTCCCATCAAGTACAGTGTATTGGACTTAAGAGGAGCTACTGTTCTTGTCAGTTTCATAAGCAGAGTTGAACTAGATATGGCCCCTGTGTGTAGGAAGCACAGTTCTTTTGTTCTGAGCAAACTGACTGTTCGGACACCATAGGAAACACAGTAGAGTAGAAGAATGCTCTTTTCTCAAAAGCAGAGTGTGTTTCTTGTAAGGCGAACAAGTGCTTGTTTCCCAGTCTAAAAAGGAGTTGAATCCCATGCAGTTTCTGGTCCTACGAGCAAGAGATGTTAACTGGTAAGAAGAGTCACTATTGCGCTCCCATTGCCATATACAGTGCAAATAGCTCTCGCGTCTGTTCCCAGCATGTACAGTTTATTGGACTGAAAAGGGTCTACTGTTCTTGTCAGTTTCCTAAGCAGAATTTAACTAGATATGGCCATGTGTGTAGGAAGCACAGTTCTTTTGTTCTGAGCAAGCTCACTGTTCTGGCCCTATAGAAATCACAGTAGAGTAGAAGAGTGATCTTTTCTCAAAAGCAGAGTGTGTTTCTTGTAAGGCGAGCTAGCGTTTGTTTCCCAGTCCTAAATGGAGTTGAATCACATGCAGTTTTTGATCCTACGAACAAGAGTTGTTTTCTGGTAAGGAAAGTCAATATTGTGCTCCCATTGCCATACACAGTGCAAATAGCACTCGCCTCTGTTCCCATCAAGTACAGTGTATTGGACTGAAGAGGAGCTACTGTTCTTGTCAGTTTCCTAAGCAGAGTTGAACTAGATATGGTCCCTGTGTGTAAGAAGCAAAGTTCTTTTGTTCTGAGCAAGCTGACTCCTCGGACCCCATAGGAAACACAGTAGAGTAGAAGAGAGCTCTTTTCTCAAAGCAGAGTGTGTTTCTTGTAAGGCGAACTAGTGCTTGTTTCCTAGTATGAAATGGAGTTGAAACCCATGCAGTTTCTGATCCTACGAGCAAGAGATGTTAACTGGTAAGAAGAGTCACTATTGCCCTCCCATTGCCATATACAGTGCAAATAGCTCTCGCGTTGTTCCCAGCAAGTACAGTGTATTGGACTGAAGAGGAGCTACTGTTCTTGTCAGTTTCCTAAGCAGAATTGAACTAGATATGGCCGTTTGTGTAGGAAGCACAGTTCTTTTGTTATGAGCAAGCTCACTCTTTTGGCCCTATAGGAAACACAGTAGAGTAGAAGAGTGCTCTTTTCTCAAAAGCAGAGTGTGTTTCTTGTAAGGCGAGCTAGCATTTGTTTCCCAGTCCTGAATTGAGTTCAATCACATGCAGTTTTTGGTCCTACGAGCTAGAGTTGTTTTCTGGTAAGGAAAGTCACTATTGTGCTCCCATTGCCACACACAGTGCAAAGAGGACACGCGTCTATTCCCATCAAGTACAGTGTATTGGACTGAAGAGGAGCTACTGTTCTTGTCATTTTCCTAAGCAGAGTTGAACTAGATATGGCCCGTGTGTGTAGGAAGCCCAGTTCTTTTGTACTGTAAGCTCACTGTTCGAACCCATAGGAAACAGAGTAGAGTAGAAGAGTGATCTTTTCTCAAAAGCACAGTGTGTTTCTTGTAAGGCGAGCTAGCATTTGTTTCCCAGTCCTAAATGGAGTTGAATCACATGCAGTTTCTGGTTCTACGAGCAAGAGTTGTTTTCTGGTAAGAAGAGTCACTATTGCGCTCCCATTGTCATACACAGGGCAAATAGCACTGGCGTCTGTTCCCAGCATGTACAGTGTATTGGACTGAAGAGGATCTACTGTTCTTGTCAGTTTCCTAAGCAGAATTGAACTAGATATGGCTGGTGTGTGTAGGAAGCACAGTTCTTTTGTTCTGAGCAAGCTCACTGTTTTGGCCCTATAGGAAACACAGTAGAGTAGAAGAGTGCTCTTTTCTCAAAAGCTGAGTGAGTTTCTTGTAAGGCGAGCAAGCGTTTGTTTCCCAGTCCTAAATGGAGTTGAATCACATGCAGTTTTTGGTCCTACGTGCTAGAGTTGTTTTCTGGTAAGGAAAGTCACTCTTGCGCTCCCGTTGACACACACAGTGCAAAGAGGACTAGCGTCTGTTCCCATCAAGTACAGTGTATTGGACTGAAGAGGAGCTACTGTTCTTGTCAGTTTCTTAAGCAGATTTGAACTATATATGGCCCCTATGTGTAGGAAGCACAGTTCTTTTGTTCTGAGCAAGCAGACTGTTCGGACCCCATAGGAAACACAGTAGAGTAGAAGAGTGCTCTTTTCTCAAAAGCAGAGTGTGTTTCTTTTAAGGCGAACTAGTGCTTGTTTCCCAGTCTGAAATGGAGTTGAATCCCATGCAGTTTCTGGTCCTACGAGCAAGAGATGTTAACTGGTAAGAAGAGTCACTATTGCGCTCCCATTGCCATATACAGTGCAAATAGCTCTCGCGTCTGTTCCCAGCAAGTACAGTGTATTGGACTGAAGAGGAACTACTGTTCTTGTCAGTTTCCTAAGCGGAGTTAAACTAGATATGGCCCGTGTGTGTAGGAAGCACAGTTCTTTTGTTCTGAGCAAGCTCACTGTTCGAACCCATAGTAAACACAGTAGATTAGAAGAGTTCTCTTTTCTCAAAAGCAGAGTGTGTTCCTAATAAGGCGAGCTAGCATTTGTTTCCCAGTCCTAAATGGAGTTGAATCACATGCAGTTTCTGGTCCTACGCGCAAGAGTTGTTTTCTGGTAAGAATAGTGACTATTGCGCTCCCATTGTCATACACAGGGCAAATAGCACTGGCATCTGTTCCCAGCATGTACAATGTATTGGACTGAAGAGGATCTACTGTTCTTGTCAGTTTCCTCAGCAGAATTGAACTAGATATGGCCGTGTGTGTAGGAAGCACAGTTCTTTTCTACTGTAAGCTCACTTATCGAACCCATAGGAAACACAGTAGAGTAGAAGAGTGCCCTTTTCTCAAAAAGAGAGTGTGTTTCTTGTAAGGCGAGCTAGCATTTGTTTCCCAGTCCTAAATGGAGTTGAATCCCATGCAGTTTTTGATCCTACGAGCAAGAGTTGTTTTCTGGTAAGGAAAGTCACTGTTGTGCTCCCATTGCCATACACAGTGCAAATAGCACTCGCCTCTGTTCCCAGCAAGTACAGTGTATTGGACTGAAGAGGTGCTACTGTTCTTGTCAGTTTCGTAAGCAGAATTGACCTAGATATTGCCCGTGTGTGTGTGAAGCACAGTTCCTTTTTTCTGAGCAAGCTCACTGTTCGTGCCCTATAGGAAACACAATATAGTAGAAGAGTGCTCTTTTCTCAAAAGCAGAGTGTGTTTTTTGTAAGGGGAGCTATTGTTTGTTTCCCAGTATGAAATGGAGTTGAATCCCATGCAGTTTCTGGACCTACAATCAAGAGTTGTTTTCTGGTAATAAGAGTCACTATTGTGCTCCCATTGCCATATACAGTGCAAATAGCACTCGCGTCTGTTCACAGCAAGTACAGTGTATTGGACTGAAGAGGAGCTACTGTTCTTGTCAGTTTCCTAAGCAGAGTTGAACTAGATATGGCCCGTGTGTGTAGAAAGCACAGTTCTTTTGTTCTGAGCAAGTTCACTGTTTGGACCCCACAGGGAACACAGTAGAGTGGAGGAGTTCTCTTTTCTCAAAAGCAGAGTGTGTTTCTTGTAAGGCTAGCTAGTGTTTGTTTCCCAGGCAGAAACGGAGTTGAATCCCATGCAGTTTCTGGTCCTACGAGCAAGAGTTGTTTTCTGGAAAGAAAAGTCACTATTTCGCTTTCTTTGCCATACACAGTGCAAATAGCACTCGCGTCTCCTCCCAGCAAGTACAGTGTATTGGACTGAAGAGGATCTACTGTTCTTGTCAGTTTCCTAAGCAAAGTTGAACTAGATATGGCCCGTGTGTGTAGGAAGCACAGTTCTTTTGTTCTGAGCAAGCTCACAGTTCGGACCCCATAGGAAATACAGTAGAATAGAAGAGTGCTCTTTTCTCAAAAGCAGAGTGTGTTTCTTGTAAGGCGAGCTAGCGTTTGTTTCCCAGTCCAAAATGGAGTTGAATCACATGCAGTTTTTGGTCCTACGAGCAAGGGATGTATTCTTGTAAGGAAAGTCACTATTGTGCTCCCTTTGCGATAAGCAGTGCAAATAGCACTCACGTCTGTTCCGAGCAAGTACAGTGTATTGGACTGAAGAGGAGCTACTGTTCTTGTCAGTTTCCTAAGCAGAGTTGAACTAGATATGGCCCGTGTGTGTGAAGCACAGTTCTTTTGTTCTGAGCAAGCTCAATTTTCGGACCCCATAGTAAACACAGTAGAGTAGAAGAGTGCTCTTTTCTCAAAAGCAGAGTGTGTTTCTTGTAAGGCTAGCTAGTGTTTCTTTCCCAGTCAGAAACGGAGTTGAATCCCATGCAGTTTCTGGTCCTACGAGCAATAGTTGTTTTCTGGTAATAAGAGTCACTATTTCGCTCCCTTTGCCATACACAGTGCAAATAGCACTCGCGTCTGCTCCCAGCAAGTACAGTGTATTGGACTGAAGAGGAGCTACTGTTCTTGTCAGTTTCCTAAGCAGAGTTGAACAAGATATAGCCCGTGTGTGTAGGCAGAACAGTTCTTTTGTTCTGAGCAAGCTCACTGTTCGGACCCCATAGGAAAAACAGTAGAATAGAAGTGTGCTCTTTTCTCAAAAGCAGAGTGTGTTTCTTGTAAGGCGAGCTAGAGTTTGTTTCCCAGTCCTAAATGGAGTTGAATCACATGCAGTTTCTGATCCTAGGGGCAAGAGTTGTTTTCTGGTAAGAAGAGTCACTATTGCGCTCCCATTGTCATACACAGGGCAAATAGCACTGGCGTCTGTTCCCAGCATGTACAGTGTATTGGACTGAAGAGGATCTTCTGTTCTTGTCAGTTTCCGAGGCAGAGTTGAACTAGATATGGCCAGTGTGTGTAGGAAGCACAGTTCTTTTGTTCTGAGCAAGCTCACTGTTCTGGCCCTATGGGAAACACAGTAGAGTAGAAGAGTGCACTTTTGTCAAAACCAGAGTGTGTTTCCTGTAAGGCGAGCTAGCTTTTGTTTCCCAGTCCTAAATGGAGTTGAATCATATGCAGTTTCTGGTCCTACAAGCAAGAGTTGTTTTCTAGTAAGAAGAGTCACTATTGTGTTCCCATTGCCATACACAGGGCAAATAGGACTCGCGTCTGTTCCCAGGATGTACAGTGTATTGGACTGAAGAAGATCTACTGTTCTTGTCAGTTTCCTAAGCAAAGTTGAACTAGATATGGCCCGTGTGTGTAGGAAGTACACTTCTTTTGTTCTGAGCAAGCTCACTCTTCTGGCCCTATAGGAAACACAGTAGAGTAGAAGAGTGCTCTTTTCTCAAAAGCAGAATGTGTTTCTTCTAAGGCGAGCTAGCGTTTGTTTCCCAGTCCTAAATGGAGTTCAATCACATGCAGTTTCTGGTCCTACGAGCAAGAGTTGTATTATGGTAAGAAGAGTCACTATTGTGCTCCCATTGTCATACACAGGGCAAATAGCACTGGCGTCTGTTCCCAGCATGTAAAGTGTATTGGGCTTAAGAGGATCTACTGTTCTTGTCAGTTTCCTAAGCAGAGTTGAACTAGATATGGCCCGTGTGTGTAGGAAGCACAGTTCTTTTGTTCTGAGCAAGCTTACTGTTCGGACCCCATAGGAAACACAGTAGAATAGAAGAGTGCTCTTTTCTCAAAAGCAGAGTGTGTTTCTTGTAAGGCGAGCTAGCGTTTGTTTCCCAGTCCAAAATGGAGTTTAATCACATGCAGTTTCTGGTCCTACGAGCAAGGGATGTATTCTGGTAAGGAAAGTCACTATTGTGCTCCCTTTGTGATAAACAGTGAAAATAGCACTCACGTCTGTTCCCAGCAAGTACAGTGTATTGGACTGAAGAGGAGCTACTATTCTTGTCAGTTTCCTAAGCAGAGTTGAACTAGATATGGCTCGTGTGTGTAGGAAGAACAGTTCTTTTGTTCTGAGCAAGCTCACTGTTCTGGCCCTATAGGAAACACAGAAGAGTAGAAGAGTGCTCTTTTCTCAGAAGCAGAGTCTGTTTCTTGTAAGGTGAGCTAGCGTTGGTTTCCCAGTCCTAAATGGAGTTGAATCACATGCAGTTTCTGGTCCTACGAGCAAGAGTTGTTTTCTGGTAAGAGTCACTATTGCGCTCCTATTGCCATACACAGTGCAAACAACACTTGCTACTGTTCTTTACAAGTACAGTGTATTGGACAGAAGAGGAACTACTGTTCTTGTCAGTTTCCTAAGCAGAGTTGAACTAGATATGGCCCGTGTGTGTAGGAAGCACAGTTCTTTTGTTCTGAGCAAGCTCACTGTTCGGACCCCATAGGAAACACAGTAGAGTAGAAGAGTGCTCTTTTCTCAAAAGCAGAGTGTGTTTCTTGTAAGGCGAGCTAGAGTTTGTTTCCCAGTCCTAAATGGAGTTGAATCACATGCAGTTTCTGATCCTTGGAGCAAGAGTTGTTTTCTGGTAAGAAGAGTCACTATTACGCTCCCATTGTCATACACAGGGCAAATAGCACTGGCTTCTGTTTCCAGCATGTACAGTGTATTGGACTGAAGAGGATCTACTGTTCTTGTCAGTTTCCTAGGCAGAGTTGAACTAGATATGGCCGGTGTGTGTAGGAAGCACAGTTCTTTTGTTCTGAGCAAGCTCACTGTTCTGGCCCTTTTAGAAACACAGTAGAGTAGAAGAGTGCTCTTTTCTCAAAAGCAGAGTGTGTTTCTTGTAAGGTGAGCTAGCTTTTTTTTCCCAGTTCTAAATGGAGTTGAATTACATGCAGTTTTTTGTCCTATGAGCAAGAGTTGTTTTCTGGTAAGAAGAGTCACTATTGTGCTCCTATTGCCATAAACAGTACAAACAACACTTGCTACTGTTCTTTTCAAGTACAGTGTATTGGACAGAAGAGGAGCTACTGTTCTTGTCAGTTTCTTAAGCAGAGTTGAACTAGATATGGCCCGTGTGTGTAGGAAGCACAGTTCTTTTGTTCTGAGCAAGCTCACTGTTCGGACCCCATAGGAAACACAGTAGAGTAGAAGAGTGCTCTTTTCTCAAAAGCAGAGTGTGTTTCCTGTAAGGCGAGCTAGTGTTTGTTTCCCAGTCCTAAATGGAGTTGAATCACATGCAGTTTCTGATCCTAGGAGCAAGAGTTGTTTTCTGGTAAGAAGAGTCACTATTGCGCTCCCATTGTCATACACAGGGCAAATAGCACTGGCGTCTTTTCCCAGCATGTACAGTGTATTGGATTGAAGAGGATCTACTGTTCTTGTCAGTTTCCTAAGCAGAGTTGAACTAGATATGGCTGGTGTGTGTAGGAAGCACAGTTCTTTTGTTCTGAGCAAGCTCACTGTTCTGGCCCTATAGAAAACACAGTAGAGTAGAAGAGTGCTCCTTTCTCAAAAGCAGAGTGTGTTTCTTGTCAGGCGAACTAGCTTTTGTTTCCCAGTCCTAAATGGAGTTGAATCACATGCAGTTTCTGGTCCTACAAGCAAGAGTTGTTTTCTAGTAAGAAGAGTCACTATTGTGTTCCCATTACCATACACAGGGCAAATAGGACTCGCGTCTGTTCCCAGGATGTACAGTGTATTGGACTGAAGAGGATCTACTGTTCTTTTCAGTTTCCTAAGCAAAGTTGAACTAGATATGGCCCGTGTGTGTAGGAAGTACACTTCTTTTGTTCTGAGCAAGCTCACTCTTCTGGCCCTATAGGTAACACAGTAGAGTAGAAGAGTGCTCTTTTCTCAAAAGCAGAATGTGTTTCTTCTAAGGCGAGCTAGCGTTTGTTTCCCAGTCCTAAATGGAGTTCAATCACATGCAGTTTCTGGTCCTACGAGCAAGAGTTGTATTATGGTAAGAAGAGTCACTATTGTGCTCCCATTGTCATACACAGGGCAAATAGCACTGGCGTCTGTTCCCAGCATGTAAAGTGTATTGGACTGAAGAGGATCTACTGTTCTTGTCAGTTTCCTAAGCAGAGTTGAACTAGATATGGCCCGTGTGTGTAGGAAGCACAGTTCTTTTGTTCTGAGCAAGCTTACTGTTCGGACCCCATAGGAAACACAGTAGAATAGAAGAGTGCTCTTTTCTCAAAAGCAGAGAGTGTTTCTTGTAAGGCTAGCTAGTGTTTGTTTCCCAGTCAGAAACGGAGTTGAATCCCATGCAGTTTGTGGTCCTAGGAGCAAGAGTTGTTTTCTGGTAAGAAGAGTCACTATTTCGCTCCCTTTGCCATACACAGTGCAAATAGCACTAGCGTCTGCTTCCAGCAAGTACAGTGTATTGGACTGAAGAGGAGCTACTGCTCTTGTCAGTTTCCTAAGCAGAGTTGAACTAGATATAGCCCGTGTGTGTAGGAAGCACAGTTCTTTTGTTCTGAGCAAGCTTACTGTTCTGGCTCTATAGGAAACACAGTAGAGTAGAAGAGTGCTCATTTCTCAAAAGCAGATTGTGTTTCTTGTAAGGTGAGCTAGCGTTTGTTTCCCAGTCCTAAATGGAGTTCAATCACATGCAGTTTCTGGTCCTACGAGCAAGAGTTGTATTATGGTAAGAAGAGTCACTATTGTGCTCCCATTGTCATACACAGGGCAAATAGCACTGGCGTCTGTTCCCAGCATGTAAAGTGTATTGGACTGAAGAGGATCTACTGTTCTTGTCAGTTTCCTAAGCAGAGTTGAACTAGATATGGCCCGTGTGTGTAGGAAGCACAGTTCTTTTGTTCTGAGCAAGCTTACTGTTTGGACCCCATAGGAAACACAGTAGAATAGAAGAGTGCTCTTTTCTCAAAAGCAGAGTGTGTTTCTTGTAAGGCGAGCTAGCGTTTGTTTCCCAGTCCAAAATGGAGTTTAATCACATGCAGTTTCTGGTCCTACGAGCAAGGGATGTATTCTGGTAAGGAAAGTCACTATTGTGCTCCCTTTGTGATAAACAGTGAAAATAGCACTCACGTCTGTTCCCAGCAAGTACAGTGTATTGGACTGAAGAGGAGCTACTATTCTTGTCAGTTTCCTAAGCAGAGTTGAACTAGATATGGCTCGTGTGTGTAGGAAGCACAGTTCTTTTGTTCTGAGCAAGCTCACTGTTCTGGCCCTATAGGAATCACAGAAGAGTAGAAGAGTGCTCTTTTCTCAGAAGCAGAGTCTGTTTCTTGTAAGGTGAGCTAGCATTGGTTTCCCAGTCCTAAATGGAGTTGAATCACATGCAGTTTCTGGTCCTACGAGCAAGAGTTGTTTTCTAGTAAGAGTCACTATTGCGCTCCTATTGCCATACACAGTGCAAACAACACTTGCTACTGTTCTTTACAAGTACAGTGTATTGGACAGAAGAGGAACTACTGTTCTTGTCAGTTTCCTAAGCAGAGTTGAACTAGATATGGCCCGTGTGTGTAGGAAGCACAGTTCTTTTGTTCTGAGCAAGCTCACTGTTCGGACCCCATAGGAAACACAGTAGAGTAGAAGAGTGCTCTTTTCTCAAAAGCAGAGTGTGTTTCTTGTAGGGCGAGCTAGAGTTTGTTTCCCAGTCCTAAATGGAGTTGAATCACATGCAGTTTCTGATCCTTGGAGCAAGAGTTGTTTTCTGGTAAGAAGAGTCACTATTGCGCTCCCATTGTCATACACAGGGCAAATAGCACTGGCTTCTGTTCCCAGCATGTACAGTGTATTGGACTGAAGAGGATCTACTGTTCTTGTCAGTTTCCTAGGCAGAGTTGAACTAGATATGGCCGGTGTGTGTAGGAAGCACAGTTCTTTTGTTCTGAGCAAGCTCACTGTTCTGGCCCTTTTAGAAACACAGTAGAGTAGAAGAGTGCTCTTTTCTCAAAAGCAGAATGTGTTTCTTCTAAGGCGAGCTAGCGTTTGTTTCCCAGTCCTAAATGGAGTTCAATCACATGCAGTTTCTGGTCCTACGAGCAAGAGTTGTATTATAGTAAGAAGAGTCACTATTGTGCTCCCATTGTCATACACAGGGCAAATAGCACTGGCGTCTGTTCCCAGCATGTAAAGTGTATTGGACTGAAGAGGATCTACCGTTCTTGTCAGTTTCCTAAGCAGAGTTGAACTAGATATGGCCCGTGTGTGTAGGAAGCACAGTTCTTTTGTTCTGAGCAAGCTCACTGTTCTGGCCCTTTAGGAAACACAGTAGAGTAGAAGAGTGCTCTTTTCTCAAAAGCAGAGTGTGTTTCTTGTAAGGTGAGCTAGCTTTTTTTCCCAGTCCTAAATGGAGTTGAATTACATGCAGTTTCTTGTCCTATGAGCAAGAGTTGTTTTCTGGTAAGAAGAGTCACTATTGCGCTCCTATTGCCATACACAGTACAAACAACACTTGCTACTGTTCTTTTCAAGTACAGTGTATTGGACAGAAGAGGAGCTACTGTTCTTGTCAGTTTCCTAAGCAGAGTTGAACTAGATATGGCCCGTGTGTGTAGGAGGCACAGTTCTTTTGTTCTGAGCAAGCTCACTGTTCGGACCCCATAAAAAACACAGTAGAGTAGAAGAGTGCTTTTTACTCAAAAGCAGAGTGTGTTTCCTGTAAGGCGAGCTAGCGTTTGTTTCCCAGTCCTAAATAGAGTTGAATCACATGCAGTTTCTGATCCTAGGGCAAGAGTTGTTTTCTGGTAAGAAGAGTCACTATTGCGCTCCCATTTTCATACACAGGGCAAATAGCACTGGCGTCTGTTCCCAGCATGTACAGTGTATTGGACTGAAGAGGATCTACTGCTCTTGTCAGTTTCCTAAGCAGAGTTGAACTAGATATGGCTGGTGTGTGTAGGAAGCACAGTTCTTTTGTTCTGAGCAAGCTCACTCTTCTGGCCCTATAGGAAACACAGTAGAGTATAAGAGTGCTCTTTTCTCAAAAGCAGAGTGTGTTTATTGTAATGGGAGCTAGCGTTTTTTCCCAGTTATAAATGGAGTTGAATCACATGCAGTTTCTGATCCTAGGAGCAAGAGTTGTTTTCTGGTAAGAAGAGTCACTATTGCGCTCCCATTATCATACACAGGGCAAATAGCACTGGCGTCTGTTCCCAGCATGTACAGTGTATTGGACTGAAGAGGAGCTACTGTTCTTGTCAGTTTCCTAAGCAGAGTTGAACTAGATATAGCCCATGAGTGTAGGAAGCACAGTTCTTTTGTTCTGAGCAAGCTCACTATTCTGGCCCTATAGGAAACACAGTAGAGTAGAAGACTGCTCTTTTCTCAAAAGCAGAGTGTTTTTCTTGTAAAGCGAGCTAGCGTTTGTTTCCCAGTCCTAAATGGAGTTGAATCACATGCAGTTTCTGGTCCTAAGAGCAAGAGTTGTTTTCTGGTAAGAAGAGTCACTATTGTGCTCCCATTTTCATACACAGGGCAAATAGCACTGGCGTCTGTTCCCAGCAAGTACAGTGTATGGGACGGAAGAGGATCTACTGTTCTTGTCAGTTTCCTAAGCAGAATTGAACTAGATATGGCCGTGTGTGTAGGAAGCACAGTTCTTTTGTTCTGAGCAAGCTCACTGTTTTGGCCCTGTAGGAAACACAGTAGAGTAGAAGAGTGCTCTTTTCTCAAAAGCAGAGTGTGTTCTTGTAAGGCGAGCTAGCGTTTGTTTCACAGTCCTAAATGGAGTTGAATCACATGCAGTTTTTGCTACTACGTGCTAGAGTTGTTTTCTGGTAAGGAAAGTCACTATTGAGCTCCCATTGCCATACTTAGTGCAAATAGCACTCGCATCTGTTCCCAGCAAGTACACTGTATTGGACTGAAGATGAGCTACTGTTCTTCTCAGTTTCCTAAGCAGAGTTGAACTAGATATGGCCCCTGTGTGTAGGAAGCACAGTTCTTTTGTTCTGAGCAATCTCACTATTCTGGACCTATAGGAAACACAGTAGAGTAGAAGAGTGCTCTTTTCTCAAAAGCAGAGGGTGTTTCTTGTAAGGCGAGCTAGCATTTGTTTCCCAGTTATAAATGGAGTTGAATCACATGCAGTGTCTGGTCCTACGAGCAAGAGTTGTTTTCTGGTAAGAAGAGTCACTATTGCGCTCCCATTATCATACAAAGGGCAAATAGCACTGGCGTCTGTTCCCAGCATGTACAGTGTATTGGACTGAAGAGGAGCTACTGTTCTTGTCAGTTTCCTAAGCAGAGTTGAACTAGATATAGCCCGTGTGTGTAGGAAGCACAGTTCTTTTGTTCTGAGCAAGCTCACTGTTTGGACCCCAAAGGAAACACAGTATAGTAGAAGAGTGCTCTTTTCTCAAAAGCAAAGTGTGTTTCTTGTAAGGCGAGCTAGCGTTTTTTCCCAGTCCTAAATTGAGTTGAATCACATGCAGTTTTTGGTCCTACGAGCTAGAGTTGTTTTCTGGTAAGGAAAGTCACTATTGCGCTCCTATTGCCACACACAGTGCAAAGAGGACTCACGTCTGTTCCCATCAAGTACAGTGTATTGGACTGAAGAGGAGCTACTGTTCTTGTAAATTTCCTAAGCAGAGTTGAACTAGATATGGCCCCTGTGTATAGGAAGCACAGTTCTTTTGTACTTTAACTCACTGATCGAACACATAGGAAACAGAGTAGAGTAGAAGAGTGCTCTTTTCTCAAAAGCAGAGTGTGTTTCTTGTAAGGCGAGCTAGCATTTGTTTCCCAGTCCTAAATGGAGTTGAATCACATGCAGTTTCTGGTCCTACGAGCAAGAGTTGTTTTCTGGTAAGAAGAGTCACTATTGCGCTCCCATTGTCATTCACAGGGCAAATAGCACTGGCGTCTGTTCCCAGCATGTACAGTGTATTGGACTGAAGAGGATCTACTGTTCTTGTCAGTTTCCTAAGCAGAATTAAACTAGATATGGCCGTGTTTGTAGGAAGCACAGTTCTTTTGTTCTGAGCAAGCTCACTGTTTGGCCCTATAGGAAACACAGTAGAGTAGAAGAGTGCTCTTTTCTCAAAAGCAGAGTGTGTTTCTTGTAAGGCGAGCTAGCGTTTGTTTCCCAGTCCTAAATGGAGTTGAATCACATGCAGTTTTTGGTCCTACGAGCTAGAGTTGTTTTCTGGTAAGGAAAGTCACTATTGTGCTCCCATTGCCACAAACAGTTCAAAGAGGACTCGCGTCTGCTCCCATCAAGTACAGTGTATTGGACTTAAGAGGAGCTACTGTTCTTGTCAGTTTCCTAAGCAGAGTTGAACTAGATATGGCCCCTGTGTGTAGGAAGCACAGTTCTTTTGTTCTGAGCAAACTGACTGTTCGGACACCATAGGAAACACAGTAGAGTAGAAGAATGCTCTTTTCTCAAAAGCAGAGTGTGTTTCTTGTAAGGCGAACAAGTGCTTGTTTCCCAGTCTGAAATGGAGTTGAATCCCATGCAGTTTCTGGTCCTACGAGCAAGAGATGTTAACTGGTAAGAAGAGTCACTATTGCGCTCCCATTGCCATATACAGTGCAAATAGCTCTCGCGTCTGTTCCCAGCATGTACAGTTTATTGGACTGAAAAGGGTCTACTGTTCTTGTCAGTTTCCTAAGCAGAATTTAACTAGATATGGCCATGTGTGTAGGAAGCACAGTTCTTTTGCTTGAGCAAGCTCACTGTTCTGGCCCTGTAGAAAACACAGTAGAGTAGAAGAGTGATCTTTTCTCAAAAGCAGAGTGTGTTTCTTGTAAGGCGAGCTAGCGTTTGTTTCCCAGTCCTAAATGGAGTTGAATCACATGCAGTTTTTGATCCTACGAACAAGAGTTGTTTTCTGGTAAGGAAAGTCAATATTGCGCTCCCATTGCCATACACAGTGCAAATAGCACTCGCCTCTGTTCCCATCAAGTACAGTGTATTGGACTGAAGAGGAGCTACTGTTCTTGTCAGTTTCCTAAGCAGAGTTGAACTAGATATGGTCCCTGTGTGTAAGAAGCAAAGTTCTTTTGTTCTGAGCAAGCTGACTCCTCGGAACCCATAGGAAACACAGTAGAGTAGAAGAGAGCTCTTTTCTCAAAGCAGAGTGTGTTTCTTGTAAGGCGAACTAGTGCTTGTTTCCTAGTATGAAATGGAGTTGAAACCCATGCAGTTTCTGATCCTACGAGCAAGAGATGTTAACTGGTAAGAAGAGTCACTATTGCCCTCCCATTGCCATATACAGTGCAAATAGCTCTCGCGTTGTTCCCAGCAAGTACAGTGTATTGGACTGAAGAGGAGCTACTGTTCTTGTCAGTTTCCTAAGCAGAATTGAACTAGACATGGCCGTTTGTGTAGGAAGCACAGTTCTTTTGTTATGAGCAAGCTCACTCTTTTGGCCCTATAGGAAACACAGTAGAGTAGAAGAGTGCTCTTTTCTCAAAAGCAGAGTGTGTTTCTTGTAAGGCGAGCTAGCATTTGTTTCCCAGTCCTGAATTGAGTTCAATCACATGCAGTTTTTGGTCCTACGAGCTAGAGTTGTTTTCTGGTAAGGAAAGTCACTATTGTGCTCCCATTGCCACACACAGTGCAAAGAGGACTCGCGTCTGTTCCCATCAAGTACAGTGTATTGGACTGAAGAGGAGCTACTGTTCTTGTCATTTTCCTAAGCAGAGTTGAACTAGATATGGCCCGTGTGTGTAGGAAGCCCAGTTCTTTTGTACTGTAAGCTCACTGTTCGAACCCATAGGAAACAGAGTAGAGTAGAAGAGTGCTCTTTTCTCAAAAGCAGAGTGTGTTTCTTGTAAGGCGAGCTAGCATTTGTTTCCCAGTCATAAATGGAGTTGAATCACATGCAGTTTCTGGTTCTACGAGCAAGAGTTGTTTTCTGGTAAGAAGAGTCACTATTGCGCTCCCATTGTCATACACAGGGCAAATAGCACTGGCGTCTGTTCCCAGCATGTACAGTGTATTGGACTGAAGAGGATCTACTGTTCTTGTCAGTTTCCTAAGCAGAATTGAACTAGATATGGTCCATGTGTGTAGGAAGCACAGTTCTTTTGTTCTGAGCAAGCTCACTGTTTTGGCCCTATAGGAAACACAGTAGAGTAGAAGAGTGCTCTTTTCTCAAAAGCAGAGTGAGTTTCTTGTAAGGCGAGCTAGCGTTTGTTTCCCAGTCCTAAATGGAGTTGAATCACATGCAGTTTTTGGTCCTACGAGCTAGAGTTGTTTTCTGGTAAGGAAAGTCACTATTGCGCTCCCGTTGACACACACAGTGCAAAGAGGACTAGCGTCTGTTCCCATCAAGTACAGTGTATTGGACTGAAGAGGAGCTACTGTTCTTGTCAGTTTCCTAAGCAGAGTTGAACTATATATGGCCCCTATGTGTAGGAAGCACAGTTCTTTTGTTCTGAGCAAGCAGACTGTTCGGACCCCATAGGAAACACAGTAGAGTAGAAGAGTGCTCTTTTCTCAAAAGCAGAGTGTGTTTCTTGTAAGGCGAACTAGTGCTTGTTTCCCAGTCTGAAATGGAGTTGAATCCCATGCAGTTTCTGGTCCTACGAGCAAGAGATGTTAACTGGTAAGAAGAGTCACTATTGCGCTCCCATTGCCATATACAGTGCAAATAGCTCTCGCGTCTGTTCCCAGCAAGTACAGTGTATTGGACTGAAGAGGAACTACTGTTCTTGTCAGTTTCCTAAGCGGAGTTAAACTAGATATGGCCCGTGTGTGTAGGAAGCACAGTTCTTTTGTTCTGAGCAAGCTCACTGTTCGAACCCATAGTAAACACAGTAGATTAGAAGAGTGCTCTTTTCTCAAAAGCAGAGTGTGTTCCTAATAAGGCGAGCTAGCATTTGTTTCCCAGTCCTAAATGGAGTTGAATCACATGCAGTTTCTGGTCCTACGCGCAAGAGTTGTTTTCTGGTAAGAATAGTGACTATTGCGCTCCCATTGTCATACACAGGGCAAATAGCACTGGCATCTGTTCCCAGCATGTACAGTGTATTGGACTGAAGAGGATCTACTGTTCTTGTCAGTTTCCTCAGCAGAATTGAACTAGATATGGCCGTGTGTGTAGGAAGCACAGTTCTTTTCTACTGTAAGCTCACTTATCGAACCCATAGGAAACACAGTAGAGTAGAAGAGTGCCCTTTTCTCAAAAAGAGTGTGTGTTTCTTGTAAGGCGAGCTAGCATTTGTTTCCCAGTCCTAAATGGAGTTGAATCCCATGCAGTTTTTGATCCTACGAGCAAGAGTTGTTTTCTGGTAAGGAAAGTCACTGTTGTGCTCCCATTGCCATACACAGTGCAAATAGCACTCGCCTCTGTTCCCAGCAAGTACAGTGTATTGGACTGAAGAGGAGCTACTGTTCTTGTCAGTTTCGTAAGCAGAATTGACCTAGATATTGCCCGTGTGTGTGAAGCACAGTTCCTTTTTTCTGAGCAAGCTCACTGTTCTTGCCCTATAGGAAACACAATATAGTAGAAGAGTGCTCTTTTCTCAAAAGCAGAGTGTGTTTTTTGTAAGGGGAGCTATTGTTTGTTTCCCAGTATGAAATGGAGTTGAATCCCATGCAGTTTCTGGACCTACAATCAAGAGTTGTTTTCTGGTAATAAGAGTCACTATTGTGCTCCCATTGCCATATACAGTGCAAATAGCACTCGCGTCTGTTCACAGCAAGTACAGTGTATTGGACTGAAGAGGAGCTACTGTTCTTGTCAGTTTCCTAAGCAGAGTTGAACTAGATATGGCCCGTGTGTGTAGGAAGCACAGTTCTTTTGTTCTGAGCAAGTTTACTGTTTGGACCCCACAGGAAACACAGTAGAGTGGAGGAGTTCTCTTTTCTCAAAAGCAGAGTATGTTTCTTGTAAGGCGAGCTAGCGTTTGTTTCGCAGTCCTAAATGGAGTTGAATCACATGCAGTTTCTGGTCCTATGAGCAAGAGATGTTTTCTGGTAAGAAGAGACACTATTGCGGTCCCATTGTCATACACATTGCAAATAGCACTGGCATCAGTTCCCTGCATGTACATTGTATTGGACTGAAGAGGATCTACTGTTCTTGTCAGTTTCCTAAGCAGAATTGAACTGGATATGGCCCGTGTGTGTAGGAAGTACACTTCTTTTGTTCTGAGCAAGCTCACTCTTCTGGCCCTATAGGAAACACAGTAGAGTAGAAGAGTGCTCTTTTCTCAAAAGCAGAGTGTGTTTCTTGTAAGGCTAGCTAGTGTTTGTTTCCCAGGCAGAAACGGATTTGAATCCCATGCAGTTTCTGGTCCTACGAGCAAGAGTTGTTTTCTGGAAAGAAGAGTCACTATTTCGCTTTCTTTGCCATACACAGTGCAAATAGCACTCGCGTCTCCTCCCAGCAAGTACAGTGTATTGGACTGAAGAGGATCTACTGTTCTTGTCAGTTTCCTAAGCAAAGTTGAACTAGATATGGCCCGTGTGTGTAGGAAGCACAGTTCTTTTGTTCTGAGCAAGCTCACAGTTCGGACCCCATAGGAAACACAGTAGAATAGAAGAGTGTTCTTTTCTCAAAAGCAGAGTGTGTTTCTTGTAAGGCGAGCTAGCGTTTGTTTCCCAGTCCTAAATGGAGTTGAATCACATGCAGTTTCTGGTCCTACGAGCAAGGGATGTATTCTTGTAAGGAAAGTCACTATTGTGCTCCCTTTGCGATAAGCAGTGCAAAGAGCACTCACGTCTGTTCCGAGCAAGTACAGTGTATTGGACTGAAGAGGATCTACTGTTCTTGTCAGTTTCCGAGGCAGAGTTGAACTAGATATGGCCAGTGTGTGTAGGAAGCACAGTTCTTTTGTTCTGAGCAAGCTCACTGTTCTGGCCCTATGGGAAACACAGTAGAGTAGAAGAGTGCACTTTTGTCAAAACCAGAGTGTGTTTCCTGTAAGGCGAGCTAGCTTTTGTTTCCCAGTCCTAAATGGAGTTGAATCATATGCAGTTTCTGGTCCTACAAGCAAGAGTTGTTTCCTAGTAAGAAGAGTCACTATTGTGTTCCCATTACCATACACAGGGCAAATAGGACTCGTGTCTGTTCCCAGGATGTACAGTGTATTGGACTGAAGAAGATCTACTGTTCTTGTCAGTTTCCTAAGCAAAGTTGAACTAGATATGGCCCGTGTGTGTAGGAAGTACACTTCTTTTGTTCTGAGCAAGCTCACTCTTCTGGCCCTATAGGAAACACAGTAGAGTAGAAGAGTGCTCTTTTCTCAAAAGCAGAATGTGTTTCTTCTAAGGCGAGCTAGCGTTTGTTTCCCAGTCCTAAATGGAGTTCAATCACATGCAGTTTCTGGTCCTACGAGCAAGAGTTGTATTATGGTAAGAAGAGTCACTATTGTGCTCCCATTGTCATACACAGGTCAAATAGCACTGGCGTCTGTTCCCAGCATGTAAAGTGTATTGGACTGAAGAGGATCTACTGTTCTTGTCAGTTTCCTAAGCAGAGTTGAACTAGATATGGCCCGTGTGTGTAGGAAGCACAGTTCTTTTGTTCTGAGCAAGCTTACTGTTTGGACCCCATAGGAAACACAGTAGAATAGAAGAGTGCTCTTTTCTCAAAAGCAGAGTGTGTTTCTTGTAAGTCGAGCTAGCGTTTGTTTCCCAGTCCAAAATGGAGTTTAATCACATGCAGTTTCTTGTCCTACGAGCAAGGGATGTATTCTGGTAAGGAAAGTCACTATTGTGCTCCCTTTGTGATAAACAGTGAAAATAGCACTCACGTCTGTTCCCAGCAAGTACAGTGTATTGGACTGAAGAGGAGCTACTATTCTTGTCAGTTTCCTAAGCAGAGTTGAACTAGATATGGCTCGTGTGTGTAGGAAGCACAGTTCTTTTGTTCTGAGCAAGCTCACTGTTCTGGCCCTATAGGAAACACAGAAGAGTAGAAGAGTGCTCTTTTCTCAGAAGCAGAGTCTGTTTCTTGTAAGGTGAGCTAGCGTTGGTTTCCCAGTCCTAAATGGAGTTGAATCACATGCATTTTCTGGTCCTATGAGCAAGAGTTGTTTTCTGGTAAGAGTCACTATTGCGCTCCTATTGCCATACACAGTGCAAACAACACTTGCTACTGTTCTTTACAAGTACAGTGTATTGGACAGAAGAGGAACTACTGTTCTTGTCAGTTTCCTAAGCAGAGTTGAACTAGATATGGCCCGTGTGTGTAGGAAGCACAGTTCTTTTGTTCTGAGCAAGCTCACTGTTCGGACCCCATAGGAAACACAGTAGAGTAGAAGAGTGCTCTTTTCTCAAAAGCAGAGTGTGTTTCTTGTAAGGCGAGCTAGAGTTTGTTTCCCAGTCCTAAATGGAATTGAATCACATGCAGTTTCTGATACTTGGAGCAAGAGTTGTTTTCTGGTAAGAAGAGTCACTATTGCGCTCCCATTGTCATACACAGGGCAAATAGCACTGGCTTCTGTTCCCAGCATGTACAGTGTATTGGACTGAAGAGGATCTACTGTTCTTGTCAGTTTCCTAGGCAGAGTTGAACTAGATATGGCCAATGTGTGTAGGAAGCACAGTTCTTTTGTTCTGAGCAAGCTCACTGTTCTGGCCCTTTTAGAAACACAGTAGAGTAGAAGAGTGCTCTTTTCTCAAAAGCAGAGTGTGTTTCTTGTAAGGTGAGCTAGCTTTTTTTTCCCAGTCCTAAATGGAGTTGAATTACATGCAGTTTTTTGTCCTATGAGCAAGAGTTGTTTTCTGGTAAGAAGAGTCACTATTGTGCTCCTATTGCCATAAACAGTACAAACAACACTTGCTACTGTTCTTTTCAAGTACAGTGTATTGGACAGAAGAGGAGCTACTGTTCTTGTCAGTTTCCTAAGCAGAGTTGAACTAGATATGGCCCGTGTGTGTAGGAAGCACAGTTCTTTTGTTCTGAGCAAGCTCACTGTTCGGACCCCATAGGAAACACAGTAGAGTAGAAGAGTGCTCTTTTCTCAAAAGCAGAGTGTGTTTCCTGTAAGGCGAGCTAGCGTTTGTTTCCCAGTCCTAAATGGAGTTGAATCACATGCAGTTTCTGATCCTAGGAGCAAGAGTTGTTTTCTGGTAAGAAGAGTCACTATTGCGCTGCCATTGTCATACACAGGGCAAATAGCACTGGCGTCTGTTCCCAGCATGTACAGTGTATTGGATTGAAGAGGATCTACTGTTCTTGTCAGTTTCCTAAGCAGAGTTGAACTAGATATGGCTGGTGTGTGTAGGAAGCACAGTTCTTTTGTTCTGAGCAAGCTCACTGTTCTGGCCCTATAGAAAACACAGTAGAGTAGAAGAGTGCTCCTTTCTCAAAAGCAGAGTGTGTTTCTTGTCAGGCGAACTAGCTTTTGTTTCCCAGTCCTAAATGGAGTTGAATCACATGCAGTTTCTGGTCCTACAAGCAAGAGTTGTTTTCTAGTAAGAAGAGTCACTATTGTGTTCCCATTACCATACACAGGGCAAATAGGACTCGCGTCTGTTCCCAGGATGTACAGTGTATTGGACTGAAGAGGATCTACTGTTCTTGTCAGTTTCCTAAGCAAAGTTGAACTAGATATGGCCCGTGTGTGTAGGAAGTACACTTCTTTTGTTCTGAGCAAGCTCACTCTTCTGGCCCTATAGGTAACACAGTAGAGTAGAAGAGTGCTCTTTTCTCAAAAGCAGAATGTGTTTCTTCTAAGGCGAGCTAGCGTTTGTTTCCCAGTCCTAAATGGAGTTCAATCACATGCAGTTTCTGGTCCTACGAGCAAGAGTTGTATTATGGTAAGAAGAGTCACTATTGTGCTCCCATTGTCATACACAGGGCAAATAGCACTGGCGTCTGTTCCCAGCATGTAAAGTGTATTGGACTGAAGAGGATCTACTGTTCTTGTCAGTTTCCTAAGCAGAGTTGAACTAGATATGGCCCGTGTGTGTAGGAAGCACAGTTCTTTTGTTCTGAGCAAGCTTACTGTTCGGACCCCATAGGAAACACAGTAGAATAGAAGAGTGCTCTTTTCTCAAAAGCAGAGAGTGTTTCTTGTAAGGCTAGCTAGTGTTTGTTTCCCAGTCAGAAACGGAGTTGAATCCCATGCAGTTTGTGGTCCTAGGAGCAAGAGTTGTTTTCTGGTAAGAAGAGTCACTATTTCGCTCCCTTTGCCATACACAGTGCAAATAGCACTAGCGTCTGCTTCCAGCAAGTACAGTGTATTGGACTGAAGAGGAGCTACTGCTCTTGTCAGTTTCCTAAGCAGAGTTTAACTAGATATAGCCCGTGTGTGTAGGAAGCACAGTTCTTTTGTTCTGAGCAAGCTTACTGTTCTGGCACTATAGGAAACACAGTAGAGTAGAAGAGTGCTCATTTCTCAAAAGCAGATTGTGTTTCTTGTAAGGTGAGCTAGCGTTTGTTTCCCAGTCCTAAATGGAGTTCAATCACATGCAGTTTCTGGTCCTACGAGCAAGAGTTGTATTATGGTAAGAAGAGTCACTATTGTGCTCCCATTGTCATACACAGGGCAAATAGCACTGGCGTCTGTTCCCAGCATGTAAAGTGTATTGGACTGAAGAGGATCTACTGTTCTTGTCAGTTTCCTAAGCAGAGTTGAACTAGATATGGCCCGTGTGTGTAGGAAGCACAGTTCTTTTGTTCTGAGCAAGCTTACTGTTTGGACCCCATAGGAAACACAGTAGAATAGAAGAGTGCTCTTTTCTCAAAAGCAGAGTGTGTTTCTTGTAAGGCGAGCTAGCTTTTGTTTCCCAGTCCAAAATGGAGTTTAATCACATGCAGTTTCTGGTCCTACGAGCAAGGGATGTATTCTGGTAAGGAAAGTCACTATTGTGCTCCCTTTGTGATAAACAGTGAAAATAGCACTCACGTCTGTTCCCAGCAAGTACAGTGTATTGGACTGAAGAGGAGCTACTATTCTTGTCAGTTTCCTAAGCAGAGTTGAACTAGATATGGCTCGTGTGTGTAGGAAGCACAGTTCTTTTGTTCTGAGCAAGCTCACTGTTCTGGCCCTATAGGAAACACAGAAGAGTAGAAGAGTGCTCTTTTCTCAGAAGCAGAGTCTGTTTCTTGTAAGGTGAGCTAGCGTTGGTTTCCCAGTCCTAAGTGGAGTTGAATCACATGCAGTTTCTGGTCCTACGAGCAAGAGTTGTTTTCTAGTAAGAGTCACTATTGCGCTCCTATTGCCATACACAGTACAAACAACACTTGCTACTGTTCTTTTCAAGTACAGTGTATTGGACAGAAGAGGAGCTACTGTTCTTGTCAGTTTCCTAAGCAGAGTTGAACTAGATATGGCCCCTGTGTGTAGGAAGCACAGTTCTTTTGTTCTGAGCAAGCTCACTCTTCGGACCCCATAGGAAACACAGTAGAGTAGAAGAGTGCTCTTTTCTCAAAAGCAAAGTGTGTTTCCTGTAAGGCGAGCTAGCGTTTGTTTCCCAGTCCTAAATGGAGTTGAATCACATGCAGTTTCTGATCCTAGGAGCAAGAGTTGTTTTCTGGTAAGAAGAGTCACTATTGCGCTCCCATTGTCATACACAGGGCAAATAGCACTGGCGTCTGTTCCCAGCATGTACAGTGTATTGGATTGAAGAGGATCTACTGTTCTTGTCAGTTTCCTAAGCAGAGTTGAACTAGATATGGCTGGTGTGTGTAGGAAGCACAGTTCTTTTGTTCTGAGCAAGCTCACTGTTCTGGCCCTATAGAAAACACAGTAGAGTAGAAGAGTGCTCCTTTCTCAAAAGCATAGTGTGTTTCTTGTAAGGCGAACTAGCTTTTGTTTCCCAGTCCTAAATGGAGTTGAATCACATGCAGTTTCTGGTCCTACAAGCAAGATTTGTTTTCTAGTAAGAAGAGTCACTATTGTGTTCCCATTACCATACACAGGGCAAATAGGACTTGCGTCTGTTCCCAGGATGTACAGTGTATTGGACTGAAGAGGATCTACTGTTCTTGTCAGTTTCCTAAGCAAAGTTGAACTAGATATGGCCCGTGTGTGTAGGAAGTACACTTCTTTTGTTCTGAGCAAGCTCACTCTTCTGGCCCTATAGGTAACACAGTAGAGTAGAAGAGTGCTCTTTTCTCAAAAGCAGAATGTGTTTCTTCTAAGGCGAGCTAGCGTTTGTTTCCCAGTTCTAAATGGAGTTCAATCACATGCAGTTTCTGGTCCTACGAGCAAGAGTTCTATTATGGTAAGAAGAGTCACTATTGTGCTCCCATTGTCATACACAGGGCAAATAGCACTGGCGTCTGTTCCCAGCATGTAAAGTGTATTGGACTGAAGAGGATCTACTGTTCTTGTCAGTTTCCTAAGCAGAGTTGAACTAGATATGGCCCGTGTGTGTAGGAAGCACAGTTCTTTTGTTCTGAGCAAGCTTACTGTTCGGACCCCATAGGAAACACAGTAGAATAGAAGAGTGCTCTTTTCTCAAAAGCAGAGAGTGTTTCTTGTAAGGCTAGCTAGTGTTTGTTTCCCAGTCAGAAACGGAGTTGAATCCCATGCAGTTTGTGGTCCTAGGAGCAAGAGTTGTTTTCTGGTAAGAAGAGTCACTATTTCGCTCCCTTTGCCATACACAGTGCAAATAGCACTAGCGTCTGCTTCCAGCAAGTACAGTGTATTGGACTGAAGAGGAGCTACTGCTCTTGTCAGTTTCCTAAGCAGAGTTTAACTAGATATAGCCCGTGTGTGTAGGAAGCACAGTTCTTTTGTTCTGAGCAAGCTTACTGTTCTGGCACTATAGGAAACACAGTAGAGTAGAAGAGTGCTCATTTCTCAAAAGCAGATTGTGTTTCTTGTAAGGTGAGCTAGCGTTTGTTTCCCAGTCCTAAATGGAGTTCAATCACATGCAGTTTCTGGTCCTACGAGCAAGAGTTGTATTATGGTAAGAAGAGTCACTATTGTGCTCCCATTGTCATACACAGGGCAAATAGCACTGGCGTCTGTTCCCAGCATGTAAAGTGTATTGGACTGAAGAGGATCTACTGTTCTTGTCAGTTTCCTAAGCAGAGTTGAACTAGATATGGCCCGTGTGTGTAGGAAGCACAGTTCTTTTGTTCTGAGCAAGCTTACTGTTTGGACCCCATAGGAAACACAGTAGAATAGAAGAGTGCTCTTTTCTCAAAAGCAGAGTGTGTTTCTTGTAAGGCGAGCTAGCTTTTGTTTCCCAGTCCAAAATGGAGTTTAATCACATGCAGTTTCTGGTCCTACGAGCAAGGGATGTATTCTGGTAAGGAAAGTCACTATTGTGCTCCCTTTGTGATAAACAGTGAAAATAGCACTCACGTCTGTTCCCAGCAAGTACAGTGTATTGGACTGAAGAGGAGCTACTATTCTTGTCAGTTTCCTAAGCAGAGTTGAACTAGATATGGCTCGTGTGTGTAGGAAGCACAGTTCTTTTGTTCTGAGCAAGCTCACTGTTCTGGCCCTATAGGAAACACAGAAGAGTAGAAGAGTGCTCTTTTCTCAGAAGCAGAGTCTGTTTCTTGTAAGGTGAGCTAGCGTTGGTTTCCCAGTCCTAAGTGGAGTTGAATCACATGCAGTTTCTGGTCCTACGAGCAAGAGTTGTTTTCTAGTAAGAGTCACTATTGCGCTCCTATTGCCATACACAGTACAAACAACACTTGCTACTGTTCTTTTCAAGTACAGTGTATTGGACAGAAGAGGAGCTACTGTTCTTGTCAGTTTCCTAAGCAGAGTTGAACTAGATATGGCCCGTGTGTGTAGGAAGCACAGTTCTTTTGTTCTGAGCAAGCTCACTGTTCGGACCCTATAGGAAACACAGTAGAGTAGAAGAGTGCTCTTTTCTCAAAAGCAGAGTGTGTTTCCTGTAAGGCGAGCTAGCGTTTGTTTCCCAGTCCTAAATGGAGTTGAATCACATGCAGTTTCTGATCCTAGGAGCAAGAGTTGTTTTCTGGTAAGAAGAGTCACTATTGCGCTCCCATTGTCATACACAGGGCAAATAGCACTGGCGTCTGTTCCCAGCATGTACAGTGTATTGGATTGAAGAGGATCTACTGTTCTTGTCAGTTTCCTAAGCAGAGTTGAACTAGATATGGCTGGTGTGTGTAGGAAGCACAGTTCTTTTGTTCTGAGCAAGCTCACTGTTCTGGCCCTATAGAAAACACAGTAGAGTAGAAGAGTGCTCCTTTCTCAAAAGCATAGTGTGTTTCTTGTAAGGCGAACTAGCTTTTGTTTCCCAGTCCTAAATGGAGTTGAATCACATGCAGTTTCTGGTCCTACAAGCAAGATTTGTTTTCTAGTAAGAAGAGTCACTATTGTGTTCCCATTACCATACACAGGGCAAATAGGACTTGCGTCTGTTCCCAGGATGTACAGTGTATTGGACTGAAGAGGATCTACTGTTCTTGTCAGTTTCCTAAGCAAAGTTGAACTAGATATGGCCCGTGTGTGTAGGAAGTACACTTCTTTTGTTCTGAGCAAGCTCACTCTTCTGGCCCTATAGGTAACACAGTAGAGTAGAAGAGTGCTCTTTTCTCAAAAGCAGAATGTGTTTCTTCTAAGGCGAGCTAGCGTTTGTTTCCCAGTTCTAAATGGAGTTCAATCACATGCAGTTTCTGGTCCTACGAGCAAGAGTTCTATTATGGTAAGAAGAGTCACTATTGTGCTCCCATTGTCATACACAGGGCAAATAGCACTGGCGTCTGTTCCCAGCATGTAAAGTGTATTGGACTGAAGAGGATCTACTGTTCTTGTCAGTTTCCTAAGCAGAGTTGAACTAGATATGGCCCGTGTGTGTAGGAAGCACAGTTCTTTTGTTCTGAGCAAGCTTACTGTTCGGACCCCATAGGAAACACAGTAGAATAGAAGAGTGCTCTTTTCTCAAAAGCAGAGAGTGTTTCTTGTAAGGCTAGCTAGTGTTTGTTTCCCAGTCAGAAACGGAGTTGAATCCCATGCAGTTTGTGGTCCTAGGAGCAAGAGTTGTTTTCTGGTAAGAAGAGTCACTATTTCGCTCCCTTTGCCATACACAGTGCAAATAGCACTAGCGTCTGCTTCCAGCAAGTACAGTGTATTGGACTGAAGAGGAGCTACTGCTCTTGTCAGTTTCCTAAGCAGAGTTGAACTAGATATAGCCCGTGTGTGTAGGAAGCACAGTTCTTTTGTTCTGAGCAAGCTTACTGTTCTGGCTCTATAGGAAACACAGTAGAGTAGAAGAGTGCTCATTTCTCAAAAGCAGATTGTGTTTCTTGTAAGGTGAGCTAGCGTTTGTTTCCCAGTCCTAAATGGAGTTCAATCACATGCAGTTTCTGGTCCTACGAGCAAGAGTTGTATTATGGTAAGAAGAGTCACTATTGTGCTCCCATTGTCATACACAGGGCAAATAGCACTGGCGTCTGTTCCCAGCATGTAAAGTGTATTGGACTGAAGAGGATCTACTGTTCTTGTCAGTTTCCTAAGCAGAGTTGAACTAGATATGGCCCGTGTGTGTAGGAAGCACAGTTCTTTTGTTCTGAGCAAGCTTACTGTTTGGACCCCATAGGAAACACAGTAGAATAGAAGAGTGCTCTTTCCTCAAAAGCAGAGTGTGTTTCTTGTAAGGCGAGCTAGCGTTTGTTTCCCAGTCCAAAATGGAGTTTAATCACATGCAGTTTCTGGTCCTACGAGCAAGGGATGTATTCTGGTAAGGAAAGTCACTATTGTGCTCCCTTTGTGATAAACAGTGAAAATAGCACTCACGTCTGTTCCCAGCAAGTACAGTGTATTGGACTGAAGAGGAGCTACTATTCTTGTCAGTTTCCTAAGCAGAGTTGAACTAGATATGGCTCGTGTGTGTAGGAAGCACAGTTCTTTTGTTCTGAGCAAGCTCACTGTTCTGGCCCTATTGGAAACACAGAAGAGTAGAAGAGTGCTCTTTTCTCAGAAGCAGAGTCTGTTTCTTGTAAGGTGAGCTAGCGTTGGTTTCCCAGTCCTAAATGGAGTTGAATCACATGCAGTTTCTGGTCCTACGAGCAAGAGTTGTTTTCTAGTAAGAGTCACTATTGCGCTCCTATTGCCATACACAGTGCAAACAACACTTGCTACTGTTCTTTTCAAGTACAGTGTATTGGACAGAAGAGGAGCTACTGTTCTTGTCAGTTTCCTAAGCAGAGTTGAACTAGATATGGCCCGTGTGTGTAGGAAGCACAGTTCTTTTGTTCTGAGCAAGCTCACTGTTCGGACCCCATAGGAAACACAGTAGAGTAGAAGAGTGCTCTTTTCTCAAAGCAGAGTGTGTTTCTTGTAAGGCGAGCTAGCTTTTGTTTCCCAGTCCTAAATGGAGTTGAATCACATGCAGTTTCTGATCCTTGGAGCAAGAGTTGTTTTCTGGTAAGAAGAGTCACTATTGCGCTCCCATTGTCATACACAGGGCTAATAGCACTGGCTTCTGTTCCCAGCATGTACAGTGTATTGGACTGAAGAGGATCTACTGTTCTTGTCAGTTTCCTAGGCAGAGTTGAACTAGATATGGCCGGTGTGTGTAGGAAGCACAGTTCTTTTGTTCTGAGCAAGCTCACTGTTCTGGCCCTTTTAGAAACACAGTAGAGTAGAAGAGTGCTCTTTTCTCAAAAGCAGAGTGTGTTTCTTGTAAGGTGAGCTAGCTTTTTTTTCCCAGTCCTAAATGGAGTTGAATTACATGCAGTTTTTTGTCCTATGAGCAAGAGTTGTTTTCTGGTAAGAAGAGTCACTATTGTGCTCCTATTGCCATAAACAGTACAAACAACACTTGCTACTGTTCTTTTCAAGTACAGTGTATTGGACAGAAGAGGAGCTACTGTTCTTGTCAGTTTCCTAAGCAGAGTTGAACTAGATATGGCCCGTGTGTGTAGGAAGCACAGTTCTTTTGTTCTGAGCAAGCTCACTGTTCGGACCCCATAGGAAACACAGTAGAGTAGAAGAGTGCTCTTTTCTCAAAAGCAGAGTGTGTTTCCTGTAAGGCGAGCTAGCGTTTGTTTCCCAGTCCTAAATGGAGTTGAATCACATGCAGTTTCTGATCCTAGGAGCAAGAGTTGTTTTCTGGTAAGAAGAGTCACTATTGCGCTCCCATTGTCATACACAGGGCAAATAGCACTGGCGTCTGTTCCCAGCATGTACAGTGTATTGGATTGAAGAGGATCTACTGTTCTTGTCAGTTTCCTAAGCAGAGATGAACTAGATATGGCTGGTGTGTGTAGGAAGCACAGTTCTTTTGTTCTGAGCAAGCTCACTGTTCTGGCCCTATAGAAAACACAGTAGAGTAGAAGAGTGCTCCTTTCTCAAAAGCAGAGTGTGTTTCTTGTAAGGCGAACTAGCTTTTGTTTCCCAGT